>NW_020954576.1:55891506-55891774 GCF_900497805.2 Vombatus ursinus | reverse complement strand
CTGTGTAATTTGCTTGTTTGCTACTGATGTAAATGTTTAAGAGATAAAAAAGGAAAAGAAAGAAAAAAACCCACGATACGTTAAAGCTGAAAACCTGAACAGCACTCTTTTCTGGCAAACTCCTCCTGGAATGACCTTTCTGGTTTGGCTGCTTCGTGGTACAGACCATCAAGGTTTCCCTTGGTGGAGTCTTTTCTTGGGCTATGTTCAGCTCTCAGTAGGGCATGCTAACACCTCTTTCCTTCTTCTAAGGAGAAGGGGCATTGTT
>NW_020954576.1:55880426-55891400 GCF_900497805.2 Vombatus ursinus | reverse complement strand
CATGTTCCCTTAAATGTTGTTCCCAAAAGTGCTCAGCCCTTAGTCCATGTGAGATCTCTAGGGTAGAGCTGCAGACAGTTTTGGTGAAATTGACATGGGGAGTTGGAGGTAGGGGTGGGGTGGGGAGAGGGTAAGCAAGGACCCAGAGAAGAAAGCAGCCTTCGGGTTAAAGGTCAGCTTCAGGCAGGCTGGTCTCCAGCAAAGTCAGAGTCAGTGGAAGGAGCAGCGACAGGGTGGGGCTGGGGGAAAGGCGTTTCTACATCTCATTCAGGTCAAGCAGAGTCTGGTCCAGCATCCTTTGTGTGCAGAGGTGCTCCTCTTTGGTGCATTTCAGTTTATCTAATGGGAGCAAAGGGAAAGAGGTTACAATGGCTGGGAACAAAACTCCAAGCCCGTCCACACTCAGACATGCTCCCTACAGATGGGCGGCTACCGAATCTTACAGACCCGGAAGCAAGCTGCTGTTGCCTCACTTGGCTTTGCAGGCCTTTGTAGGCCTTTGCCTCCTGAAGCTACAGGTGTTGCTGTACTTCCTGTGGGAGGGAGTGTAGTCTTGTTATTTCTTAACCTTACAACCTCCACCCAAGCTCACACTACAGTTACAAATGTGACCCTATTCACCTCTGTGGTGAGCAAACCAAAAGACTGGGTGGCTGAAGTAATAGTGCCAAGTAGAGGAAACTTCAGGTTTCCTCTGAAGGAGGAAAAAACAGTATGTTCCAACCGAAAGGATACTGGGTCTGGAGACAGAAGTCCTAGGTTCAAACTCCCCCTCTATAACTTACTGCCTGTGCAACCTTAAGCAAGTCTCCTCATTTGAGCTGGACTAGATGGTCTCACTGTGGTACTATGAGCCAGGATGAGGGCATTTCCAGTAGCAGGAATGTACTTGACATTCCTGCTAAACAGAAGATCACCAAAGGTGAGGCTACAAAGGCTAAACTGCTCTCCAAAGCAGAGTAGAACAATGGGTAAGAATCACGAGAATAGGGGCAGCTAGGTGGTGCAGCAGATAGGGCACTGGCCCTGGATTCAGGAGGACCTTCAAATCCAGCCTCAGACACATAACACTTACTAGCTGGTGTGACCCTGGGCAAGTCACTTAATCCCACTGCCTAGTGCAAAACAAAACAAAAAAAAAAAAAGAAAAAGAAAAAGAAAAAAGGAATCACGACAATGCTTCCATGAAAACTAGGCTCAGCAGGCTAAAAGATCTCTGAACAAAAGGAATACCATACCTCCCACCACCAAACTTTGCTGAAGTATCATGCAGGCCTGGCCTATGACTGAGTCAGTTATACTGAAGCACGTAACACAGGGAAAGGTGCTCTAGGAAACAAGATCAAGAGGGACCAAAACTTGGCCAAGCCTCAAGAAGACTCCAACCCACCAAGCGAACCACCCTCCAGGTTTCTTCAGTTAAAAGCACAGAGTAATATCCTCACATGTCCCAACACAAGGTCATGACAGCTGAGAGTCAGGACAACCCCCATCCTTTTTCCCAATCCAATTTCTTTGCCCTTTCTCACCCCAGCCAGAACCAGCCCAGGCCTGGGCCTATAGATGAAGCATAGCTACACCATACAATCAATTCAGTCCTTTTATTGTTATAAACCATCCATGCAAAAGGAACACATCCTACAATCAGCGTACAGGTAAAGGAACAGCTAGGATTTAAGGGGAGAACAGATATCAAGGAGATGAATTCTCCTGGACTTACTGACCTCCCAATTTTTAGTTTCATTTGGAGTCAATGTCCACCCTGCCCCCTACAAATTCGTGTAAAAAGGGTAAGGAATGTCTGTATTGATTCCTTTGGATTTATACAGCCATGGAAAGGTTACCTTTTTTAAAAGGGTTATTTTTCTTCTTCAAGTATTAGAGGCAGCTAGATGGCACAGTAGATAGGGCACTGGACCTGGAGTCAGGAAGACCTGAATTCAAATCAGCCTCAGATATTTACTAGCTACGTGACCCTAGGCAAGTCACTTAAACCTTCAACTGCCTCAGTTTCCTCATCTGTAAAATAGGGATGATAATATCACCTACCTCCCAGGGTTGTTGTAAGCATAAAATCAGATAATATTTGTAAAGTGCTCTGCAAACCTTAAAGCGCTATATAAATGCTAGACATTATTATTTTTCAACTGCCCCAATTAAACAATAGTTTGCTCAGCCAGGGATAAGAGGGGGGGTACTGATCAGCTTTTGCTGGGGTCCAGGCCAATGAACTGTAAGCTTGGTTTAAGGGGCATTAGTGAGCCCCTTCCCGTCAGTCACACAGATCATGCAGCGTTAACTTCAGCTCGTTAGAGAGCAGGCGGTTTCGCTCAAGTTGGCTGTAGAGACGCTCTGCAACAGCGACAGAGGAGGAGAGGGGAACAAGAGGAAGAGAAAGGGAAAGAGGAGGAAAGGAGAGAAAAAAGGGAAAGTTAGTAGAGTATTGGAAGTGAATTGAGTTTTACAACTAGTTGGCATTACACATGCATCAGGGAATCACACTGGATGGGAAAAGGATTTGGACAGAGAATGGTCCAGTCAGCTAGCATCAAACAGTGTGGAAAGATCGTCAGGTGAAGGGGCCAGATCAGCAAAAGAGGAAAGTTAAGACTATGGGAAGATAATTGGACACAACATTTAAAGCAGGAAAACCCTGCACTGCAGCATCCCTAGTGTCAAAGACTGGGGCACACAAGAAGTCGCACAGAATGAGCAAAGAATGGTCCCCTTTGAAAGGCTGGGCTGCATTTCTCATCTACCCACTCTGGTGCCCATCTATCTGCAGGAAGTTTTTAGCCAATTAAGAGGTCAGGTCATCACTGAACTGTTAACCAAAAACCAAACTAGCAACCGAGATGTCAGCCTGTGTGTTTAAAATACACATCCGGATCAGCAGCAGGGAAAGGGAGTTGGGCAAGGAGCAAGTCAACCCTTATCTTGCAGTTCTATAGCTCTGAAGTTTCTTTCGCTTTTTATAACAGTTCCCAGGAATATCTCAGAGCCTTAGTTAATTTAACAAAGTACCAGGTATTTCCCAAATTTAATATGCTTTAGAAGACTAAAACTGTCAGGTTTTTTAAGGGCCTTTCCTTAAACTGTTTTTTTTTTCCTTTTCCTTCCCTCTAAGAAGCCAAGGGAATCCTAGAAGCACAAAGATATCCTTAACAATAGCCACCTCATCCTCTGGCCACAAACCCAATAGTAATTGACCAACCAACCACCGCCTGTACCTCTCAGTGCCAAAAAATAGGAAATTTTCTTCCTTGCTGACAGTAGGAAGCAGCTGGCCTATGGCCCATATCTTCATATACAGCCTCTGATCATACCCTTCAGTATGTAAGTCATTTATCTTCTCCCTACAAGGCGTTATATGTAGATCCTTATTTTATAGAGCCACATCCAAGGGGAAAACAGTTTGACAGAGAGTACGGGAGAAAGGAAGAGAGGAACCTGAAAATCCTGAACATTTCTGTCCTCTTTTTAAAAGGAGTGTTTCTTTTAGGATGGGACTTAGGGGGACTGATTGGTTGTACATCCTATCCACTGGAGGTCACATAAAAACTATACAATCCTGCAATCAATGTCAACAATTCTACAGTTTCCTGCCTGGTTGGCATCAGAAAGAAGGCAGTCTGTATTTGGTAGTGAATGCTATCTTTAATATCCCTATTCCATTCTCACAGAGCACCTACAGTTTTCCCAAATTCTTCAGAAATATCATAGAATCATAGGTCTACATGGTCAGGAAATCCTTAGGCTCCTAGGTCTCAAACTCTAGCCACACCCTACGGAACTTTCATTCCTACTTAGTGAAGCTTCTGAGGCCCATTTGTCATTATACTACCCTTACAAATAAAGATTTAAGCAGTTAGGCAGCATGTATTCCACTTAGGAAGAATAAGAAATTGTAAAAAACTATCAGAGGTGAGTAAGGGCAGAGCAAGTATTTAGGTGTCAGACCAAACCCTAAACTGGCTCTACAGAATGTCTGAGGCCCAAAGTTACACAGAAGGGGATATTCTCACCTTGGACTCTAGGCTCAAAAAAGGTTCATAGATTTTGGAGCTGGAAGGGACCATGGTGGTCCACCTGCTCAACCCTTACTTTACAAATGAAGAAACAGGTTCAGTGAGGTTGACGTATTCAGCCTCAGAGCTAGATCTGAACCCAAGTTAGATATCTGACTTTATGTGGAGTGAGTGTTCCTTCTACTAAGCTACTCCAACAAAAGTGAATTGTTTCAAGTCTCTTCACCAAATTGACCTTATATCCCCTTTCCTCATGCTTTGATAGTTAATAAGGATTTTATGATCAGATACTAGTTCAACAGTTAAAGACACATATTGGTAGGTAGTATGTGTCTTAGTAACACCTGTAAGGAAGGCAAGAAATACACAGCACACATCTGGTCCAATGTTCTTTCTCTAGTTAGCTCTGCCTACTTATGGGTCAATCCATTCACTAAGACACACTTGAGCTGCCATGGGCCCAAAATAGGCTAACTTTCCTTTTACCATAGAGAAGGGGAGACAGGAAGTTATCTCAGCCTTTTAAGATCAGTAAGTAAATATAAATCAGAACTAATTTCTACAAGCCTCAGTTTCCTCATCTCTAAAATGAGGGAGTTAGACTAGATAGCTTCTAAGTATATGATCCTATGATACTAAAATTCACTTACTGGAGAGAGTGGCTCACCAACAGACTGAAGGATTATGCCCTGGGAATAAAAGACTTGGGTGGGGCTAAAACCAAAGATGCTTGAACCACTCTGCTGGTGACATAGGGCTCGGTCATCTTCTGTTCTCCATCACACACCTGACAGGTAGGTGAATGGCTGAATAATTCTCTACCATAACCTCACACTGTCACCCTTCTTTCTGAGCTCAAAGAAAAAAAAAAAGGCCAATTGAATGGTCTAGGACCTAGATTCTAAGTAATTTTAAAATACTATAGTCTTTGCCACTGGAATCAACAAGCAATGAAGGCATTTTAATTCAGTCAGAGGTCTCCCTAATTGAGTAAGAATAGCTTAGTCTTAAGACAGACAAGGATAGGAGATACTGAATAGCAGCTAAAGCTATTGTTTTCCTCAAGATTAAATTCACACTGTTGAAGTTACCACTCCCTGTGATCACCTGTAGCATAGCTAGTATGATGGGCAAAGACTTTTTGGAAAACTTAACCTACAACTCTAACTTCCTTACTTCATTAAGGAAATTAAGGGAAAACTCCAGCTTCCTGCTCCATTCTCTCTCCTTTCCAAGACTGATCCTAGGGGCATTCTCTCTTGCCTCAGCAGCCTGTCAATTAGGTTCATCTCTCACTCTATATTATGTAAATCTCTGTCTTTGTTGTGGTTCTGTGTTGGGTCTCTCTCATCTTAAATAAATCTTGACCCTGTTCCCACGTCCAACTTCAAAAACTGAAGCTATGATCTTCAAGTTGGAAGGATCTCAGAAGCCGTCTGGCCCAACATCTAAGCAAACCAAGAATACACTCTAAAACATTGCTAGTGAGGGTGAATTCTGCCCATTGGCCATAGTCATTTACAGAAGGGCCCACAACTTCCTCCTTTCTTCCTATTAAACAGACTATTCCATCCTTGGACAATTTCTAATTATTAGGAAACTTTTCTTTTCATTGAGAAAAGAATGCGGAGACTTCCTTCTACCTAATCCTAACCTATGGAATGAAAAGAACAATGATTTTTTTTTCCCATGTGACATTTGGAATACTTAAAGCCAGTTATTTATCAGCCTTCTTAAACTGGGGTTCCAAAAAGTGAACAGTCACCATATCCCATTTTATCACTTCCAACTCACTCAGTTCCTTATAACTTGCCTTCTATCCCCAGTACTTACTAAAATTATTCTTGGACAAACTCAATTGTTTTCCTGCAGTCCTTATCCTCAGCTCTGTCCTTTAACACTAGATTAAGACCCTCTCACCCCTTGGGTTCTGTGATACTATACTACCCCAACTCTCCTTTGACTCTTTCCTCCTCTTATACAAACTGAATCCTGTTATTTCCCCCCAAATTCTGTCCTCAGTCTTTAATTCTGTGTTTGTGATTTTGTTTTTATTGACAGCTTCACCTCTATGAAGAGGTAGCTCCAACATCAAGTGCCCTCTATTCATCTATCTACCACAGCATGGCTCTCCTATTTATTAATGTTAATACTATTATTACCATTCTTATCACCTAAGCTCAAAAGCTCAATCTCAGTTTCCTGTCTATACTCCTTTCCTTTCCATTCCCACTTCCATCATCCAAGTTCAGCCCTTTATTAACACTTAAAAAAACTTTCCCAGTGGTCTTTCCCCACCTCATCCTACTTCTCTCTTTCTCTACCTCTAAGCTGTCCTGTTTACAGGTCAGTCTTAACATACCACGCTCTTTGTGGAGTCTGGTAGAAAAAGGGCCAGTCAGATCTGGATTCTAGGTTCTAGTATGGATACATATAAACTATGTGACCCTGAGCAAATAAATCCCTGAACCTAAATTTATCCATCTATAAGAGGTAAATATTTGTACCATCCAACTCTAATGCTACACACGACAATGTCATTGCCTTTCTCAAAAATCCCCAGCTGCTCCCCACTTTCTGTTAACATCCAGACTCCTTAGCATAGCCGGCAAAATCCTCCCCATCTGTGATGTGGCCGCACTGTTATCTTCCCAGTCTTGCCAATGACAATTTAGTTGGAGCAGAGGGATATTGTTTACCTTACCATTCCCCAAATGTGCTTTCCTACCTCCATGCTTTTTATTAGCTTGGAAGGCTTTAACTTATCCTGTTTCTGTGAAAAAATCCTATCCAGTTTCTTCATGAAACTGTCAACTTCAGTCATCAATCTTTCCCACATCTAAACTCCTATAGCAAATTCATTAGCAATCTGATGGCACTATATATTGCTCTCTATGACAAACATGTGAATTTCTTATCCCTCTTGAATTAAAAGGCAGATTTATTTTTATTTTATTGCTGTTTTCTCCTTACCATGATGGATGTTTGATAAAATACTTGCGAAATCAGTAATAATTCCCTGGTTCGTTCTTTCTGAGGCAGAAGAGCAAAGGAAGCACATCTGAAGTTGCTAACTTTTATATTAGACCTAGGTTCCCTTTTGGAATAGAAGCCTGACTTTCTGGGAAAGTAGAGAACAGTCATTCCTAAATAAGATTTCTACTATGGAATTGAAGAGAAACATAAGTGTCTAGAAGTTATGTCTCCTAAATGAGAAACCAATATAGACTGAGAAGGGGGGGTGTCTTCTATTAGAATAGCAGATGTTTGAATTATTAGACTCTTTACTACAAGGGTTGAGAGCTTAGAAGGTGTTTGTGATCTTTTCAATGGAAGTAAAGAACATGATAGAAGACACTCAAGGGTGGAATGGTTTAGAAGCTTGGAGGGATTTACCTTAAAAAGGTCTTTTCAACTTAAAGAAATAGGATCCTCTCAGAATCCACTAAGGACTCTGAACTATTATACCATTCTGGTAGTTCAACAAATCCTTTAAATATCAGGAAAGAATAGGCAAGACACACAAAAGTAGCTTTGATTTCACACATCATTGAGGAAGGAAAACCCACCATGCCTGCTCCCCACACCACACCCCTGAGAAGTCAGTTCCTTCCTTTGGACAGCAACATCTTTGTCAAGAACACAAAAGCTGGGTTGAGTGAGGCATCCAGCAGCTTGGAAATATTTTAATTTGGGGTGGAAAAAGGGGAATGAACACATAATTACTTTGTTAACCCCCCCATCCAATGCCCTGGGGACCAGCCAGGCCCACCCAAATGGAATCCAGGAAGAGCACAGGACGTTGGGAGTGCCGAGAGAAGGATTGTTTCCCCGAGCGGAGGGGGCAGATCCAGAACAGAGCAGAAACGGTGAGAGCTTATCTGTGTGGAGAAGTGAGAATGAAACCCCAGATGAGAGGGGCTTTCAACAGTCAGGGCACACTCAGGAAAGAGAAGTAGTATGGATAAGAAAACAGGAGGCAGGAATTACGGCCAGACTTTTGGCTTCTTTTGAGTTAGTAGAAAGGAGGGAGAAAGTCAGATTAGACTCAAGGATTAGAATCCACAAACAGAAAAAGGCCCTAAACAACTCTCTCTGGTGCTGGTTACTTCCCACTCATTTCTAGGACTCAGCTGGAGTTTTAAAGAACAACAACTTGGTCTTCCCTGGACCCGGATCACAAAGTACTACAATATGTCCATTGTAAGTGACTTTTGCTTTGTAAGGGTGGGCTTCTCGAGTCCAAGCGAGTCATTTACAATTCAGGCTCCAATTTCTTCATGAAACAGAGAAACACCCTAGGCTTAGTTGAGGAGACAAAAAGGCAAGAGACAATGTAACAAACACAGCATGAACAAAAGGTATGTTGTCTACACTTTACAAACAGGACCACTAACCAGTTTGTTAGGACTTGGGGGGAGGTCCCCAATTTTCTCATTGCCTTATCAATGGCCAAACCAGCAACCAGCACCACCTTTATTTTGATACTGAGGGTAAGGGTGGAGATGTTAGTGTTTCCAAAGACAGACATCAAAACACCACAGCACTCTCTGCACACCCTGTCCTCCCAAAGACAAAAGCCCAACCCCACTCTGCTGTCAGATAGTTACATAGAGGTCATGTCATTGAGGGCGTGGTCCAGTTCCTCGCTAATGGCCTTGTACTTCAGTTTCTGGGCATAGAGCTCATCTGGAGGAAAGGCACAGACAGCAACCGAAGAAAATGCAGGGATAGAGGTGAGATGTGACAGGGGTGGAGGAAATGAGGGCATCATCGACAAAGAGAAGAAAAAGAGTGGCTGTGGCACAGGAAGCGCAACTGGGGCAGCAGGAGTGGGCCTGAACTGGAAGCCATTCCTCTGATCCCAAGAGGGACAATTTCTACTTAGATCATCAGGGCTTTTCTTTCCTCTCTCCAACCCAATGTAGAAGTTGGAGTTTGAGGATGGTTATTCTTTTGGGGAGGTTCTTATGCCTGTGGCACTCTGGAGATATCCCATTCACTGAGAAACAAACCCCTGAGAGTGAGCCAAATCAAAATAAGGTACCCTGCCAGTATTTAAAATGCTACTCTAAGGCATATCCACTATCCCTACTATTTTTTTCTGAAGGGATATTCAACAGCTTAACCTTGCCCATAGGGAGAGAATGCACTACTGGTACTTAAGATGCTGCCCAACAGGCACACTCACTCCACTATGCCAGGCATTTTGATGCCTCACCCTCCCAACTTTTCAATAGGGATATCGTACAACCTAACCTGTGGCCACAGTGTTCTCAAGTGTTCCCAAGGCCAGACTGGTTGATCGGTCACTAAGCTATCAAATTAGTGACGGGAAGTACTTAGAAAGCTCTAGTTATTGCTCTGCCTTGGGGTGGAGGGCATAACCACAGTTTCCCTTTTTGGAGGACAGCTAGATGGGGAATTAAAGAAGTCTTGAAAGGTGACTGGGTCACTGAAGCCACTGCAACACATGAAGGGCCTGGTTTCAAATGCCATCCAAGTGCTAGGGGCATACAAAAAGGCTTCAAAGTATAAGGTACCAATCCTGGGGGCAGATTAAATAAGAGAAAGCAAGGTATTTCCCCTCTCTGCAATCATAAGACGGAATGCCACTCAATACAAAGGGCATGTACTGAGTCCCACTGTGTCTCCAGAGAAAGGTGGAGAGGCAGATAATTCTCTGCAGTCTTCAGAAATAGAAGGAATCTGGGGAGCAACATCTCTACCTACTTGCCCTTTACTTCTATCCCTTTTGCTTCATACCTTCCAAGTCATCAATTGTCTTTTCCAGCTTGGCTACCGATCTCTCAGCAAACTCAGCACGGGTCTCTGCCTGGGGAAGATATAAAACTGATCAGAACCAGAGATGGGCAAGTCTGAAATAAAAAGGACCCCCCAGCCCCTTTTCCCATCTAGATACACACCTATGACTGTAATGGCAAAGGAAACTCCCAGTGACAAGACTCCTACTAATGCAAAGGAGGCAATCCATTCTACAACCTCAAGTCTTAGAAAGTTGACCAGGAATTTCCCCCAGGGCACACAGCTAAGGCAGAAGCAGCAATATGCCTTGAACCTGGGTCTTCCTAACTTCATTACCACTCCCTCTCTACTTTTTTTTTGGTGAGGCAATGGGGGTTAAGTGGCTTGCCCAGAGTCACATAGCCTGTAACTGTTTTGTCTGAGGCCGAATTTGAACTCAGATCCTCCTGACTCCAGGGCCAGTGCTCTATCTATTTTGCCACCTAGCTGCCCCGCCCCTCTACTCTTGAGGCCCCAAAGCTAGATGGTTCATGCTAATATGGCTATGTATTACTTTAGTTCTCTATAACAGCTCACCTCTTTGAGTTTATCAGTAAGAATCTTTATCTCCTCCTCATATTTGTCTTCTTTCTGAGAATACTGCAAGAGAATTAAAGTAATAATGATTAGACCAAATTATCCTCATTGGCACTAACCTCCCCCCAAGAGCCAATGGAAATTAGTGCACTTAATGCCTCATGAGGAGAGGGGGAGTGGGTAAGGGGAGTTCTTTTAAAGATCATCTCATGTTCTAATTATCCACAGGCCCGATGTCCCAGGGCCCTTTTGATTGCAAAACTGCATTTTTTGATTGTCCTAAACTTTAAGAAGCTACCTTCTTCCTCTATTCATGAGGAAAGCCAGGGTCAAGATAACCCTTAATACACAGTCATTCACATTGATGTCAAATGAAAAAGTTAGTCCCCTGTACCTCTCACTAGACCTCAAATATGATACTACCTGCAAACCTATTTAGGTCAATGATAACTGCCTGTTTATTAAAAATTACAGGCCTGCCCTTTCATACCCAGAAAGCTATTTTAGACTTTAAAGTTCAGAGGGCATGAAGGTTCACTATCAGCCACCATGATTTGAACAGAGGGGTAGCCAGGAAAAAAAAAAAAAAAAAGAAAAAAAAAGG
>NW_020954576.1:55853695-55880405 GCF_900497805.2 Vombatus ursinus | reverse complement strand
TTTCTCTTGCTGGATGCACATGGTAGGGCTGGGCCCAGGCCCCAAGCCTGTCCCTTTCACAAACCAGCCCCTACCTTCTCCGCCTGAGCCTCAAGAGATTTGAGGTTGTTGGTGACATTCTTCAGCTCCTCCTCCAGCTCAGAACACTTACTGTGGATGTTTTAAAGAAGGCAGGAGAGGAAAAGGGAAGAAAACAAAGAGGAGAGAGACACACAGATGTGAATCTATAGGTAGAGAGGGTTGAGAAGTCACCAAGGGAAAGAAGTGCCAAGATAACTCTGAACAGTCCCATTCTTCCCACCCCCACACTACTAGCAGCACAGGGGAAGATTAACCCCTTCTAGGTTGGAACCCAGTATGCTGAAAGACTAATGATGTAAGAGAAGAACCCCTAAAAGACATGCTCCTGACTGGACATTTTTTCAGGAACAAGGCACAGCATTGCCCGGGTGGAGATGGGAGCTGCTGCCCAGCCAACCATCCCTAATCCCCCCAAGAGAAGGACAGGCCCTGTGGAAAGGCAGTAAAGCAGCTAGGAAGGAAGAGGTGAAGGATGCCAAGTCAGTGGGAAAGAATGGAGCATTCCATGAGAGAGATGAGAAGACTAGTCAAACAAACCAGTGGAGGGGAGGCAGCTGCAAAACAAAACAAAACCACAAACACGCACACGCACGCAAGCACACGCACACCCTTTCTATGGGCGCAACAGTTAGTACCTTTTCTTCAGCAGCATTCAGACACTTCAGGTTCTGGTCCATCAGTCTGATCTGCTCATCCATCTCCCGGCAACGGCTGTTAGTGTAGTCACAGGGGAAGGAGGGGAGGGGCAGGATGGCACAAGCCAGATTGTGGGGAGGGAGAAAAGTCAAAAAGAAGCACAGCAAGAATACAAGCAGCAGAGCAAAAGAAAAAAAGGGAAGGAGAAAAAACAAATCACCATGGTCATGACATGCTGTGTCTGGGATACAGGTAGGGGGATGGGTGGGAAGCATAAGTATGCTCATGTTAGGGGTGACTTTGTTATACAAGGCCCAGAAGATGCTAAGACAGAGCAGTAAGTGTCTGTCCTTTCCCTAATTAACAAATATGCCATATAACAATGGCAGCCTCTGTACTCCTCTCCCTCCATGCCACCTAGGACTTGGGAAGGAGAGGGGGACACACAAGAGCAGAATGGTGGCCCCATTTTGAGGCCAGGATGGCAGAGACTCTAGGTTACATGCTTTCCCCACCCATCACTGCATAACTTCTCAATATTCTACACAAAAGTCATTCCACAGCCAAGCCTTCTACAGTCTTCTCTTTGAAGCCCATTTTATTCTTCAAGTAAGTTCCAGACTTCTCCAACCCCAAAGGCCTTGTTTAACAAGATTGAAGGAATGCTGGTTTTTTTCCACATAAGTGACCACAAAAAGGAAAGGTGACCAATGGTTGTGATAAGGTTTTGGAAGTTAGATACTCACGATTCAGCCAGCTCGGCCCGCTCCTCTGTGCGCTCCAAGTCCCCCTCAATGATCACCAACTTGCGGGCCACCTACATACAAAAAGTGCCAGGCCAGAGATCAGTGAAGGAAAGCAAGCGCTCTTGTCCTTCAACATGTTTTGTCTCCCCCTTCCAAAAGGGTTCCAGGGCAGAGCTCTGGCACAGCCAGGAGCAGGTCTCACCTCCTCGTACTTCCTGTCTGCTTCTTCTGCAATGTGTTTGGCCTCTTTCAGTTGGATTTCTTGCAGTTCCATCTTCTCTTCATCTTTCAAGGCCCGATTTTCAATGACCTTCATACCTCTACAAAGAGAACACAGCAAGCAAGGATATATGTGGGAATGAAGCAACAACCTTGAAGATCTCACAAGCCTATGGCTCAAGGAATTGCTTTCTTTTTCATCTAATTTAATCTACCTGTAGGAAGGCAAATATCCAAGTGACAAAGATGAGATAAGAATTAGCTAGGAGAATGTAACTACAAAGGCTGATTGTAACTGGGAGGGACTAACTTGTAGATGCCATAATAAACATAAGTTAACTGCATGAAGACTTTAGAAATTCCAAGGAAGCAGCTGTTTGAAGAGTCAAAGTTCAAAAGCCCTTTCCCCATATGCTATAGCTTATCTAAAGGAAGACTGAGATCAAGAGAGAAGAAAAAGAAAACCTCAAAACTGGATTGAATAACCGAAAAGATTTCTTAGAATGGACAGGTAAGAATTTAAAGAGATCTAGTCAGCAAACCTTTTGTCTACTGAAAGCCACAGAACAAGCACCCAGACTTACCTCTCACTCTCATCAGCTGCCTTCTCTGCTTCCTCTAGCTTCTGTAGAGCAGTCGCCAGGCGCTCCTGAGCACGGTCCAGCTCCTCCTCAACCAGCTGGATCCGACGGTTCAAGGAAGCCACCTCAGCCTCAGCCTAGGTAGAAAGGGACAGAAAAGGGTGGCAGAGCCATAGTAATTGAGCAAGGCCAAATTCTACCCAACTGATTAGAGAGATCTGTATCTGGGACTTAGTATATGCATAAACTCCCTTCACCCCAGCCATGCTCCACGGAACAGGGTTTCAGAAATCAGCTTCTTGCCTAGCAAGTCAGCAACACCCCTTTTTTGGTCCCAATTCAAGTGCGTAAACACAACAGGGCTAGAAAAATGCAGGCAGAGAAGGGTTCTCGGACTGCTCCGAATCTGTCTTAGAGAGGAGAGAATAAGAAATAAGAAACAAGGAGACCTGGTTATGTGCCTGGATTAATCTAGTAATTTGTTTTATGACACCAGAACACCTATTGAACTCTTGACCCATTTCTAAGGACAAATACCAGAGAAAAATTATGATGTGTTCTTCCAAAGTAGCCTCTAGAGTCAGGGCCAAGAGAAGAGATGTCTGGGCCCCAAACCATTCCTGAATATTAACCTCACTCAACCCTTCAACATTTGCTTTCCAAAGCCCTTTAAAGAAAAGAAATAAAAGAAACTTTGGCCTGTCTAAAAGTATCTTTGACATCCAAAAGACCAGGAAAACAGCAGAAGGGAGAAATATGTATGTCTACCCACACATTTGCTTCCTTCCTTAAAGAACCTGTTTCTGAGAAGCCTCTCTTCATATTCTCCCACAACCCCTTAACAAAGCCTACCTACTAATAATTTCACAAGCTTTATCTCAGCCACAATGTAATGTTATAGAAAGAATGCTGAATTTGGAGTTAGTTGGAAAACCTGAATTTGAGTACCAGCTCCACTACATCCCTAAGATCATTATGACAAGAAAGTTACAAATTCTTTGGACCTCAGTTTATCTGCAAAAAATGGGAGATGGACTATCTAGGTGATCTTTAAGATTTAACAGACTAATAAGCTCCTTCCTATATTCACTTTCTAATATGAATAATAAATCATTCCGATTTCTAAGATGCCAACTATTGATGAATGACAGACTAAGGATGCTGAAGTCTTCGATCCATACGTTAGAAACAAGGGGCAGGATGAGAGGAAGATCAGAAAGTAATGAAATTCTAAAAAGATTATGAAATTTGTAATTTTCAAAGCCTCTCAGACTCTTGTCCATACCCTTTAACTAGCTATCAAGCAAAACTCTGGCTGCTACAATAGTATAAGAATTTAATCTACCCTGCACACCATTTAATTCAGATGCTTATCCAAGCACCTGGTAAACATGATCTCCCTTCCGCAGCGCAGCAGGCAATGATTGTGCCTGAATCCTGCTGCCCTGATTTTCTCCCACCGCTACCCCCCTTTTTGGGTGGGTGGGGTTGGAAGAATGTACAGCCAAATACAATTACGCTAAGAGTCAGTCCCTTTGGCATACAAAACTCAAACAAAGGAAGCCAAGAGGAAATCAGGTGGGGAAGACTGCAATGCTAAAATGTGCTAAGCCAGGGGTGGGAAACCTGTGACCAAGGCAGCAGGTTCCCCACCCTGTTAAGCTTGCTAGATAGCAAGGGGTTTATTTATTTTGGGAGGGGGTGTTAAATAATTTTAAGCTGATCATATTTAGCCTGTGGGCCACAAGCTATATGGTCAGGAATTAGAAGTTTGCCCAAATAAATGTCTGAAAATCCATTCTAACCTTAACAGACCATATAAAAATACTTCTAACCCTAATCCATCCAAGGAAGAAATTATCTCCCAGGAAGCACATCTTTCTTGGAGGACCTTGCAAGGCCTGACTAGATAAAGTTCAGGAAGTCAGGTTTATTGTAGAGAGTTTGTGAAATACCCGCAACATAATTATTGTTTTCTAGATAACAAGAGATTCCAAACCAAGAACTGAAGCAGGTATTGGGGACAGCTGAGGAGAGCATCAGGCATTTCACTAGATGGAAGGGAGGTTCCTCCCATTCTGCAGCAGGAGAAATCAGACTATGGGGGTGGAGAGAGGTATACAGGTTTCCATGACAACAAGCTAGCTTGGGCGGTTTCTCTCACAAACCCAGCATTTACAATAACATTCTTTGCAAGAGGAGAGAGGGAGGGAGAGGGAGAGGGAGAGAAGAAAACAGTGATTCTTACACATGACAAAGGTAGGCAAAATCCAAGATAGGAAATCTCAGTAATCTCTTCAGAGACAACTCCAAACCTCGTTCTTATGGACTGTTGCTCTTCTGAGAATGGGCAATTGAATCAAGATCTGGTCTTTGGTTTGAGATTAGGAGTACCCCGATTTTCAGTCAGGCCAGGACCCAAGAAAGGAGGGAAAGAGGAGTGGAAGAGAGCTGTAGACTGACTGTCAAAAGATCTGGTCCAAGTCCTCTAACTTTATCACTTAGCTGTACACCCTTAGAGACAGTCACTTCCCTACTCTAGGCTTCAATTTCCTCAACCATAAAAGGAGGGAAACAGACTAGACTTAAGATTTTGGTTTAAACCTTCCACCTTTAACATGTCACTATTTTATCATCTCACATCAAGAGAAGAAATCTCATGAGCTGGACCAACTGCCTCCTAGGGATGGTGAGATAGATGGAGAAAATATTAAGTATAAGCCCTTATATACAATGGAATAGAAAACACTGAGTTCTGGATCTGTAGCCACTAGAATTATACAGAACGGGAATAACTGTCTAACTCTTCAGCACGGTGCCTTGCACACAGCAGGTGCTTAATAGATGCTTGTTCTTTTCCCTTCCACTCCCAGATATGGATCTGACCTTTTGGATTTAGTGACTCCCCCCCACCCCCCACAACTAGATTAGTTCAGTTAATTTTTCCCGATCCACTAAATCTACAACACTCCTAAAGAGGAGGCCCAGGTGGTCACAAGTGGCTCTAAGATGGTGACCACCAGCCCAAGCCACTGAAGCCAACTCATGTTACGTCCTTCACAATCCACCAACACCACCAAAATCAGCTTCATGCAAACTAGATTCCACTTAGACCTAAATCAGGAGACTGCTTTGCCCAAACAATTGATGCCCCTAAAGTCGGGATAAAGACAAGGAGGGAATTAGTCCAAACCTGGCACTCTGCCACTGTGTATTCTCTCTTTTTAAAGCAAAGTCACAAACATTCAAAAGGAAAGAATAATAGAAGTTATGCAGGAGCCCCAAGTGAAGGAAGAATTTAGTATTGGTGCCTTTATTGTGTTCATGTTTATCTACTAAGGGAGATATGTGTGCCCTTGAGGAATTTAACTTTCTATTTTGGGGGGCAGGGAGGAAAAGGATGAAGTACTAGGCCCTAGGGTAAACAAAGGTAGAAGCAAGGCTAAGGCAATAAGAGCAAAGGGCTCTTGGCCCCTCCCCAAAGTGTACTTATGGGTTTAAAAAGGCCAGAGCTGTATCTGGGCTCACCTGGCCCCACAGAGAATCTGCCATATAATATTGTCTAGCACCATTCCAAGGCCCGGAATCTAAGATTTAGGCCAGTTTTTGGTATGTGCTGTTGAAGAGTCCATGAACCCCCTTCAATAGAACTCCTCTAGAAAGGCAGACAATAACGAAACAAACTCTCAAAACCCACCAGGGTAGCAGTAGGGGCAAAACACAAAAGAGTAGACAAGCTTTCATATATATCACCTTGTTTCCATTAAGGCAGTGCTATAATGTTAAATCTAAAATTGAAAGTATTATTTCCAGGATGCCTTCATTAGGAAGGTTAATCACCAACAGACACACCAATGACCCTAGGATCACATCACTAAACTGCTTCCTCACTCCTTCCCTACCTAACTAGACGCTGGCTCTAGTAGTCCAGATAAAATGAGCAGCCAAAGTCAAAAGAAAAAAAAAGAGAAAATTTAAGTGACAATTCCTGTAACAACTTGAGTGTGGTATGGGAGTGGAGAAGTCAGCCTACAAATCAATACTCCAGGATGTTCTAGAAAAGGTAATAAAAGGACCCAGCTCCATTCCCTTCCCCAGAGGAAGGGAAGACAGAGTAAAAAGGTAATTATTGGATTCCCCTGAGCTGGAGAGGGGGAAGACTCTCATTACACAGGGACATTAGCCTACTTCCCCTTTTTGAATACTTCCTCACTAGTCCTCAGGGCAATAATCGGGTTTGGCAGGCTCCCCTTGATTGAGAAGCATTAATCTACAGCTACTCCCTTAAGCACTCAAGACACCAACATTAGTCCCGAAATAGGTTAAAAAAAAAAAAGCTACATTAAAGCAGCTCAATTTATTCAGAGACCAATAGGAAGAAATTAATCTATGAGATATCTATGGGATCATGAACAATGGTACTTTTCAACAGTATCTATTCAAGATCTCCTTCCAAGAAAATGGAGTTCAAGATAATTTATCAATAGAAGTTCCAACACTGGGTGGGGTGGGAAGGTCCACCATCCACTAATTTAAGGCTAGAGTTAGCAAATAAAGGGAGAAAAGGTGGAATACTACCAATCAAAGATGAATGCCACCTAGCCACAGCTCAGAGTACTAAATTGCTTGTTAAGATTATAATAATATTAAGTCTATTAATAAGATTATTAACTCTTAGTAGTGTAAGTGCTTCAGATTTCTGCTAAGTACCTGGTTTAATGTCCAGCTCCACCATCACCCCCTCCCTTCAACTTGCTCTTTTTTTAATTCCACTTTCCAAAACCATAAGCTCAGAGTTGGGGAGTCCCCCAACCCAGAAACCAGAGAAGTAAAGGCTGACCCTGGGGAAGAGGAACCAAAATCAATAATGAAAACATGGATTTTCTCTCCAGCTACATATTTCATCAAGTATTAAAACTATTAGGCCAATTACCTTCTCAATCCCTCTACCACCTATTATTTCCCACCAGACACCAGTACATCATCTGTCTTGCCAAGTGCTACTCTTTATGCTATCCCTATCCCCTCCTTGACCACTTCTAAGGAGAAAGCACTTTCACAAAGCTTACCAATAGCCTTCCTAGAATATTCCAATACATATTTGATACTTTCAAGGTCCCAAACCACTCTCTGTAGGAGCACCAAAGGAATAAGGATTCCAAAATGAAATAAGTAGACCCACAATTCATATCCAGTAGTTCATCAGATCTGAATAACCTGTTACTATATTGCTCATGTCACCAGAATTCCGAGCAGAAGCTGGCAGCCCATATGATGCCCCTCTGCACACACATACATGCTTACCAGTTCAGTATGGAGGAAGTGTTCTCAACAAGTTCAACGGGCACTCATCTTGCTTCAGAAACAAAGACTTGACATTGGCAGAGGTTCCTGCCTCCTAAGCTAAACAAGCTCCCACATTGACATCAACAAGAGAAAGGAGGTTGAACCCCTGGTTCCCCTCCTGCCTCAGATTTGTCCCGGGTAAGGGAAGGAGGGAGGGGGGGGCGGGACTGGGGGGAAAGGACCTTAGCAGAGAGAATAGGATGGGAGGCGTTGCAAGCCCCATCCTCTTGTGGGGGGAGAGCGGGGTACCGCATTTCCTCTCAACCGAACTGCTGCCTCATTTCCTGAACAGGCGGGGGGAGCGGAAAGACTGCCAGCAGCCTCGGCTGGGGGCTTTCCTGCCTCCCTTCGTTCTGACACCCCGAAACCCTGCCACGCGGCTTTGAGCCCTGCCCACCGCTTACCCTCCAGGAAACCACTCGGGGGCTTTGCCTTCCAGCCCTCAGTCTCCTCTCAAGCAAAGGGAGGGAGGGAGTAGAAAAGCCCCTCCCCCGACCGCGCCCCAGCTTCTCCGGAATGAATGAATGAGTCTGGACTGGAGTGGGGGCTGGGGAGAAGCCACACCCCGGCCCCGGTACGGCCGTGCAACCCCTCCTGGTGCTCCGGAGATGGACGACTCCTACTCAGGCGGCCCCGCCTGTCCACTCTTGGGACCCAGTTCACCGCCCTCCTCGACCGGATTCTGCCCAATGTTGGTTCCCCTCAAGCTAGATGCCAACCCCCAGCTGGACGGCCCCTTCAGGTCTCGGCGTAGTGACTTTCCAAGTCCGGGGTCCCATGTCCCTCCAAGCCCCCGGCCCAGCCCCGCCCCGGCCAGGCCTGTCTAGGTACCTGTTCCCGGGCCCGCTTCTCCCCCTCCACCTCCCGCTGGAGACGCTCGGCCCTCTCCTCGGCGTCATCGGCCTGCTGCTGCAGAACCTGAATCTTGCGCTTCACCGCCTCGATGGTGGTGATACCAGCCATGGTGCCCGCCCCGTTCCGGCTCCTGCTCCGGCTGCTGCCTCCTCCGCTCGGTGCTGCTGCCGCTTCTCAGCCCTACTTCCGCCTGCTCCGCCCTGAAATACCGGAACTCACCCACTCCGTCCGGATGTGACGACTGCCTAGCTCCCCTTCTCCCCTCCCTCCGCCAACCAGGCTGGACGGCAAGCGGCCTAGGAGGGAGACGGGTTGGGGAGCGAGGGGCGGGGCTTGTGTGTGGACCCCCGAAGACTGACTAGAAGACTGACTGCCCCCTCGACCGCCCCACCCGTCTCCTGCCGTGAGCGGGAGGGGGCCGCTGCCATGGTAACCAGAAGGCGCGGCCCAGTCCGAGCCTCTCGGGCCTGGCGGGCTTCTAACAATGGCCGGACCCGCCACGCGCACTCGTCTGAAGCTCCAGTGACGCTCCACAAAGCTGCCCGCCCCCCTCGACCCCTCCCAGCCAACTCGCCACCCCAGGTCAGCCGGGAGCCCCTTGATTCCAGCTGAGTCCTAACAAAAGGTGTCCATCCCTCCTCTTTCCCGGCATCTCGGGAGAGTCGCCGACAGCCCCCGGGAAGGAGGCGACGATCCGCTCTCTGGGTATCCCAGTCGGACTCCGGCCCTGCCCTGGGTAGCTCCTGACCGACCATAGCTGCTCTGGCCGGGAAGACCCAAGCTGCAATGAGAGAAAGTCTCCAAAGCCCCGGGTGCCCCGAGGGATGGACGGATCGACAAGGGAGGACTTGCCTACCCTGCTGTGTATGAGAAACACTTTGTAAACCTTAAAGGACGATAGAAATGTTAGCACCTTGTACTCACCACGTATAAAACTACAGGCTCCAAGCGGAGTTACTCACTCGTAATCATTACTGTCCTTGTGGTTAATGTTAGACGTCCAAGCCTCTACCCAGAGCACGGAGGGGCGGAGAGAAGCGGAGCTGTCCCAACAAACTGGCCTGCCTGCCCCCTCCTGCTCCTGGAAACTGCAGGACTCGGACATCCTCCCTAGCACTCAGTCCCTTAGCAGGTGAGGAAGGCATCCCACTGCTCTCAGGGACGAGCCCTGCTCTGTGCACATGCTGTGGCTTTGCACCGGACTTGGGAGGTAGCACGGATGGATAAACAACTGTTCTCAGAGTTTAAGCCCAACTGAGCGAGGAAGGGGGTGGTTTCCCTGTTTCAGAAACTCTCACTGCATTGACAACCACATTCATTACCAACTTCACTACCGCCTTGGTTTCCAGTTACATCAGGAGACATATTTACAGACTGAAACAGACTCACAGGGCCACCCGTGATAGGATTCTGAGAGACACTGAGAGATTCTGAGCAAAGAAAACTCAGAATTGGGTACATCTTATGAGCTCCCTCTTTTGATGACCAGGGGGAGTGATTATTCTTTAGTTTCCTTAGCTTTGTCTCTTGATCTTCTTGCCAGGTTGGGTGTCTGAGGACCTACATTGAAGACAACATTTTAGACGGAAAAAAAGAAATCTAGCCTGAACTTCAAACTAGCCTTTTAGTTTCAGTCTTCTTGAGAGGCCTTTCACAGCTACTTTTTCTAAGTTATATCATGTTAAAGCTAAGGATGTTTAAACATCCCAGACAGCTCTTTCCAAGAAAGTATAAATTGCCCTCCTCTTTCTGTTTTTCTTTTCCTACTTACTAACAGTTCTGAATTCTTTCTCACTGTCTCAGAAGCCCTAAGGTTTTTTGCCCTTTGCTTGTCCTACTAAGTTAAAATGAAACAGATACAAACAGCCTAGAAGTCCTAACCGCTGAGGTTGGCAGAAGACATGATACATACCTGTTTCTTCAGGTACTGGGTTCTTAGCATATCCCAAGAATGGTTTCTCAGAAGGCTAGTTTTCCCCTTTCCTGCAAGTGGAACTATTCCAGAAGACAGTTGGGCATTTGCCCAGTCCTCCTGAGTGGTAGCCTGTCCTTTTATATTTCTTCCAGGGCAGGGATGGAACAACAATGGGCTGAGATTCAGTAGTGATCTGAATTACAGGAAACCCTAACTAGTCCTGGGAATTATCCATCCTGTATCACCTGCTTCCTTGGTATAAAGTATCTTTGGAAGCAGATAATGAGGTAATTTACATCAATTATAGTTTATGATTGAATGCTTGAATTTCTTCTGTGGTTTATGGTTAAATTTCTTATTTTATGTGTTTGATAGTGGTTATACTAAATTTGTAATAATTTTAAGATAATGTGCCAGTCAGCAGGGGGCACTGTTGCTCTTTTTTTAAAAACTTTTTCAAGGCCAGGGTAAACAAAAAAAAAAAAATCCTTTTTTATCATGGACAGACTAGGATTGTGTTGAGAAGCCCTTGATACCGCCTTAGGATCACTGCATTCTTTAGGCCCAAATATTTAAACAGATAATCTCCACTTAATCCGGAGGAACAGGTGAGCTGACACCTTATAGCCCTTAAAAGTATGATGGACGGAATTGCTAAGGAGTCATGTGCTATTATTTTCCTGGAGACCAACAATACATTGGCAGGTGCCAATATAGACCCAGAATCTCCCCCAACCCTTCAATTCTCCTTCTCATTCTTTACTCCCTGCATAACAGTGCTATAACATTTTGCCCCTAAACCATGTTCCCTTCTACTAGTTCTCACTGAAAAATTGCTGCTTTTATCTCTATGCAAAGAACCAAGTCAAGGAAATACATAAGGTTTGAGACTGACCTCCCCAAACCTTTACTTTACTCTTCCTTTGTCAAAGGAGCTCCTGAAAATCCTACTTTTTCCAGCAACGCTTTCCAAGACAACTAAAACCCCTTATTACTTAAACATATAATTCCTATAAAAGTTTCCTGCTTCCCTCATTTTCTCTACCACAACTTCTATTTCAACAACTCCTTTGCCCCCTGAGTGGACATAATATTTTCATTGATAAGTTATTAAGCCATATTCTTTGGTCTTTGCCTATTCAACTTTTCTTTCTTCTTTACATAATCCCTCAGTAGGCAGGGATTAAGCTTTTAACTCTTTCTTTGTATAGGGCTGGATAGATTGCTCCAAAAAGCTAGGTAGTACCACTAGTGGATAAGAGTACTGGGCCTGAAGTCAGGAAGACTCATCTTCCTGAGTTCAAATCTGGCCTCAGATACTTATTAGCTGTGTGACCCTGGGCTGGTCACTTCACCCTATTTGCCTCATTTTCCTCATCTGTAAAATGAACTGGAGAAGGAAATGGCAAACTGCTCCAATATCTTTGCCAAGAAAACCCTAAATGGGCAACTCAACAACAAAAATAAATCATAGGATCATAAATCTAGAACTGGAAAGGATCTTTGAAGATCAACCTCTTCATTTTACAGATGAGGAAACTCAGGTCTAGAAAAGTTACATGACTTACCCAAAGTCACATACTACCAAAGCTAGGATTCAAATTCTCAAGTGCTGGGATTCAAAGTTCAACAATTTTTCCACAGTACTACACTGCCTTTCATGAAGAGCTGACCCCATAGCCTGTTTCCTCTTACTCAATCTCTCATCTTTCTCCATTACCAATAACTGAACATCAAGCCAACCCCTTCACCTCCCTATCCCTCCTTGGGTTGCAAGGTGCCTTTTCTCTTCTGTGCAGCCCAATTTCAGACTCTCCCATTTTGCACCTAATCTACTTCTCTTTCACTTGACCTCTCTGGCTTTCAGTTTCTTTATCTGTAAAATGAGGAGGTTGGACTAGATAATCTGTCAGGTCCCTTCTCTGTTCCAAATCTGTGATCCTTCCTCTTTTGTTTCTCAGCCTAATCTCTAAGAATGCCTGTTGGAAAGAAGAGGTAGAGGCTAATAATGTATGTCTGGATTACAGTGCAGCCATGCTCAGTTTGATCACTGAGAGAGTCTTATGTGGTATATATAGTGGAAAGAGAACTGGTCTTAAAACTGGGAGAGCCAGATCTTCCACTTAATGGCTGTGTCACCTTGAGCTAGCAATTAAATATCTCTGAGTCTTACTTTCCTCCCGTGTAAAATAAAGGTAATACTTTCCCTACCACATAGAATTGTTATAAGAGTCAACAAATAGTGTAGCATGGAGCAACATATAACCAGGAGTTATTATTTCTGTTACCTTTTGTGGGTCTATATCAGTATAGGGAGATTTATTTGTTATGAGGGTCAAATGAGAGTGTGAAATGCTTTATAAACTTTAAAGAGCTATATAAAATAAGTTCTGATGATGATAGTACCTCATAGGCCAGTGGATGGCATTATGTGTGCATGTATAATCTAAAGGAGGAGGACAGAAATAATTGATTTCTGGAAATTTTCATAACTTCTCTAAGACTATTAGCTTGAATATCTGTGCCCCACTGTGCAAATCTCATATTACTTAAATTTGCTCTTCCCCAAATACACAATCCTAATAATCTTGCCACCAAGCCAGCCATTCCTGCCATGAACCTCAAACCTAGAGTTCTCTGATATACCAAATTTCTTCCAAAAGACTTATTACTTCAAGAGATGCAGTTTCCTATATTCCCAAGAATGGTACTAAACCTGTTTTGGTATTAGTATCTCAGCAGTCCCTAATCCCTTCCACATGACAGTCTGTAGGAACCAAATAGAAAGTTCCCCAGAATTGCCCAGAGTAGAGTAATCCTCAAGAACATTCGATGTCCAGAGAGCCTCTGCCATGGTCAATAGTTTTTTTAATCTTTTTAGAAAGGGAGGAAATAGCAGCATCCTTAGCTCTTAGAAACTGCTCCATGGCCTGGTATCTTGGAGTTATATTTCTCTTGGAGGCAAGTTTAGGCTTGATTACAGGAAAAAAAAAATTTTCACACTTAGAGCTGTCCCATAATAGCTGTAGAATGGGCTACTTTGAGGGGTTGGTGACTTCCCTCTCCTTGGAGGTCTTCAAGCAGAAGTATTCTAGAGTGTGGATTCTTCTCAGGAATGGGTTGGACTTGATGGCTACCAAGGTCTCTTCCACGTCTTAGTTTCTGTAATTATGTGCTGCTTTTTTTTCTTAGAAGGGTTTACATAGTGAGATTTCCATTATTAGTCACCATCTAGGTGCTTATCACCACTTAAATGATAGAACTCTGGGGAATTTTTGATTATACATGCATTGCAATGTCATTACTTGGGGGGGTATCTAATCTGTATATCCGTTCTGGTGTCCAATTTTCCCCCATGTTCACAGGATGTTTGATGATTTGAAAAAGACAAGAGAGAGATTAGAATTAAATATGAAGTGGGGGGAATATTAAAATGAGTTAGGGTATATGTCTGGTTGCATTTCAAAGCCAAATAGATATGATTATCCTTTAAAAAGTATCCCTGTGTCTTCTCTCTTTTATTATTACAGAATCACAGAAATTGAGAGTTGGAACGGACCTCAGTGGCTATCTAGACCAACCCCTCACAAAAAGAATATGGATAATTGAAAATTAACTGTATAGCTCATTAATATCGAGGAACTTGAATAAATTTCTTATCCTGCTTTTCTTATAAAACCTCAAAAGACTTACCCATTTGTTTTCTCATTTGCTGTTGTAGTAACCTTAACGAGGGGGGTTGGAGGAAATCAGGTCAGATAATGTTAAAAGAGAAAAGATTATAAATTCCATTTTATAAATGAGAAAACTGAGGTTCAGAGATAGTATTCTGCTAGAGGTTATATAGCAAGATAATGACATAACAACACTATATGCTACTTTTGTGTCCTAAATTTCTCCCTTGGTCCCTGCTCTATTACTTACCTTGGATATTACCCATGTTTCTTCTGGTACAGCCCCCTGTGGCATTTCAGTGGCATAAGCACAAATGCCCAAATTGTTCAGAATATAATGAGGCCATGCTGGACCAGGGATAATATTACCTCTTTCTTTGTTCCAGTGTGAAACCCAAGCTGGGTTTGGTGGTAAGAAGATGACATATGTCCTATTAATACACATCTGCATGCCAGACCCTCATTACAAAAGCCAGGAGCTTAGGATGTGGGGACAGAAGGAGATGAAATGAGTCATGTTAGATGGGCTTAGAGTTCCCTCCCTCTACCCAGCTCGGAGGAGTGGGGAGTGGCCTCCTGCAAGGCATTAGGATCAACTAATTGAACTGGATGGCCCAGGAGGTAAGCACCCCACCCTAAAAGGAAAATAAGACCAAGCAGAATATAAAGGCAGCCCTCTGAGGTAAAGGGCTCAGAAGTTTGGTTTGGGACGAGACACAATCTGTTACCAGCTCTACAGAAGGGCTAAGAAAATAGATAAATAGATGAACAGACAAAATGAAATGGAAGTGTCTTGGTCAGGATAGCATCGTGAGAAAGAAAATATATGTCTATGTATCTCATTACATGGTTTTACTCATGTGAGTTCACAAGTATGAATTTGTGAGTATTTTTGAGAATACAAAATACTATTTGTATTCAGTGTCCTCACAAGTGTTCGTGTGAGTTATGTTCAGTACATAATGTAGTTCATCATGTATGTTTATGCAAACTCTCCCCCATTTACCCCATCTACCTAATACCTACATCTGCTGCTTTCTTCTCTGCTAGTTCCAGCTTCTCCTGGGCATCCTTCAGGGCTTCTGAATACTTGTCCAGTTCATCCTCTGTTCCCTTCAACTTCTTCTGCATAGCTGCCAGCTCGTCCTCCAACTGTGAGAACCCCAAGAAAGCAATACATACACCACAATTACAGTTTAATTGTCCCTGGGTTCCTAGATCCTAATTAGATTCCTTGTCCAGCCTCTGGACTAGTAGCTCCAGGGAAACTCCCCTATCAACCAGTTCCCAATTCTCTGTCCTTGTCATTTGGCCTTGGGAAGCCCAGTACTTACCAGCCCGATACTTGAGATGTCTAATCTGCCCTCAATTTTTGACTTCAGAGACTTGAGGGCCAAAGATTCCAGGGTATCTCGATGGGGTTTGTGTTAAAGGACTGATGAGGGCATTGAGGTGCTGAATGTTAGTGTCCTATCCCTGCTTCCAGAGTCAGATGGACTCTTCAGGAAAGTGATCATCTATTTTACCACAGTGACTAGCACATAGCAGGTACCACATAATTGCTACTATTACTACTACTACTACTACTATCATCATTATTATTTTTTTGTTTTGTTTTGGTGAGGCAGTTGGGGTTAAGTGACTTGCCCAAGGTCACACAGCTAGTAAGTGTCAAGTGTCTGAGGCTGTATTTGAACTCAGGTCCTCCTGATTCCAAGGCTGGAGTTTTATCCACTGCGACACCTAGCTGCCCCTACTAACATTATTATTAATGGATAAACAGAGGCTCAGCAAGTTTCAGTACCTTGTTCGAGGTCATAGGCAGCCAGGACAAACAACTCAGATAGCCTTCTTCCCAACCTGGAGCTCTTTAACACTGGCCAATATTGCCCCTGCTAGGACCACAGGAAAAGGCTATTTCTCCCAGAAAGAGACATTTGTCCTTTCTATCTGTCACCTTCCTTTCTTATTCATCCTCTTCCCATATCCCTTAGCCCCATGTAGATGTTAAAAACAAATTGCAGCACACACCTGCTTGCTTCGGTCCTCTGCCTGCTTCTGTTCAGCCTCAGCCTGCTCTGCCCGGTCCAAGGCATTCTCCTTGTCCAGCTTCAGCATTTGCATCTTTTTCTTGATGGCCTCCATCATTGGGGTTAGTTATGAGTCGTTGGGGACTGGAACAAACGCTAAGGGTCTTCTGTCTGGGCGACTGGTCATCCCTAGAACTGAGGTTTTATCTTGAGGGCTCTAGCTCCACCCCTCCATCCCAATATGGCCCTGTTCAATCCTCCACCTCCCTAAAATTGACTTCCTATGGGGAGGAACACTCTGATGGACTGATGTCACTTAGAGAAATTCAGGAACAGCTGAAGGCTGGTTTTAGACAATAGAAAGTGGGGGAGGGACAGGCTCCTATCAACATGAATTATTTTTCCTCTTTCATTTAGATACCTTAATAACTGTTATGAGAGAAAAATGGAATGCTATGGAAGAGGCAGAAAGGCAGATTTCAGGCAACTAGAAGGTCCCAGTTTTTGGAACTTTATTAGGGCTCTGACTACCCCTCCTACTGTTAACCCTCACCTGATCTAAACTTGGTGCTAGGCATATCCCACTAAGTATTTTCCATTTATTCTTGGTATCTAGTGAATTTGGGAGGAGGAAATAAATAAATAAATAAGAGTTTGGGGAAAAGAAGAGGGGAAGGTCAATGATGGCTCCTCCCCATCATAAAATTGTTGTATGGTTTTAGGGGTCCCTGGTTATTAAAGAGAGATCCAGACTACATTCTTCCTTCCCCAAACTGTAAGAATTAAGTAAAAATAGGGCTGCTAGGTAGAAGAATCAGAGCTGGACCTAGGAAGCCATTCTAAGGAAACAAAAATTGGGAGATTGGGGGAGGGGGGGCAGATAAGAGAAGCTGAGAGAGAGATGTAAGTCCCTATTTTCCACATGTGGTTTTGGATCTTTAAATAGAATTCCTGTCACCTTCCAAAGTACAATGTCCAAGGTTGTTGTCCCCTGTTGATCACCTCCTTTCCCCCTCCTCCAACCCTCATCATTTTCCCCTCCCTTCCTGGATCAACTCAAGGCCATCCATAGTCACTCTTTCCCTGGAGCCTGGTTGCTGACAGGTGGCTGATGACCCCAGAACTCTGGCACCAAAGTGTGTACCAGAAAAGAAGGTGGGCACTTCTCAGGGACATGAGAACTAGTGGCAGGGAGGAGGTTGGGTAGCATGTGGCCTGATATGTGACTTAAATCCTATGCTAGGTGAAATTTGGTCCAAAGTCAGATATTTATTTCTAGCTTGTCAGCATGGAGGGCATGGTATTTGTGGCTAATGGCTTAAGGCAGAGGTGTTAACCATCCCTGGGAGGATCTAGTTATCCAAAGAACAGGCAGATAAAAAAAGTGGGAAGGCAACAAGCATTTCTATGATGCCTATTATGTGCCAGATGCTTTACAAATACGATCTCATTTGAGTCTTAAAACAATAATAATCTGTTATTATCCCCATTTTACAGTTGAGGAAATTGAGGTAGATAGAGGTTAAGTGATCTACTCAGGATCACACAGCTAGTAAGTATCTGAGTTCAAAGCTCTAGTCTTCCTGTCCAGTACTCTACATTGCACCTCTATGATACCAAATGATTCAGAGAGAAGATCCAATAAAGGTACCAAGGAATCCTGCTATGGAATATGGAAGTAGAAATATTTGTGGTAGCAAATCTGAAAATGAAGAAAACAGGAAAATTCAGGATGAGGAAATAATAGGTGTTGAGGAAGGATCTGAATAAGGATTGGGGAAAGGATGAGAACAGGAAGAGATGGAGAGGAATAAGGATGTCAAATCTGAGAGGATAAGGACAATGAAGTCTTTTCTAGTGTAAGGACCAGTTTACAAGAGGACTAGATCCCAAAATTTCAGCTTTTATATACCACCACTCCACTCCAGATCCTGTTAGAACTCCTTAGACTATAGCTGTTACTTTTCTAAAGAAGGGGTTGGGGGCAGGGAGAAAAAAATGGGAGAAAGGGAGAGGTCATAGTGATGCTGAATCACCCAACCGCTGTAAGAATATGTTTGACATTTAGTTGATTCGCTATCAAACAACCTAATATCAAACATATCACACAGAAGCAGGGAACCTGGGAATAGGCAAAAATGAAAAATTAAGGGCCCGAGCATGGTCAGTGAAAGGATGGATTATATATCAGTACTAGCTCCTGCCCTTTTCTCATTTCCCATACCCCTTCCTGTTCATTTTCCCTCAGTGCCTCCCCAATCTGTGCTCCTGTCCTCCCCAATGCCCTTGACTTTCACAATGGCTGGTTAGATTGGCTAGGAAAACATGCCTGGACAGGCTCCATATCCATGTACTACTCTTAGTAAGTCAGGCCAGAGATTCTCCTATCCTATGTCCAAGATACATGATGGATCAGCAATGTCAACACCTTATCGACCTGCATCTGCTCATCCTAACTTTAAGCACCTTGAGAATCCCCAACCGTATGTTATTGGTAAACCTTACTTTGCCTCCATAATGGAACACCAGTTCCAGTATATATTCCCTAGTAGAACCTTTCCATTCACACCTCGAAAAGCTGTGGAGGTCAACCCCATAAGTACCTGACCAATTCTAGTCCACTGATTTCCACTTGATTGTTCTCATACCCTGGGTAGCATAGACATAGAACTTCCAGGCAATGCTTAACTTCTTTCCCCATCTTGCCCCTTTTTTCCATTCCTTTCCCTCTTTATGCCACTCATGCAAGTCAGTTTTATTCCATTTGTTTCTCAGGTGCCTATAACAAAAGTGACCCAGTCTTTTTAAAATGTCTAGCCTTTAATTTCCCCCTCACCCATCCCAGGATTCCTAGTGGAATGGGATCAGAGAACCCCAGGTTGCAGATGACTTACAGCCTTTCTTTCCTGACTCAGCCTGGAGGCTGTATAAGCAGAATGGAAAAAGCCAGTTGCATTTGATGAAAAGGGCTAGGATCCATGTTCCTCTTCTCCTTTGGGACTTTTGCTCTTGTAGGAAATCTAAGAGTCTGGACTGCCCCTCTTTTTTCTTTAGGATTCCTTCCTTGCAAAGATCCATGCTTCTCCTCTTTGGCAGCTCTTCTGTAAAGACCCCAGTTTACCATTGGCCCAGCTAGTTTCAAACAGGAGTTCACTGGGTAGAGGAGGAACAGAATCTCATTGAGGAAGAGGGTAGATGCTTCTGGAGGCTGTGACCAAAGCTCAGGGTTATAACTATTGGAAAATTCTAGGGGGGGGGGGGGATCCAGCAACATGGCTTCAGCCCCCAGGCAGGCCTGCCCCATGTGTCCCTGTTCCCACTATTATAGACTCCCCCCCGCCCTGCCTCTAAATGACACTCTGTCCTTGGGCCAGATCGATAGTTTGTCCCTTGTTGCCTATCAATTTCTGTCAACCTTGTGGTTCATGTCCTCTAGGGAAAAGAACAGCTTACGGGCACTCAACAGAGTTCTTGTGATTATACCTTCATAACTGTTGGTGCCATCTTTGTTCTCTTTGCCTACTGACACTGCCTTTCCCCATATCCCCAAGTGCACTCTTGTTTACTTCATCAACCTTGCCCAAACCCTGATGCTAGAATTGTTGTTTCTGGTGAAAAGAGACCATACTAATTCCATACTCTTGATGTAAACTTAACCTGGTTGTGTAGGGCATGAGGAAAGATGATCAAAAACTGGAAGAAATAGGGAAAAGAGGGTGTTTACAGAGGGGAGAAAAGGTGTTAAGAGAGCATTTGAGGGAGCCAAGGACTGAAGAGCACTGCAGGAAAAGAAGCAGGCCTAGGGAATATTGATGTAGATGAAGAGACTGGGTCGTTGGGGGTAAGGGAATATCTAAATAAGCTAGGGAGGAGAGGGACGTGACCATGACATGAAATGTTCTCAGCCCTCCTCTCTGGACTATTTTCATGCCTTCCCTACAAATGATGTAGATAGTCTTTCTGACCCCAGGGGAGCCCAGCATGCATGACACCAGTATCAGAAAGGAAGAGTTAGAGTGAATGATTCTGCTGATGTAATGGAAGCAGACAGTGGGGCTGGGAAGGCAGGCTCAGTGAGGGACAGGCCTGCCAATAGCAGAGCCAGCCCAGCAATGACAAGCCCTGAGGCAGGGAGAGTCCAAGGTCAGAGATTATAATAAGCAAAGGGTAATATGTGGCTAGGGAAACCAAGTCAGAGAAATAGAGAGGGAAGTGGATGTCACGGCAGGGAGCAGGGGTAGACAGACTACAGATAATAGAGGCATAGAGGGAGACATAAGGCAGAAATTGGAGGAGGGCGATCTATTATTAGGAGTAGGGATTGGCCTTGAAGATGAGTGCATGAAAGGAAGAACAAGGGGGAAGGGAAGACTCAGACCCGGGGGAGATAAAGAGGGTGGAAGTGGGTTAGAGAAATATAGATAACACAATTAGCTGAATTCACAACTGGCTGACTGGCTAGACCCAAATGGTTTGATAAGAGTTTGGAGAGTCCTCCAATGACATCTCTCAGGTATGTAACTTGGCCTTGTCCTAGTCAACATTTTTTATCAATGACTTGGAAAAAGGCAGAGATCATGTACTTATCAAATTGGCAGATGACATTTAGTCCTCCCACTAAAGCTGGGAGGAGGGATAGCTAGCATACTGGATGGTATAAAGTACAAGAAATTCTCAGGCTCTAGCCTGAGAACTGGGCCACATGTAACAAGATAAAATTGTACTGTGGTATCTATAAAGCCTTGCTCTTGGGTTCAGAAAACTGACTTCACAAGTATAAGGTGGGGGCAGGATGGGGGTAGGGGAGGTACGATTAGACAGCAGTTTGAAAAAGATCAGGGGGTTTTAAGTGGATTGCAAGCTCAATATGAATCAACAGAGTGACATGCAGCCAAAAAAGCTAATGCTATTTTGGGCTGCATCAAGAAGGGCGAAGCTTCCAAGAAAGGAGATGAAAGTCTTGCTGTAGTTGGCCCGAGTCAAACCAAATCAGTATTGTGTTCAGTCAATAAACATTTATTAAGCACCTTCTGCCGTGCTAGGTACTGTGCTAAGCTTCGGGGCTACAAAAACAAACAAAAGGCAAAGGACAGACCCTGCCCTCAAGAAGTCACAATCTAATGATTAGTTCTACATATCTTAATAAGAATAAGGACACTCTCCCCTTGTGGTTACACTTTTGCTCCTAGGATATCCAGACTTCAAAGAACTACCCCCTCCCCTAATTTATTGTGGATTGTATTTTAACCTGTCTTTATGATAGACAAAAATAACTCATATTAACTACCAGCCATATGCAAGGCACCAAGATGGATACTGGGGATACAAAAACAAAAATGAAACATTCTCTACTGTCAAAGAGCTTATCAGAACTGATTCTCAGGCTAGAAAACGTGTTCATGATGTTCTACCACCCAGGCAGGAGTTTCCCCCAATTTAGGAGCAGGGAGAAAAGGGGAGCTATTGAGAAAATATGGGGAACAAGTAAACAACATAATTTGATGCAGCCTGGAGGAGTTTCAGGGACATATAGAAAGGAGTATAGAAATCTCTTTTTTAATGAATTGTGTTTCAAACATTTATTTATGTCATTTTGGAGCTCATTTCCCTTTAGAAACAATGTGATCAAAGGTTAGATTTCTATACCGGTCTGCAAAAGCCTGTTCAACTATCACTTAACTAAGAGACTGTGTGGCCAATTAGATGGTGAACTAGACTCAGAATCAGAGATTTGGGTTCAGTTATTGTCCCCGATACACACTGGCTCTTTTTAAAGCTAGTTTAAGTAAGATTTAAGTAAACCTTTTTAAAGTTTTGTTTTGTTTTTTAATCTAAGTTGCCAAATAGTGGCTGATATCTATTGTCAGAGGGACTTTCTCAATAGCAGTTAATTCTCTACACTGATGAAATCATAGATTTCACCACACCCATCTCCAACTAGAATCTAGTTTCACAGAAATGAACCAATATTTATAACAATGTTTCTAAGGAAGCATACTTTTAGAATTTTAAGTTGCAAGACATAAAAATACATATTATTCCAGGATTTGGAGTATTACCCTCTACCAAGCTCACTCTCAAACATTTTCTGAATGCCTATACATGGAGGAAATAGTGCTAGGGATAGAGATTACATCAAAGCTTCTGCCCATGGCTTAATTAAAAGCAGTTCTCAAATTTTTTCTTCTCAGGATCCCTTTATACGCTTCAAAATATTGAGGATCCCCCCTCCCCACCCAAAGAAATTTTATGTGGATTATATCTATCTACCTATATATCAGTATTAATGATATTAGAAATTAAATCATTATGAAAAGTTTTGACCTCAGTGGACCCCATGAAAGGGTCTAGTGGACCCTTGGTGTCCCTGCATAACACTTTGAGAACCATTAACTTAGAGAGTGTTTGTTCTGCATATAGGATGGGCTTCCCTTTCTCAAAGCCCAAGCCTTTAGCAGCAGATAGTGGTTTGCAGGAGGGAGTGGTGGCAACTGGTTCTTGGGGTTTTGGACTCCAATGGGAATGGGGGTTTTGGTATGTAAGTATTTGGCAGAAGCAGGAAATCCTGGGTAGAGTGGACAGTAAGATTGTCAGTGGTGGTGGTAGTAGTATTAGTAGCTTTCTATAGAGCTTTAAACATTTCTAAAACTTCCAACAGTCCTATGAAATGAAGGCAGTGGAAATATTGTCTCCATTCAAAGAGGAGACTGAGGCTCATAGCGTTTGAGTGATTTGTCGATGGTCACACAGTAAGTATTGGATTCACAATTTGAACCTGGGTCTTTCCTGACTTCAAATCCAGTGATTTTTTCACTCCACATCTCACAGTCTTTCAGTAATGGGGCTTCAGTGAAAGATTAAGGACATTGATGAGATATCCCCTAATGGCAGTGGTAGCAGAGAGTGTTCCTATGGCCTAGGCCCATAAGTAAGTGAAGTCTTGACTGGGGCAGTCATTGATATATAAGGGAATATAGTAAACATAGATAAGTGGTGAGAAAAGACTTGAAAATGAGTAGCAGCAATTGAAGGAATGTGTTTAAACAGAAAAGGCTTGTGGAAAAGAAATTTGGTAGGAGTTTGGAGAGAGAGAGAAGATAAATCACCGAATTTGGATAATTGTGGAAACAGAAGTTTTGACACAGATCTGAAGAGTGAGCCTCAAGGACTGAGCTTAAAGTAGTGAGCCAGCTGGCCTAGTGGTAGAGCCATATTTAAACTATTAACAATCAGAATCATAGTTTGCATCAAATAACTCCCCTCTCCCACCCAGTTAATAATATTCATCAGAATTACAGTCCCTGAATTGATCACAAGAGGTCACTCTTGCCTCATTAGCCTTTTAATGCATCATCTTTACCAAAAAATAAAAAGTTACAGATGAGAAATGGACAATCTGGCTGCAGGCAAATAGCCTGATCCAGACTTATCCTAGGGAAAAAAATTCTAGGCCTTAGGGAGCCTGGAAGTATGAACTGTTAGAGAAAAAGGGACAGTGCCTCTGAAGCCTTCAGAGCCTTTCCACATAGAAGGATTTGCCCATTTGATTTAGCTCCTGCTGGTACTGTCGATGCTCCTCCTCAAACAGCTGACTTAAGGCAGCCTGCCGAACCTGGGAGAGGAAGGGACAAAGTAAAGTGTGGAAATTTGCCTTTTGGCACCCACCCACCACCTCTGCCCTTGGCTGGTTCCCTAGCTCTTGGGTTTTGTTTTTTTAATTTGGACATAGGGACAGGAGGTAGCTTAGGATAGGGAAGATAGCATACACTTCACACATATGGACACGGAGCATACCACATCATTTCCTCAAGCTAGGTGAATCCAATACGATACAGCAGGGGTTAAGGGACAGTAAAGAAATAGAAATAAGGTTAACTTAAAGTACATTGAGTCTAGGGAGCTAGAGAAGCACTAAGGGAAAAAGATCAGATAATCAACCAATCAACGAACATTTAAGAACCTACTATGTGACAGTCGTGCTAGGCACTGGAGAATCTTTGGCTGTTGGTACATTTGGATAGCAAAATATGCGACACAAGTAGGATGCAATTGTTGAATACAAAGCTCTGGTATTTAGAATGAAAAGGCGTTGGTGAAACAAGGACATGGTAAATGCAGCTAGTTGCTAGCAAGCAAAGTGGTTCAGGGTAAAGATCATGGATGGCCCTGGGAATCCTAATGGGGCAAAGGGAACAATAGTGGGTTTGACCCACTCACAGTTAGCAGCTGCTTGTTGGCCAATGCCATCTCCTGTTCCATGATGTCTTGCATTCTCAGGATGGCATATGGGTTCCTCCTCTGGTTCATTGTTGCCTGCCATACGCACTGAACTACTGTATTTTTCCAACTGTCCCAGGAGAATTTATGTGGATTTCAGTTAGGAAGATAGAATACCATTAGGCATTTCTGTGAGCTAGAATTTGTCTTGTGTTTCCTAAATAAGTAAGCTCAAGTGTAGGTACAATCTCTATCTCTCTGGAACCTCTCATAAGTGTTTATTATACTGCTGGGCATAGATCTCGAAAGAAGTTCCCCCTTACCGACCACTCCCATTTACATTCAGGGTACTGTGGGAGAAGAAATAGGAGGAAGGGCAAAATTAGGTACTGTAGTCTAATCTGGGGGTCATTAGTGAACTGGTATGTATTTACATTTGTTATGTGAAGCTAATTCTTGCCTTTCTCTGAATCTTTGGGATAAATACCTTATAGTATTGAGGATGGAGAAAACAGAGGAGACCATACTGGTAAGTGGAAATGCTGGGGGGGAGGGCATGGGAAATTACCTCTCAACAGCCTTCTCAAATGCTACCATCCTCTTGTAACTCTGCAAGGAAAATGAATGCACCTGGTCAGCCCAGATTCCAAACCCCTCACCCTAGCATCCTATTCGTTAGTCTTGGCCTAAGAGGAACTTGGAGGATCTTTTCCCACCCACTCACTCCATCAGAAATAGGGCAGGTTAATATCGAGCAATAAATCATTCAAAATATTTCAACACGTGGAAAGCAACATCCCATTTCAGGGGTGGGGAAGTTCCTTACAAAGCACTTTCTTGGTACTTCCCCATGCTCACACTGGGGAAACAGATCTGGGTAACCCCATCAGAAGTTCTTTCAATTGAGCTTAATCCCTGCCATACCTCTTCTATCTTTATGACCTCGTCCAGGGACAGGGACACTCTCGGGTTTGCCATGGATTCTTTAGTAGGTTGGACAGATATTCTTGATTGTTGCTCTTCCTGTTTTGCCCTCTCACTGATCTCAATTACCCTGGTTACTAGGCATGTCTGCAATTATGCCCTAGGCTTAAGCTCTGATTGGTCACCTGCTTGTTGCCTAGGAGACCTGAAAGGGAATCCTAGTTCTTCAGACTTCTGACCCCACCACCCTCTACAAGAGCCACAGGTCCAAATCCAGGACCTCGTATGTTAGGCTATAGAGGTAGTTCCATAGCTATGATTTCAGGGGAATCAGTCCCATCATGCCCTCATTGGTGTACATACATACCCATACTGCCTCCCCCACCCCCATCTACTCCAGCTAGGTAGGAACAGAAATCAGTAAAGAACAGTAATAATATGCTTATTTTTACAGCTGTTTTTATTAAATAACCGGTTTATAAAGTCAGACCAGTGCAGTGACTTATTGGGGGAATATGGAATTAGTGCCTATATCACTGACAGTTTCCCTCAGTCACATCTTGTTCTATACAGTATGTGAAGAGAAGGGCAAGGCAGTGCATGAAACACAACACAAATCTCAACAAGGCTTGGCTGAAGTACAATACCCTAGTTCTCTTCTGCCTTTTTTACTCCACAACTTTAAATGACATGTCTGTGGGCTAGAGTCCCCACCTGAGTGGGTAAGATAGGGGGCTCTGTGGTTTCCATTTCTAACATCATAAATGCCCCCTCCCCCACTCCCACTAATCTATTTAGGATAAAACTGACTTTGGGAGAAGGCAAAAAATAACCATGATCGAAAACAAGTTGGGGTAAGGAGGAAATGACACGAAGAGAAGAAAAATATGTGGATTCAACTCCATTAAAAAATCTATTGGAGAGGGAAAGAGAGCCTCATGGAACTGTAGTTCAACAGACCACAGGGATAAGCTAAGGAATGATCTCCAGACACACATTTCAAGAATTCTGGGCATAATGCTATCAATGCTGTCCAGTGCTGCTGTGTCTCTTGCCCTGAAGAGATTCCTGGGTACAGACTGGATTCTCCTATTGGAGCTATGTTGGCTATGGCTATCCCCAAATTCAGTCAGAGGGTGCTCTCTAGTGTGTTGTAGTTATCCTTAAAACTCTTCAGCTCTAGGAAGTGCTTGGCTCTTTTACTCTTCTGGCTGGAGGGCAGATAGGTGACCTGGATAGTTGTTGGGGAGGAAACTTCAGGAGACTGTGTTAGATCCTTAGCTGCTGATTGGTGCTGCCGCTGAGAGCTCCCACCACGAGCTTTGACACTGAAGCATCCAAAGAGAAAATAAGTTACGACCAATATAAGAGAAAGATCACAGGTCAGGATTCATTGACTCTCAATAAGAACCAATTATCTTTGCCGCCACCACACACACACACACACACACACACACACACACACACACACACACACACACACACA
>NW_020954576.1:55817318-55853668 GCF_900497805.2 Vombatus ursinus | reverse complement strand
TCTCTCACTCTCACTCTCTGCTAAAATTCAATTTCATTTTGAGAAAGAGCATCTGGCAGAGGCATTCCTAAGGAGAGATAGCATTTACCTATAGAATATGGACAAAATGTAAGATAGTTTTGGGAAGGAGGGGGCTGGCAGCTTGGAGGCATCTAGAAAAGCTTCTAATAGAAAGAAGGTGGTACTTAAGCTGAGTTTTGAAGGAAACCAGAAATTCTAAGAAGAGCAGGGAAGGAGAGCATTCTACCCTTGGCAACAGCTAACGAGGCACAAACTTGGGAAGTGTCATTCAGGAACCACAAGTTGAGTCTGGATGGACCATAGAGTAAATGGAGGGGAGAGGAATGTGGAAAGGTAGAATGCTTGAAACCTTATGATTTAAAAGGGAAGGGAGTGGTTGGTTCTAAGCTGGTTTTGTCTATATTTTGTAGGTAAATGCTGTCTCTCCTTTGGAATGTAAGCTCTTTGGGGGCACTGTTCCACTTCTGTCTTTGTATTGCCTTTCTAGTACTTAGCAATGACTGGCACACAGTAAGCACTTAATTAATATTTATGGACTGAGGGCCTAACAGATATCTTTAGATCATCTAAATTCTTAACCATTTCCTTCACTTTACAGATACAGCTCAGGAAAAAGTGAGGGTGAATTTTAACTCAGGTTTTGCTGACTTCTACAAGACTTGCTACTTGATTTCAATCAGATCTTGCTGTTTTATTTTTCTGACAGCTCTAAGTGTTCTTTTATATGCTTTTAAAGAATAAAACAATTCTTTTCAAGAGGCAAAAAAGAGAGGAGGTAGGAGATATACAAACCCTTTCTTTCCTTTAAGAAAGACCCAAATTAAATCTTAAGACAGAAGGGAATAGAATGTATTTCTCTATATAATTAACTCTACATTATCAATGCTAATTAAAAATTTGAGAATAGTTTACCCTTACTACCCAGAATCTCTCATTTGAATGCTTGCACAAGCCTAACATAACGAAACTAAATCTAGGGTGTCTAGGGGAAGCAACATATTCCAAACCAGTCAAGAAGGATCAACCAAACTTTGGGGTTCCTTTCTCTTAGTGTAATCAAAGCTTAACTACAATGTTTTTGTCTGGTGGGTCTAATGGGGTTGCTACTGCCAGATGAGACACTAAGGATAGCTGCTACTTAAGTTGTTACTATTATAAGACTAAAAAGGACACCGCAATAATAGTAAGGGTCCTAGGGGATAAGGAATTCTACTGGACTGGATTCAAACAAAGGTTTGTGTGCCAGGGTTGAAGGAATTTTTCCTTAGCTTGCAAAATAGCTTTTACTCTGAGATGGAAGGAACAGAGGAGCAGTTTGGAGTAACAGAAAAACACTGATTTTGGAAATGGGAAGACCTAGGTTTCAATCTTAGCTCTAAGGTGTCTTCTAAGTTGTATGTAAAAATACATAAAAATGTAAGCTGTATATAAAAATACAACTCTTGAGTTGCCTGGCATCACAGACACTTTGCCTGCTTTATTTTCTGGTGATGGTCCCACCCTAGTGTCAGTCCAGTACTGTTTGGTACTCTAATATATATTAGAAGAAAAAAAAAAAAGAAAGAAACCCACAACCAGTCCCACATTGACACGTTTTACCAAAACTCACGCTGCAGCCAGTTCACTCAGTGCTTCTTGGTAGTGTAGATATTCAGTCTGGCCAAAGACCTGAGGAGAAAAAAAGAGAATGAGGATCTTTTAAGCTCTGTTCTCTACCATTCCCACATGAAATAAAAAATCTATATGCAGCAAAAAGATCAACTGACTTACACCAGTTCCATATCTAGCTGTCTCATAGCCGTCCAGCAGGGTATCAATGAGAGCTTTTCGGACACCCTTGAAGGGGGTACTTGTGTTTCGAAGCTCCAGCAGATAGGAGCGGAAGTTCTTGCCCATTAGGGAACGAGGATGCCGGCCTTCTGAATGGAATGGGATCTCTGAAGAGATCATGAAGGACAAGATGAAAATATTTTTCATGCATTTCTGGTCAAGAAATTCCCTGCTAATTATTTCCAAGTAATCTTGATCAATTCTTCAAATTAGGAAATTTTGGAGGGAGCAACAGAAACCAGACATCCAGTCCTCAACAACTGTTTGGTAATGGTAACAAATGGTAGATTATGTGGCCCTTTATTTATCTATTTCCTGCCCTTTTAGATTCTATGAGCATTTTTAAAATGTGGGTATATATGGATAAACATGCTACAGCTTTGGCTCCAACTATTTCTTCCTATACCTGCTCTTGTGATCACCTTTCAGCTTGATTAGATATGGGGAATGCAAGACTTAGTCTCAAAGAAGACAGAATTCAAGTTAGGGCCTGAAACCTAATGCTTTGGAATATCTGTTCTCCCCCCCTCTGGATTGTCTACTTCTGAACTCTAGGACAACGCCTTCCTTTGCAAAAGGATAGGTTCCAGGCTGGGACTGTCCAAACTTAGGGAATGCTTTTCCTAGGGACCATGTGCTTCTATCAAAGAAGGCAGCTAAGACGATGGTTGAGTAATAGGGTATGAGTCAAGAGACTCAGGTTTTACCACACATTAGCTAGCCTATGACCTTTATAAAGTCACTTTACATTTCTAAGTACAAGTTTCCTTATCTGTAAAATAAATGCTAAGACTAGATGTTTATTCTTTTCTAGAAATAGCATTGTACAAATCCTTAAAAGTCATAGAATGTACAAGTTAACAAATAACAATATTAACAACTAGCATTTAGATACATCTAAGTTTTGCAAAGAGGTTTACAAATATAACATTTGATCTTCACAACCACCCAAAGAGGTATAGTATTCCCATTTTACAGAAGAAACTAAGGCTAAGAGAGGTTAAGTGACTTGCTTGGGATCACAGTAAGTATTTGAGGGTGGATTTTAACTCAGGTTTTCCTGACTCCAGGTCCAGCAGTCTATACATTGGGCCATCTAACCAGCCCTTTCCTAATTTGAGCTGAAACAGAATTGGATCTTTCATGCCTTTTAAGAATTCAGTAAACTATTTTCCCTGCTCCCATCCTTCCCATTCAAAAGCTAGGGAATCACTGGCAAAATATCTCAAAGGAGAATTCATTTCCTTATCAACTCAGTTCCTCAAGAGGAGGAAACAGATTCTTTAGATTCAAGGGAGTTCCTAACACAGGTATGCCTGATTAAGTAGAAGCCGAATTTATTCTTATCCCCATGATGTAGGTCATAAGTTTCTTCTCTATCTGGAGAATCAAAATTCCTGAAGAGACCTTCCCATACCTGACCGACTCTTACCAGAGGCACGAATGGCATCCAATGCTTTCATCCTGTACAGGTAGTTGTAGCAATCTGTAAGGATAATGGCTGGAATCAGTAATACCACTCCCACCTCCCTTATATGACAACCCTTTCACTACTAAGCTTGCTTTCTCAGATTAGCTATACAGAAAATAACTAAAATTATGGTTTCTGAGCATCTCCATATTTCTCTCTCAGCTCCCAAAAACTCTGAACCCTTGGCTTTCCAAATTTACCCATCCCCAAGGTGGAAAACTCGCCCCATACGTTGATTTCCTGGTGTCTCCAGCTGCAAAAGTCTGGCATCATCCTCTTCAAGAAGCTGGGGTTCATACTTTACATCCTGGACCTTGGATAGTCGGATGTCAATCTCTTCCTTCAGATCCTGCTCCCATGGAGAGAAAAAAAGAGCTATCATCTTAGAATATGTATCCCCTCATGGATTAGCTTATTCTCTACCTCTCACCAACTTGGAAATGAAGTAAACTCTGGGGATGGGCATAAACAACTGAATCAGGAACAGGAAGCAAATAAAAATCCTTTTGACTACTGGTATGTGGCAGAAAAGCACCCAAGAAGAAGTGGGACTAGAGTTCTCCAACACCCAGAGACTCAAACCCTCTAGAATCACTCAGCACTGGCATTCAGGCAATGAATCACAGCGGGAAGAATCAGAAGACACTAACCGACAGTAATCAATCAACAGGGGATCATCATTCCTAACACCGTGTTCTTTCCCCAAACCCAAATTAAAGGATGTAGATAGACCATAAGTAGATTAAAAGATATACCCCAGAGATGAGAAAATCCTACCACTCCACTTAAACAAAGCTACTGATTACGAATTTCGAGAATTTCTAGACACCCACCTTGGGAGCATTGTGTCCCACAGGGACATGGGGGCCTCTTCGAGACTTCATAGCAAAACGCATGATCTGCCTCTTCACAAAAATGAACAGCAGCACAAATACCTGGCGGGAAAGACGGGCTAGAAGCCGCCTGGAGGGGGGCTCCGGGAGATCCCGCTGCTCCCCACCCCCACCCCCAATTCGGGGGTCCGGGGAAGCACACTTGGGCCCTCCCCCCGGGGGGGCGGGTCAGCAGGCTGGGGGAGCCCGCACGAGGGGAGCTGGGGTGGGCGCGGAGCCGGGAAGGCGTGGTTGGCTGGCCTTGGGGCTGGCCCCGGGAGTGGGGGGAGGGGTTCGTCTCCTCACCAAGCTCCCGTAGGCCATCACCAGCACGACGTTCACCCCGGACAACCAGTTACTGCTGGACGCCATGGCCTCCTTCAAGCTTCGTTAGCTCGGGCTCCGTAGTAGCGATGGCCCTAGGGCTCCTTGGTGTTCCTTGGCCATTTCCTTATGGGGGAAGCCAAAGCCGGGCCCTGTTGGAAAACATGGCGGCCAGGGGAGCGCGGGGAACTGGTGGGGGGAGGGCGGAACTGAGGAGGGAAAGGGAAAGAGGGCGGAGAGAAGCGTGACGAGTTCCTCCTCTCCCTTGGCACGTGACACCGGCAAGGTGGAAGGAGAAAGCGCGTGCGAGGAAGGCGGGACTCCGCGGCAGGGAGGAAAAGGAGGTCATGGGTAGATCATGTGACCGGAGGAGGCGGACTCACGGATCCAGAGAAGGTGGCTCGTGGCAGGACGACGGGCGCGCGCCTCTTTGCGTGTCACGTGCTGAGGGAGGAAGGAAGGAGAGTGGGAGGGGAAAGGCGCGAGAGCGAGCTCGAGAGGAAAAAGGGGGGGGGGGTGGAGAGAGAAGAGGGAGTCTATATCACGTGACAGGGGCGGCGCGGCCCGGGGTGTCAGTGTGGAGGAGACTGAGGTAAAGTTGGGAGCGCGGCGGCGGCGGCGGCGGCGGCGGCGGTAGCGGCAGCGCGGCGGGGCCGGGTATTGTCCGCGGCCCCTTTAAATCCGCGATTCCCCCTTCACCCTTTCTCTCCTCCCGCCGTGGCCCCTTCTCCCACCAGCCGCCCCCCCTACCTCGCGCGGTGCGGGCTTCCCCTCCCCCTTCCGCGCGCTGTGCCCCCCCCCTCCAGTCGCGCGGGCCCCAGGCTCCCCCATCTCCCCCACCCCCGCCACTCTGGGCCAGCCGCCGGGGTTTTGTTTATGGTCGGGCTTGCGGCCTACTGGGCCGCGCCGGAGCCGGGGCCTAGATTTGGGAGCGTGGCCGGGCGGGGCGCGTGGTGGCCGGGGGGGGCCATGCGGCTCGGGCCTGGGGGAGTGGAGCGCGAGGGAGTGAGCGCGGTCTGGGCCGGGCCTGAGGTAGGGCTCCCCCTTCCTCTCTTTTTATAACCCTGTGCCTAAGGAGAAGGTCGGGGCGGGGGTGGGGGGAGGAGGCCGCGGCATTCTCCCCCTCCAGCCTTAGGACCTCCTCGGGGCCTTCCCTCACCCGAGCTAGGACTCGGCCTGGGTTTGAGCACGGAGAGATCAGGGGAGCGGTGGGACGAAGTTGCCCACGCCCCTTGGTTTATTTCCGTATGGGCTATTAAATTTGAGTGCAAAGAATTAATCTTTTGGGGAGAGGTGGGCGATTGGTCCTGCCGGCTACCCTTGTATTTCTGGAACTGAATCTCTACTCGTCGGCCCTCCGCCCTGTTTCTTCTCCACTCCTAGCCCCTTTGTCAGCTGCTCTAGTTCTTCTCACTTTATCTCCTCTTCTGGATTTTTGGAGGTATTTTAATTAATACCTTTAATCTTTGCCCAGTGGAGCCTTGGGTACTTTCAACAATAAAAAGCATGTGGGGGAGCTTGACCTCCCTGCTGCAAGCCCCTTGGGTATATTGCCCTGGAGCACCGGCTGTCTTTATCACTGTGTTCTCAATTGAGTTCAAGAACTGTTCATTAGTCCGTACTACGTGCAAAGCATTTCCCATAATGGGGCACAAATTCCAAATTTATCGAATTCTTTCACATTGTGGAGAGTACCCAGATTGCTTTGTAAACTGATGCCATAACAAACTGCCTGAAACAGCCACCTCTTTGGTGGGATGTTAGGAAAAGAAAACGACCACAGTAACAGGCAGTTTTTTGCCTTAGTATATCCTTTACTATTAGCTTCATAAAGCTAGTGGGGCCTTTTTCCTTCTTATATCCTGGCTTGGGAAACGTGATGTGCTTGTGCTGCAATATATTCAGCCCCGATTGAAACTCTTCATTACTACAGAATTAAAATGTTTGGCATCCTAATAGCTACCCTGTTGAATAGTTTAGGTCCCTGATTTTAAATGACCCAAACCTTTCAGTGGGATTGATTACTTCCACAGCAGACAGGAGTTCTATTTCTAATTAGCTGAGTTTTGTGGACTAGTAAAAAGGTTATAGAAACAAGTTCTTTGTTTTTAAAGGTGTACCAAGCATACCTTTATGGGGAGATATTTTGTCTTGTCAGAGTGGGATTGGATGTGGGGAGAACATATAGCCAGGTGGTCAACTTACTAAAGCTACTTACGAATTAGAGTTGACATTAGAAGCAAAAAGATGTATCTGCCAGGCTCTTGTGTGGTCTTCTCTGAATTGTTGTGCTTAGTTTAGTGCACTCATAGCACTTATTTTCTAATTGCATTTTGTATTTCCAATTAGATTGTAAGCTTGAGGGCAGGGACCATGTCTCATTCTACTTTTGTATACCCCATGGTACTGCACATATAGGTATGCAAATAAATGTTTGTTGATCGATTGATTTCAGTAAAATATTTTTTAACCTCTCAATGGCTGTTTTTTAAGTTGTTGGTTTTTCCAAGAAGGTCTGATAGCTCCTTTTGAAACTGCACTCTACCTACTATCATGTTGTGTTCCTTTAAGCTTTAGTAATTAATTTGAGATTTCTCCTTTTCCCTCCCCATCAGCACATCCTTATACTTTAAGGAAGGTAGTATGTAAGATGGTTCTCTTGTTCCCTGCCAACTGTGGATGTATTTGCCTGCCCACTACTAGAAGGTACCGAGTCTGTGTTCCAAGTAATCTTTTAGATCAGTTGCTTCCTGCTGACCTTGCTCACTGTTTTGCAAGTTGTCTCAATCACATTTTACCAAGCATTTGTAAGAGAGATAAGGGAATTCAGTCACTAGTGATCAAAAGAATGTCTTAAATGATTGGTAGTGTTTTTCCATTAAGTGTTCCAAACAGAATTAAGGTCCAGACAATTGTGCAAATAGCTGTAGCTATGCAATATAATTGTGTAGCTAGCATATGGTCTCCTAACTCATCCTTTCAAATTGAAATCAAATGTGTGGTGGAAGGAAGTCAACATTTAGAAATTGTAGGTTGAGATGGGAAGTGCCAACTCATATTAAATTAGAAACCCCAGAGTAGGCAATTTTAAAATATAACCAATATGAATACTTTTGTTCTTGTCTTGACATTGCTTTATCTCCACTGCTGGTTTGGATGCAGTGGTGGTTAGCTAAATGATGTTTGTATTTTTGTAGATGAAATGTTAAAACTTGACTATGATTCCAGCCTAGACAGATAGACTACTGTGTAGCATATAGCCTGTTCTCCCTTGACATATTTGTATGTTTTTTGTTGTTAAAATTGGTATCTGACTCTCCCTTAAAATGTTCCGTAAAGGCTTAACTACTTTTTGGAAATGGAAGAAAATGAAACTTTTAATGACATTGTAATAAACAAGGATGTATGTAACCATAGTGTCACAAATTTGTAAAGAACTTATCCCAAATAAATTGTTTTTATTAGCAATTCAAGTATCTTTCTGTGGACTATCCAAGAAAATGAAAGAGGTGAAATATCAAAACCTCCTTACCAAATTCAGCATCCTATTTGTGGCCATATTGTGTCAATTACAAGGAGCCCAGAATTGACTAATTAATTAATAAATTTCCATTAGCCAAAAATTATTTGGGTCAGATTTTTCCAAACTTATTAGAAAAGTGAGCACCTTTGAAAGAGAATAAATTAGTGGTAAAATATCCTGCTCTCCTTTTGCCTACCACTGGCAAAAGAAAGGTTTTGTTTTTGTTTTTTAAACTAAAAACAGCAGCTGAGGTTGCGTTTAAGCTGAAGGCATGTGTGGTACTCCAGTTGTACTGTTTCTTGTTAGAGTAGTTAGAGTTAAGTTTATATTCAGGCTAGGGTGAACTTCCCATATAGTATTCTATCAGTGCAGTCATGAGATGACTTTATAATGCTTCCTTCCCCTTACAAGTAAGACATTGTGTTGGGTGCTTTGGGCTTTGGCTAATTCTGCAGTTCTCGGATATTCGACTTCAGAAGAGCTGTGGCAGATAATAATGGCAGTTGTGAACCCTAAGAGTTTGGGGTTTGTTGACCAGCAGGTTAGGTGGAGAAGCCACTGCAAAGACAGGGAACAAGGATTGCTGGGGGAGCTGAGATTCCAGGCAAAGTCATTGGAGTTAATATGTCTCTTTTGGAAGGCTCTAGTTTAAAAAAAAAGAAGCCTGCACATCATGTATACAGATAAAAATTTAAAGGAGGTGAGAGTATTAGAGATAGAGCCTGGATTTCAGAGGTAGAGGTTATGTATTTTTTTAGGTAGGGATACTTTGAACTGATTTTCTTGTTGTGCGTGTGGCTTAGTGATCCCCTTCATAGAAGACCTCTACTCGTACTTTTTGATAATTCTATAACGTAAAGGTAATTGAGCAGACTCTTTGTTTGAAGGGGTTTTGAGTCTTAGGGAGTGTGTGTGTGTGTGTGTGTGTGTATGTGTGTGTGTGTTTTAATCAGCATGTTGTGTAGACTTAAAGATGGCCCCACTTGCTAAGGACTAGTAGAACTGGAATGAGCTGGTAACTTTTCTGTACTTTTTATGTGACTGCCCATCATCAAGCCAATAATAAATACAATACACTGTGCTTTACAAAGCGGGTTAAAAACCAAGGCCTTAAGAAGCTTATAAATCTAAATATGATGTTTCCCTAAAAGCAGATACATTCTCTTGGTTTGCTGTGCCTAGAGACGAATGATTTAAAAAAAAATTTTTTTTAAAGGGGAGTGAGGACAGTGAGTGGTAAATATATTTTGATCATATTTGATCTCTAATAAGAAACTTTTTTTTTCCAGCATTCTACCTTGTAAATACTGTTATTTGTATATACTGTAAATGATGACATCAGTGGGCACTAACCGAGCCCGGGGAAACTGGGAGCAGACACAGACACAGAACCAGACACAGCACAAGCAGAGGCCACAGGTAAAGAAATTTGAGAGAAAGTAGAGTTTAGGCAACCCAAATGGCTGATAAAGCTTTACATCCAGCACAGCTTTATTCTGTGATTTGAGTTTTCTTTCTGTATTCTGTTTTTCAGAATTAGATCTTAGGTCTCTTATTCTCCCTGGATGCTTTCTTTGTGCTGTTAGAAAAAACTGCCTTTTTTTTCTTTTGCTGTTTCATGTTGCTGTGTGAGGCTTTGAGAAAAGGGATTATGTGACTTTTGTTTTTTAGACCCCCTATGGCTACAATTTGGTAATAGCACTTCTTTTCCTTTTCTGGCCCTCTAGTATAGTATCTTCCTAATTTCTTAGATTTTTCACTGTGACTCCACTCTTTAGCCTATGTATGGCTAGCCATTTCCCTGCTTCTGGGTCTGATCTTTTCTTTCTCTTTTGTCTTGTTCCTTTGGGGCCTTTGGAAGTTTTATCTGTGTTTCCCTTCACATCTGGACTTAGCCTCTTCCCTGGGCTTGGTGTTTTTTTTTTTGTTTGTTTGTTTTTTAGTTTTCAAAAATTGTCCAGTAAGATACTCATAGGCATTGTTCAGTTACAGGTTTAAAAGGGAAAATTAACCATCTGGCAACCAAACTTTGTAGGTTCTTTTGAAGGTTGATGTAGATCTATTTTTTATAGCCAATTGGTTGTTGATTGGTCCCTATTGTGAGTAAATAATTCATATTTGGTTATTAATGTGAATAAATGAATTGTATTCCATTATTTGGTGGGGGGAGACTTTTGCTCAGAGAGACTTCCCTTTACTTTTTCTTTTTCACAACTATTCTCAGGATTGTTCCCAGCAAATGGAGTCTGGTGCCCATTAAGTTTGTTATCAAGCAAGTCGTCATGGTCCTAAGTACCTTATATTCTTGTAATGGTCATTCAGTAGGAAGATTGTTTCTATCCTCAGGCCATACCTGCTGTTCTTAAGATATTTCTAGCCTTAGAAGCAAAAAGGCAACCTTGGAAATTGGGTGGGCTTTTCTAATAAAAATTACAATTGAGCATACATTTAGAATTGTGACCAAGTCACTTTGAGTGTAGCATTTTGGAAACTTTTGCTGCTAAGGGGAAAACTCTGCTAAACATAAGCAGCTTCCTCTTTTTAGTGAAATGACTGGATATTATAAGAACTGTATTAATGGCTACTTCTCCCTCTTTAAGTCCTCTATTCAGTGTTCACTGCTGCTTCAATGTCAGCATGAACAGAATGAGCACTAAAATTCAGAAGACTTGGAATTGAATGCTAAATCTTAATCCTGCTACTTTTTTTTTATGTCTCTGGACAGGCCAGTTAACATTTCTGAGCCACAGTTTGCTTATCTGTAAAATGGGGATAATAATACCTGCCCTATCTACCTTAGAGGGTCGTTATGAGGATCAAATGAAATAGCATGAAATGTATATGTGAAAATACCTTGTAAACTGTAAAGTACTGTCAGATGGTCTTAGAGCCCTTGGTGCCCTATCATTTGTAAGGGGAAAAGGAATTTCTAAAGGAAAAGGAAAGAGATTTGAAATTATTTTGCACAGCACTGTCCTCACTGTTTCTCATTGTACTCTCCTGATCATACTTTCCTGATTTCCATCTCAACTCATAGGCTACTGCAGAACAGATAAGACTTGCACAGATGATATCGGACCACAATGATGCTGACTTTGAGGAGAAGGTGAAGCAAGTGAGTATACCGATTTATTGTTTTGTTTTGTTTTGTTTTTAAGGGGAGGGTGATGGGTGGAAGTATTGCTATCAAGTAACCATACATGCCTCCTGCATAGCTCAAGATGCTGACTCTTCCAGGGACATTGGAAGGATTATGTCATTTATACATGTTTATAGCCTGAAATGTCACTGACCTTAGCCAAGAAACAAGTTTTCCCCCTAGTCTGAATTTCTTTCTTACTCCTTTGGGCAGGTATATTCTGTATTGTATTGTATACTGACCTTTATTTTCCAGTTAATTGTTGAATAAATGTTGATGTATATTCCATATCAACTTCAAACTATTGTGGCACTTCTTATATTTTTGCACATACAAAGATATATAGTACATTTAAATGGGGCAGTAGGTGGCACATTGGATAGAACACCAGACCTGGAATCGGATGATCAAAGTTCAAATATGGTTGCATTCTTAACTAGTTGTGTGACCCCAGACAGATCACTTAACCTATCTCTTGCCTTAGTTTACCCATCCATGAAATGGCAATAATAGCTATTTCCCAAAAATTGTTGTGAGGATAAAATATTTGTGAAGTGCTTTGCAACTTTAAAGTGCCATATAAATACTAGTGATGATGATGATGATGATACCAATACCAATGATGCCAATGGCCCTAAAGTGCCAGATTCAATGGGCTCTGTCATATACTGTCTTTCACTAATAAATGTGTGTTGAGGATTTGTTCTCTATTTGGTACCGAGTTGGTTTTAAGCTAGTATAGATAAACTCCTATGTACAACCATAATAGCCAACCTGGTATTGATGATATTTTGCTTTTAGATACAGAACCTCAAAATGTTATTTAGTTTGCTTTTCAAGGTACTTATTTTCTCTTTGTTCCATCTCTCTTTTTCCTTGATTCCTCCCCTTCTCCTGCCCCGCAATTTTCTTTTTATGAGAGATACAAACTGGCTCATGGTGATTATAGTCTTTCTCTTTGCAGCTGATTGATATCACAGGCAAGAACCAGGATGAATGTGTGATTGCATTGCATGACTGCAATGGAGATGTCAATAGAGCTATCAATGTGCTGCTGGAGGGGAACCCGGATACGGTAGGGTGCTTAGCTTATGATATTGTAGTATTGGGTGCCATTGGAAGATATGATCCCTGCATAATACCAAATGGGGTTGCATACTTTCAATAAAGCATTATCCTCCCAGATAGTAGGGAACTTTCTTGGAAGTTTGTTTGCAGCAGATTACAGCCATATTAAAAGGTGGCAAAAGATTAATTATGTGTGTGTGTAGTATATGGTGTGTCCTTTATTTTAACCAGTTAGCCCTCCTTTAAGGAGATAACACTGGTAGGTAAACAGATAAAATGTGTCTTTTCTGCTTTGCTCAGTATAAATTGTAATTCATTCTAGGCTAGTGACTATTTTCAAGGCTATATTTGAATTGTAAGAGGCAGCATTTGATACTCTTAGTTATTAATTATGAGACTGGATTGGTCATTTTCATTGCTGAAGAGTCAAAGTCACAATCTTTGCACCATTCTAAACTCAGTACATTCCCATAAACATTGACTGAGGATCACACAGTGCTGTTTCATCTTTTGAACCTATTTCTAATGAAGAAAGAGGTACAGTAAGTTTTGTAGCTTTCCTGACCTTATCTTGGTAATGAGGGAAGGACAAATATTTAGCATAAAATGAGAAATTCTCTTAATTTTTCTTAAGCAAAAGACTTATAAGAACAAAAATATCCAGTGAAGACACTACTCCCACCCCTTCCCTCCCTGCTTTTTTTCTTCTCAAAGTGTTTGTGAATAATGGTTAATTTTGAAGGAGTTTGAATTTTAAGGCCATGAGTTTACGAGATTTTTATGAAGATGAGGGCCTTTGGCTTGAGGTCCCAGATATGAATTATGGTATGCTTTTTAACCCACGCCATCTTTTTCACACATCTGTCTTAGCACTTCTAACCTTCCATAATCATGCAAGGGAAGACCGAAGCTAGGGAATTAGGCCATAGATTCATCACTACTTCATGAAATCAGTGGGAAACAAGATAATTTTGCAGTGATTTTGAATTTGGTTGGATAGTTGAGATCCAAACAGATTAACGTGATGTTGAGAAAATTGTAGCAACCCTTTATTTTATAGGACCTATGTGTAGATGTCAGCAGTGATGACACTGCCATCAAGTAAAGAGGAGGGAGGTGATACTTCTGTTATGGTCTTCTCTTTTCCCCTTTAATATCAGCAGAAAATCCAGTGGTCATTCATTACTGTTGTTTTGTTTTACTTGAATCTAATTTCCAGTGTTCTAAAGGTTCTTGTAACAATGAAGCAATTTAACCATGGGCAATTACTGATCCATTGAAGCTACCCTGAACATAAAATGACTCACTTGTTGTAATGTGCTGTCCGGGGAGGTAACTTGGATTGGAAGATGAGATGACACTTAGGAACTATGGATGGAACATTTGTTCTTGAAAGGACACTTTTTATTTTAATAGTTTAGTTAATTGCTGAGGATCATGGCCATTGTTGTTTGGTTCAATGGAATGATTGGGGAGCTATCTCCTGACTATCTTGGGTTATGAAATGGAACCTTTGCCTGCCCAGCTATTTTAAAGTATTTGTCTGTGACTGATTTTGAATATGTAGTATTACTATGTGAACTAGGATGTGTTGAATTTGAGGTTTTTAATATCTCTAAGAAGTTTACTTTATCTGAGGTTTATGTTTACAAAATCATTTAGCTGATTTTCTGAGCTGTAAGTCTTTTCTTCAAATCTAAATTTCATTCTTTGAGAAAATTCCTAAGGGCAGCTAGGTGGCACAGTGGATAGAGCTCCAGCCTTGGAGTCAGGAGAACCTGAGTTCAAATCTGGCCTTAGACACTTGACACTTACTAACTGTGTGATCTTGGGCAAGTCACTTAACCTCAATTGCCTCACCAAAAAGCACAAAAAAAAAAAAGGAGAAAATTCCTTTGACTATAAACTAGAGGTTGAATTAGTGTCCTTAGCTGAGGAAAAAGAAAAGTGAATAAACTATTTATACCCTTGGCCCAAGCAATTCCATGGTTGGGCATTTACTTGAAAGAAATCAAAACTGGGGGCAGTTAGGTGACACAGTGGATAGAGCACTGGCCCTGAAGTCAGGAGGACCTGAGTTAAAATCCGGCCTCAGACTTAACACTTACTAGCTGTGTGACTCTGGGCAAGTCACTTAACACCAATTGCCTAAAATAAAATAAAATAAATCACAGATAAAACAAAGATCCAATGTATTCCAAAATATTCAGGTTGGTTTTTTTTTTTTAAGTGAAGAATTGGAAGCAGTGGGTATCCATTGATTGGCGAAATTGCCAAATAAACTGCAGTAAATATATAACAAAAGATTATTGTACAGAAAGGAATGACAATTATGAGGAATCGAGAGAAGCTTGGGCAGATTTGTGTGAAATAAGCAGAACCAAAAGAATATATACAGTTTCTGCAACTATGTAAATGTTTGAACTCTACAGTTTATTTAAGTTAAAAAACTTTAAATCATTAAAAAACTAATAATGGGCCTTTAGAACAAATAATGAAATATATTTCCCCCTCTTCTTGAGAGGTGGGTTCTACAAAGGTAGAATGTTATATATGTCATCAGGCACAGTCTCTGAATCAGGAATTTTTGCTTCAATTTTTCTTTGTTGTAAGGAAAATTGAGTAACAACCAATGGGAAAGAGAAGTATTTCCAGAAATGACTGATAATGAGAACAAGAGACATCAATAAAACTTATTTTAAAAATTGTATTAGTAGTCTAAAAAGCAAAACAAAATAAACATTTTCTCAAGTTAAGCATTTAGTCTCCTTTTTGTTTCAGTTGGTTAGAATAGGATATTTGATCTTTTGGAGGGATATACTAACTCAAAAACAATTGATGCTCAATTCAAAATAAACAGATATGAGAGAGAAGGACAAGTAAGGTCTCTTGGTTGATCATCCAAGCATTGTAGATGGACACATCTTGAAAATGGTCTTGGACATGGTCTTAGCTGATTGGGAACTATAGATGCTTCACCTATAGGAAGAACTATACTTAAGGATTATTGGCCTGTAACTTGACATTTTTTTAACTTTGTTTACGGTTTTCGTCTGTGTGGAGGATGATATGTGGGGGAATACGTAGAACTTGAAATTGAGAAAAGAAGATGAGAAAATGCTTAGCCTTCTCAGGCATAGTCTAAGATATCTTATGAATAGTCTGTGCCTTGCAGACTAGTAACTTCTCCCCCCCCCACCTTTTTTTTAAGCATTCCTGGGAAATGGTTGGGAAAAAGAAGGGAGTCTCCGGACAGAAGGATGGCGGACAGATGGAATCCAATGAGGAAGGCAAAGAGAATCGAGACCGAGATAGGGATTATAGCAGGCGACGTGGTGGACCACCAAGGCGGGGAAGAGGCGCCAGTCGTGGACGAGAGTGTATGCATGTGGTTTTATTAAAACCTACTGAGTTACCAAGGCAGCATGGTATAGTGGATAGAGGGCTGGACTTGGAGTCAGGAAAACCTGAGTCCAGTACCTGCCTCTTACATTTAGTAGTCATGGAACAACGAGCAAGTCATGTAACCTCTTTAAACCTTGGTTTCCTAATCTGTAAAATGGAGAGAATACCTTTTACCTATAAAACCTATCTCATTAGGTTGTGAGGATCAAATAAGTTAATGTATATAAAATGCTTTGCAAACCTTAATAATTAATGTCAATTACTATTAAGAGATTTAGTCTTTAGGAACATAGCAGTGTCCTCCAAGGGGAGGATTCAAGTCTTAAACCACTCCTCCTTTCTCCTAATCACCTTCCCTTTTATGAAGATCTTTGTCTCCCTTGCATAAATTCTTTTCTATCTGTGCTGCCAAATTCTCCTGTGACCATCCCATAAATACTTGTAGTAATGATTTAATCCACATGTGGGTTAAATCCCGGTGGGATTGGGTACGATTTTTTGTTTCTAGCCAGTGTAAATCTGTAAAACTACCCACCTTTCTCCAAATACCCTAGAAATTAAGATTGTTTTCATATTCTAGTTAATCCTCTCTTATGCTGAATATGTCCTGTTGACCCTGTTGTGATTACTTGTTTGTGCATCTTTATATTTTAGTTCGAGGTCAGGAAAATGGACTGGATGGTGCTAAGACTGGAGGCCCATCTGGAAGAGGCACAGAAAGAGGCCGAAGGGGCCGTGGACGAGGCAGAGGTGAGCATCTTGCTAGGTTGGGGGGCAAGAAATTTATTTTGCAGAGATTTTTTTTTTTCAAAGGAGTTGAGATGAGATCTCCTTGCCATCATTTTTGAAGTTCTTTGCAAGAACTGAGGGTTGTTGTTTTGGGTGAGGGATACAATCAAAGCAGTTTTTTGTAGTGGGTATTAATGTACTTAAATGAGTATGTAATAGATTAGACAGGAGAGGAGATCTTTGTCATTAGTAATGACTGACTCGTATTAACTGATCCTCTTCGTGAAATTGTAGAGAGAGCATTTTATTAAACTATCCACTCAGCATCTGTTTTTCCAAGGCTGCCTCAGTAAGTTTTATGACGTGAGTATATGTTTTAAAACTTTTTCTCGTTTTATTTCTAGGTGGCTCTGGTAGGAGGGGAGGACGATTTTCTGCCCAAGGCATGGGGTAAGTTTCATTGACTACAAGTTTAGAAAATAAATTATCTTCTTTCCTTTTAGGTGTTGCCATACTGATTAAGATATGGTAATATCTTAAAGCAATTAAATATATACTGTCCCGTTCTAGATTAGACTAGTAATTGAAGAAATCCCAAAATAAGACCAAAAGATATTCCTTCCTAGTTATACCCCAAATCCCACACAGAAGATTCCTGAGATGAATAAGAGGAAGGGCATGTGATCTGCTACTTCTTTGCTTTATACAGTGGTTGCTGCTTGGGTTGTCTCTTGTAATCCTGCTTGGCAGCTTCACTTGAATGCGGATGTTTGCTACTTTTATCTGAAATCCCATAGGAGTTTTGTGATGGATAGTGCTATATTAGTTTAAATAGGCAGTAAGTGTGAAGTTGAGGCTTTACTATGAAACATTGCAGGCCAGTGAGAAAACAACAGACAGCAAGTGGGTTTTGTGAAGCGGGGCCATTCTGTGCAGGACTTGGGGACAGTAGGGTTCAAGAGTCTCACTGTCTTCATTATAGTGCTATTTGGTGGAAGTTCTTAGAGACTGGAGAATCTTTTAAGTCTTGTTTCCTCTCTTTTAGAACCTTTAACCCAGCTGATTATGCAGAACCAACCAACACCGATGAAAACTATGGCAATAATAGTGGCAATACGTGGAACAATACTGGCAGTTTTGAGCCAGATGATGGGACGAGTGAGTTAACCTTTATATGTTATATTCCCAAATCCCTTTGGGAATCTGGGGTACTAATCTTTTTGGGTAACAGAGACATGTAGAAAAAATATTTTGGGATGAGTGATAGGATTGGTTCTAGAATTCACCATTTAGATTTCTAAAATGAATTAGAGTATTCATTGGGACTTCTGTTCTTGGAGAAGAGTGAAGGGCCTATTTAAACTACTGTCTACCGAAGAGGAGATGACCCTAATCCAAAGCTCTCTACTGCCAGTTTGCTTTCTAGTAACAAGGTTGAAAACCGCCTCACTCCTTTCTCCATCAGGGAGTCTGATAGAGGTAGTCAGGCAAGGAAGAGGTCCTCAGCACTCCCAGTTCTCTTCTGCAGATGCTCTTGGGTGGTGGAGCATTATGGGGCTTTACCCAGGGTACATGTATATTCTTCTGAGCCAGCTTTGGTACCTGCCTGCAGAGTGGATGTGAATGTAAAAGCAGATGCTAAGTTGGTGTGGCACTAACAAAATGTGTTTTTGTTTTATTTTGTTTTTGAAGGGAGTGAGTGTGTGTGTGTGTATGTATGCGTGCGTGCGCGCGCCCGCGCGTGCGCCTGTGTGTCTTGTTTTAAATATAATCTGGGCTCCTTGTTCTCCCTGAGTTCCTTCCACTTTTGAAGGTATCCTTTGCCTGGTTGAGCAGTTGTTTAACATCAGGAACCCCGGCTGTTATCATTTTTCTAGTCATGAGGGATGTTTGGATTCTAGCACCTTGAAAAACCACAAATTCATTACTATCCACTTCAGATCTAGGTGGAGATAATATCTAAAGTTTTGGGGGCTTCTTGGCCTGAACTAAAGTTCTTATCCAAAAGATATTCCCTTAATTTTTCTTTGCTCTTTCCGTGTACTGAACTGCTGTCTCCTGAGTCCACTCTACCCCATTGAACGGAGGCTAAAGTTGTTATTGGCCAGATAGATACCTTGAATTCCCCTTATGTCTGACCATTCTGCCATCAAATGTCCTGTTCCTATTTTAACTCCATGTTGTAGAGTAGACAACTCTTGGGTAGCCAGCTCTTCATTCATCTGGGTTCTTTGGGAGGTAGAGGTGTCTGGTCTGGGTCTTTTTAATATGAATGTTGAAGTTAATGTTTTTGAACATTAGTTTGATATTTAGCCCCATTGGTCTTAATCTGTCTTGATTGACAGAGCTAAGGGCAGGCTTATAGGAATTTGCTTTCAGTTAGAAAGAGGAATTAAATTCAGGATCCTAGCCTTAGATTGTAAACAGTAAATATATCTTCAACAAGAAACTGGCTGATTGAGGACTATTTTCCTATATGCTAAAGTGGGAAAGTGGGGGGGCTGATTTGGGATACTAGAGTTTGAGATCTTATGATTTTTGACTGAATGAAATTGTGTGTGATATACCATCAATCATCCTGTTATTGTTAAAGCTTCAGGTATAGGTTCATACATTTCCATCATTGTTAATTCATGATATGAACATACTCTCATGCATGATCCATTTTTGTGTTTCCATATAAGCAACTTCCAACATCTTTTCTTAATTTAAAATTAGGGGAAAAAAATCTACCCCCAAATATCCACAGGTACAGTAGGAGTTGTGTACTGGGGGCAAACGTTCTCATTCATAAGCAAAATTTCACTGGTTGTTTTTTCTTTTCTTTTCTTTTTTGTTTCAGGACTTGATTTCATGGGGGTTGAGGGGTCAAATTATCCCCGAAAATTTGAGACTGCTCCTGGTATGATACATCCAGGCGCCTAACTGCCCCGGATATTATTTTTATAGCTTTTTATAAACTGAAATATCTGTGGATATGTCATTCTTATATCTTGCTGTTTCCGTCTGTCTGTCTCTCAGATTTTTTTAATTTAGTGAATATTTGATGTTTGCTTTCTGTGTTTTCTGTTGATTGGAAGGAAGTGATAATTCTTTGTCATCAAAAGCATTTCAGCTCCCACTGTTCCTTAGTCCTCTCTACACAGTTCTATTCTAAACCCACCCTCAGCTATCACTTTGCAGCTCATATGAAGCAATATCAGTCAGGTTCCTGTATTCTTCCCTCCCCACCAAAGTCACCAGGAAATTTCCTGCTAGCTAGTCTTTTGGCTTGACCCAGGTTGGAATAGAAATTTGCAGGAGAAGGAAGAGGAGGAAGGAAGGAGAAAATTGTGTTTCCAGAGGGAGAATATGATATAGTTTACTGCTTGAGTAGATTAGAGTTGGATCTCTGCTCAGATTGAAGAATGTCTGGTCTCCTATTGGAGAGTTTTAAGATGTTGCTGAAAAAAATCATTGTGCCAAACATCTTCTTGTTGAAAGTAACAAATTTTTTATTATGTTGATATTGAGTTGGAAGTTGCAAGTGTCACATAAATACTTTGCTTCAGAGACTAAAATAAATGTGAGCCTACAGGCTTTATTTCTCTCTTGGTTCCATCAAGAATCATTCTCTTTTGTGAGAAATCTAACTCTGTTGTGTAAGTTAGGGAGGTGCTCTGAGAATTGGCCTTGGAAAGAGTGAGAGAGGGAGTTCATCCTTCTCTTAACCAGGCAGGTACCATATGATTGTTTAGTTGCCAAAGAAAGTCTTAAGAGTAGAGCAGTGTTCACCTAATTTTTTAATACCCTCACACTGCCCCAAAATCTTACGAGAGTAGATTGAAGTAGAAGATGATAGAAATATATAGAACTAGAGATGAGGGATATTCTATATCTATATTCTATGGAATGGATCTTCTTGTGCTTCAGTCTTTTCTCCCATAGACCCCATTACCCCAAACTGTAGTAGACTAGAGTTTGTTTTTTTAAATTAGACAAAGATAGGGTGAGTCTTAGGGAGGCATCAGTATATGAAATGGAGCCAGAGATTCCCAGGTTAAACTGAGAGAAAAACAATCAGAACCAACAAATAAAGTCTTTTTGCCATATACCTGTTTACCTTCTCTCCAACCCTCTTCCGTACTCAATAGATAAACCTGTTGCAATTGAAGGAGTTAGAGGTTGTGTCCTTTAGTCCTGCCTTTGGTGTTATATACCTTTCCGCAGTGTGGATTTTGAGAGGGATCAGATCTTTTATTTTTAGTATCTAGTTGAGCCAATCATGTCCTTACCTTGAAATTAAGTAAATGGCAGGTAATAATTGCTCATGTTTCTATAGGATTTTAAAGTTAGCACAGCTTTTTTCCTCACATTACACTGTGAGGGAGATCATCTGAAGTAATATCCCCATTTTACAGATGAGGAAACTGAAACTTCATCAAGGTCATGTGACCATGGTGTCACAGTAAGTTTTGGAACCAGGATATAAACTCGGGTCTCTTCTGACTCCCAAGTCTGGCCCATTTTACTACAGTACCCTACCTTCTACTTCACTGCTCTAGATTTAGATTCCCATCCTTCCTTCACTGCTTTGTCATCAACCATCATCAAAACCATTTTTTACTGAGTCCATCTGTGCTGTTAAATCAGTGTTGCCATCTCTCTTCAGATCACCTGGTTTTTTGGTTTTTTTTTTTTATCCCAGTTAAGTAAGCTTAGTTGCATGCTCTTGCTTATGTTTTCTGTTACCATCCTACTGTATGACCTAGTAATTTCCACCAGGCCAGAGGGCTGAGTGCTATAAAGGATGTTGCCCTGTGGGAGGTGGGGTGGATAGTTGGTTTTTTTGTGGCTGGTGCTGAACTGATTGTAAAAGGCCGTGTTGATGAGTATGAAGCCATAACCCTAGTAAAATCTTATGTTCAGAGATGTCTCTTTGGGAGGGTTTGGGCCATGATTTTGTGCTTGGCAATCTTTTCTGACTACTAGATCCCTATCAGTTTTTTGCCTGAAAAACATTTTAGAGTTGTTTCTGAAGTATGTCTTACCTCATAGTGTTTTAGGTCTCTTCTCAATTCTTTGCTTTGCTTCTAGGTGCATGGAGGACTGCAACAGAGGAATGGGGTACAGAAGATTGGAATGAAGATGTAAGCGCTCCCAAAAGTCTTCTTAAACTGAATTCTCAGGGGTAGAAGTTGACCAGACCTCCACTTACCATTAATGGTCTAAATCAGGTCTTAGCAACCTGTGGATAACTGTGGGGTGTTGACCCGTGAACATATCAAGTGGCATGTAAAGACATCTTCAGGGATAAGTAAGATTGAAGGAAGCCACTTGGGTGGGGTTGGGCGAGGAGCCTATACAGATATAGGTTCTATCACATAACTATACCTTGGAACTATATATACATGCCTGGCTATGGCAGTTTACTGTAAGACATACTGCCAGGAAAGTGACAAGTCCTGGGGATTATGTTAGAAACAGAACTCTGGTGGTATTAACTTATGTAACAACTGCCGAGACCCAGCATAACCAACACTTTATAGTCACTTTAAGCACTTACTCCCTGTATAACTCCATAAGAGGCTGTGTGTGAGATGCAAAGGAAGTAGAAGGGTGGATGATAATGAATCCTTACCCTCAAGTGTATAATGTAGTTGATCTTATGGTCCCTTTCATTTTGTGTTTAATGTTGCTAGACTCCATTAGCATATCCCTTCCCCACTTGCAATTATGTAAAGTTACATGTAAAAGAAGATCTCTAGGATGGCTTAGGTAAATGCTACCTGAGTTGAAATAACTATATCCCTGCTCTGAACTGAAATTTTCATGCTTTGAACCTCAGGGTTGATTTCTAAGAATGAGTCCCTGTTTTGTTGGCAATTTTTCCTTATGTTCCAATTCTTTGTGAAGTCTTCACTATGGATGACTGAATGACCAAGGAAATGACAGTGTCAAATACCATCCTTAATACTAGTTGCCAGGCCTGAAGTATTTTCTCCAAGGCATATTGAACATCAGATAGTGACTGTCACCCGAGCAGATTGGCTGAACATTTAAGTAAATTCTCCTATGTCTTCCAGAAGCTTGGAACATTGGTTCAATCATATTGAAAAAAGGATTTCTACCCCTTTGATTAAATTTTATTAAATCTACTATTTTTAAAAGAAATTCTCATAATGATAAAAGCCAAATTCTTCAATTGTAGACACTGTTCTTTTACTTGTTTGGCTTTATGGAGGGGTCAGTGTGATACAGTGAAAAGAGTGTTGGGTTTAGAGTCAAAAGGACCTGAGTTTGAATCCCAGTTCTGCTGTTTACTCTCTGTGTGGCTTCACCTCTCACTTTATCTCTCAGTCCCAGTTTCATCTTCTGTTGGATTAGATGTACCTCTATCCCCCTTACCCCTTGAAACTCTAAATCTATGATCCTGTGAACCTTTGATCATTTATTCTGTTGGGTTCCCCGACTTCACGTTTATTATGAATAAAATCACAGTCTGTATATGTGTATGTATATGTGTGTGTGTGTGTGTGTGTATGTGTATGTGTATGGATGAGGCATGTCTGTCTAATCTGTTCTCCCTAATTCCAGACCAGAGTACCTCAAATCTATTGAAGAAATAAGTTGTTTGGTTTATCAAGGGTGTAGACAGCACAGGGTTCTTTTTTTTTTTTTGAGGCTAAATTATTCTTTCCATGCATCTCATTGAATACAGCCTACTTGGAATTGGTAGTGACTCATTCCTTTATCTCTGTTCCAGCTTTCTGAGACCAAGATCTTCACTGCCTCTAATGTGTCTTCAGTGCCCCTGCCTGCAGAAAATGTGACAATCACTGCTGGTCAGAGGTAAGAAAATTGTATAATAAACTTTGTCTTAGTATGTCTGAGGTGACTATGGGGATGAATTTTGAATAAGTCTCTATTTTTTCCTATACTTTTAGGAACCTCTAATAAGCAGTTTTAAGTGATTGTTATATTAGTCCTATAAGCCAAAATCACTCACTTTTGTTAAGATGTAAACTCTAGCCTTAGATTCACCTCAATTCTCTGATAAATGTCTCTTTACTGTCTTCTTACATAACTATCCTGTTCTCTGTGCCTTTGTACAGGTTGACTGCAAGGAATATTCTCCTTCTTCACATACGCCTTTTGGAATCCATAACTCTCCCTTTAAAGCTTAGCTTATTTACTACCTTTTACACATGGCCTTTCCTATTTTTCCCACGTGTTAGTGCTTCTGATTTTTTTTTTTTTTTGGAAACTGCTTTTAGTCCAGTTTAACTTCAGTGTTCCTGGCCCATAAACCTAATTTCTTGCAAAGTAAATACCTTACTGGGATTCAGGTGAAGATCCACTTCTGAATTCTGAAAATTCAGTAGGATATCTACTTAATTTACAATGCTGATTTTTATCTAGTCAGTCTTTGTGTGTGTGTGTGTAGGGGGGGCAGTCGGGGTTAAGTGACTTGCTCAGGGTCACAAAGCTAGTAAGTGTGAAGTGTCTGAGGCCAGATTTGAACTCGGGTCCTCCTGACTCCAAGGCTGGAGCTCTATCCACTGTGCCATATAGCTGCCCCTTTGGTCAGTCTAATAGGATTTAGGCCCCTCTTGGATATTGAATGACCGTTGTCATTCCCTATCCTCCAGAATAGCCAAGGTCAAACCATCAGATTCTGAGGGGCATTTCTGTTCAGCAGTCCTCATTGTTTCTTGAACCAATCCTGTCAGCTATTGGATTTGGTGTTCTTTTTTTCCATTTGTAATGGCTATCCAGTGATGATGACAAATGTAGGATATTAGTAATGATGTTATCAGAAATGGCTTTCAAAGTGGTATAAAATTTAGTTTTTGAAAGAATCTCTCTTAAAATGCTTTGTATTAAATGCATGTTTTAGATTTTTATACATTGTTGATGAGACATATTCAAATTTCAAACTTACAGGTGAAGTTCCTGAATTTTAGCAAATTCAGCCCTAATTATCAAGTTACTATATCAAGCCAAGACTTAAGCTACTAAATTATCAAATTCATGCTAAAACAAAGCTTTAGAAAACCTTTGCATTCATTATACCTGGCATATTAGTAGTATTCTTTCAAACTGCCACTTGGATATAGTTATATTTATGTTTACTTAGTATACTGGTTGCTGAGGGCTGCCTCTATATTGTTGGATTCCACATAGAAGAAGAAAAACTTCGGGTTTTGTCATCTAATTTGCCTCTCAGCACTTGTGATGCTATAACTGAATCAAAGTTATTAGGGGGTGCTTGGAAGAACCATTGTTCTTCAAATACTATTCCTCTCTTTGCTAGGATCGACCTTGCTGTGTTACTAGGGAAGACACCTTCTTCAATGGAGAATGAGTCAACCAATATGGATCCATCTCAGGCTCCTTCCCTGGCCCAGCCTTTGGTGTTCAGTAACTCAAAGCAGAGCACCATATCGCAGCCTGCATCAGGAAGCACCTTCTCCCATCACAGCATGGTAAGTAGGGGAAAATCTTCACCAATTCCTGCTCCATCCCCTTCAAGAAGTAGTCAGAAGCTAAAAAGTTTTTAGTCTGTTTTTCTGTGACTCGAGTATAGAAATGGTGGAATAGAACTAGCTATAGGAAAAAAGTTGGTGTCTGGTCAAATAGGGTCCTGTAATAAGTTTGAATGAGTTAACACAGTATTAGATAACTTCAAGAAGGAGAAAGAGGTTGCTTCAAATCAAATTGTGAACACTTTTTTTTCTAGTTTATGAGGTTGACAATATTACAATGTTTGATAGGCAACAATCTTTCTTTTTTCATGATGGAGGCAGAAATTGCATTGTTACCATAAACCAAACCCTTCAACAAAAAAACTGTACCACGTGACTTGGTTCCAAAATCCACGGTAGTTAAATTGAGCCAAAATATGATGCGTTGTGCTAGACAGAGGCTGAAGCAGGTACTATTCTTGTTAAGTTCATCACATCTTGAGACAAAAATGATTCTGGAAGTCTTAATCCAGAAGAGAATTAAGATTTAGAGAGTCTTCGTGTTGAAAGGTACCTTGGAAATCATCTAGTTTATCAACTTCATTTTATAGGTGATTAGATGGAAGCAAAGTTTAATGAATTGCCCAAGGTCAAAAAGCTAGTTAATAGAGCTAGGGCTAGAGTCTTAATTCTTCTGATCCCTAGTACTCTTTCCAGAATGGAAGTAGACTGTTACAAAAGGGTATTTAGGAGGGAGAAGATGGTATCCTGGACCATGGTTGAGTATCTTATTCAAAATCAAATTAGCTAGTCCTTCTTAATCTTGTTCCCACACACTAAACCTTAGTATAATGAAGCCTCGGACTTGCTAGAGCTGTGAAATTTGGTTGGAGCCTGAACCCTGCTGCATGTGGAATTAAGACTGTTTTACATTCTGATCCTAAAGGGCTTAGGTTTCTTGTTGCCAAAGATACGATGCTAGAGAAATGCCTAATAGTATTAACCTATGATATTTCCCATTACTGCAACTTCACCTTCATACCCTACATGTTGCATGTTTTGTGTTAGGTTAAGGATTTGCTTGATTCCTTCCCTTGTTCAGGTTATGAAATATTTTTACATATTGCTTCATGCTGCATAACCTCCTCGAGAGAAGAACTATAAGTTTAATTCATAATTGGATTATCAATTCCTTGAGGTCAACAGGTGGTATGGTATGAGGGTTAGATCTGGAGTCAGAAGAAATCCTGGCATTACTTCTTACTGTCTATATGTTTGACCTGGGGCAACTTGCTTCAGTTCTTTGGACCTAATTTTCCTCATCTGTAAAATGAGGGGGTTGAACTAAATAAATCCATTCCAGCTCGAAATCTCTGATTTTATCTATTATTATTTTATATTTCCAGGACCTCATGTAATGAAGGGCTCAAATATTGATTGAATTAAATTGATTTTTTTTCCTGGGCAATCAGTCATTTTATTAATAATGCTAGCATTTTATTAATAAAAGAGGTCAGTGGCACTTTTTTAAAAAAATTATTTATTTTTGGTTTTCAACATTCACTTCCATAAGATTTTGAGTTTCAAATTTTTTCCCTCTCCCCACTCCCCAAAATGGCATGCAATCTGATATAGGCTCTACTTATACATTCCTATTAAGCATATTTTCCCATTAATCGTGATGTAAAGAACAATTAAAACTAATGGGAGGAACCATGAGAATGAAGCAATAAAACAAAACAACAAAGGAAAAGGAGAGCAAATAGTATGCTTCCATCTGCATTCAGACTCCATAGTTCTTTCTCTGGATGTGGATAGCATTTTCCACTGTGAGTCTTTTGGAGTTAATTAAATTGATTTCTTATAAATTATGTTTCAGTATTGGTTTGTTTTAAAAATCACTTTAGAATTCTAGTATTTTCACTTAATTGTGATATGTCATGTTGGATAATGAAATATTATGAAGCATTTGTCTAGTACAGGGGTGGGGCACTCATGACCTCAAGGCCACAGGTTCTCCACTCCTGGTCAAGTACCTTGTACTAGAAAAGTTCTTTATAATTCATTAGAGATATGAGATTGTCACCTGTAATCCTGAAACTTTCACTCGAATTCCTGTAATTTATTTTCTTGCTATTCCTGGTAGAGATAGAGATAGAATAAGAGAAATTGTACCTGAGCTGCAGTCTTATAAATTCTAGGTGTGAGGAAGACTGCTGGCATTATGATGTGGTGGATAAGTGCTAAAGGAAGATTGGGATAAATTCCCTTCTTTGCAGATTTTCTAGAACAAATGAGACAGCTTGATTGATCTGGAATGGGTTTGAGGTAGCTTTATCTGGGCATAATCATTAGGCTAGTTCTTTCATCCACAAATTGGTGACATGGAAACAATAAATTCAGCAGTATAAGCTTGGACAGCTGATAGGACTTGGACTGAGTCATCTTTTCTGTTTTTAAAACTCAGATAAGGCATAAACCTGCTACTGAAGCCATAAGATTTGACTTATCCAGTGTAGGGTTTGTGAAAGCCTTTTGGCTTTGTCTCTTCATCTCATCTACTTATGGGCAGAGAGGAGAAACTCCCAAGGTGTCCTTTGGCTTCTTGTGGAAAAGCTAGAAGTGGAAATGAGTCTTGCTTTATTGGCTAAAATGATATTTTGGGTTATCTATGTTTCAATTATTTGTGGTTTTCTTGTCCCTCATTGTCATGGATAATCAAGTTAGTTGTTTTATAAAAACAGCCATTGACATTTTTCCCTGCAGGAGGTATGAAGGTATAATATAGGCTTGACTCACCTGGCCTATGTCACTCTAAGCTAGTAATTCCATTTGAATTCCTTAGTGAAATTCTGTGATTCTGTCTTGATCTGCAGGTGAGCATGCTAGGAAAGGGGTTTGGTGATGTCGGCGAAGCTAAAGGTGGTAGCACCACAGGCTCCCAATTCTTGGAGCAGTTCAAGACAGCCCAGGCTTTGGCCCAGTTGGCAGCTCAGCACTCTCAGTCGGGTGGGAGCACCACCACTTCCTCTTGGGACATGGGCTCTACAACACAATCCCCATCGCTGGTGCAGTATGGTAAGGGAAGACAGGAGGTCAGAGTCCTTATTGTTGGAATGTTGCTGCTAGTGGGTAGGTAGAGATGTATGGTGGGGTGATGAAAGGGGCAGCCAAATGACTCATTTCCCACATTAGCTTCCCCTGGCCGGATAAGTTGAGCCCAGGCAGTTGGGGAATCACAGGAATTTATGAGGCTATAAATCTTAATTCTTATCTGATTGAATGGGTTCCTATATCCTGGTCTGGAGACCCTGCATTGACCAGGAGATTTCACAAAGTTTCTTCTGGTTCACCTGGGTTGATTGTGAAAAGCAGATATTTCCAACTTTGGAGAGTTCAGAACCAGGGGTATGACTTGACAAAAGAGTCAGCCCCAAGGAGCTTCTCTGTTTATATCTCTGCCCTGGAATGGTGATAGTGTCAATCAGAAGGAAGCCAGCCTCTTGGTCTGCATTGAGAGAGTACTGATATCCCTTAGGCACAATCTAGGACTTTAGACCAGAGTTTTCTCATAGTTCATTCTGTACCCTTTGCTTGGTCTCATACATATACATCTGTTTTTCTCCAAACAGATTTGAAGAACCCAACAGATTCAGCAGTCCACAGCCCATTCACAAAACGCCAGGCCTTCACCCCATCTTCAGCCATGATGGAGGTGTTCCTGCAGGAAAAGCCACCTGCAGTGACCACCTCTACAACTGCACCTCCGGCCCCTTCCTCTCCATTGCCGAGCAAGTCCACCTCAGCTCCACAGATGTCCCCGGGATCTTCAGACAACCAGTCCTCCAGCCCCCAGCCGGCTCAGCAGAAACTGAAGCAGCAAAAGAAAAAGGCCTCCTTGACTTCGAAGGTACCTGATCTCTTGGTACTTTGGACTGTGGGACCTGGCATAGTTTTATGAGGGCCTGTCAAGATAGATACAGGCAGTAACTTAAGGCAAGTCATGTTCAAGGTCATAGGGGAGTTAGTTACACCCCTAACTTGTTGCCTTCATTTGATAATTTTTATCAATATTTTTTACATCGCCTTTATTTCCCAATGCATCTTCCCTCCCTCTCCTCTTCCTTTCTCAGAGAGCCATCCTTTCTAACTGAGAAAAATAATTGAGCAAAATGCTCAACACATCAAAAAATTCTGAAATTAAATGCAGTACTCGATAACCATGGTCTCTAACTCTGCAAAGAAGAGAGGGAATGGCATTCTTTTATCTCTAATTAGGAGCCAAGCTTGGTTATCATCATTTTCCAGCATTCACTTTGGAGTTCCTCCATTTACAATATTATAATCCTTGTGTACATTATTTTTCTGATTCTGTTCGCTTTATTTTGTATTTCTTATAAAGCTTCCTAAAATTATCAGTATTCTTCATATTCCTTGCTTATTAACAGCACAGTAATACTTGATTATATTTGTGTACTCTAATTTATTTAGCCATTCCCCAGTTGATAAGCATCTACTTTTTACAGTTTTTTGACAATATAAAAAGTGCTTATTTTAGTATTTTGGTTTATATTGAGTGGTGGGAGCTACCTGGGGGTGTAGTGAAGAGAACGCTGGAATAAAGAATCAGAAAGATTTGAGTTTAAATCTGGTCTCAGACAGTACTTGGGCAAATTACTTAATCTCTGAAAGCCTCAGTTTCCTCATCTGAAAAATGGGGATAATAATAGTATCGCCCTCACAGGATTATGGTTAGGATCAAATGAGATTAACACTTAAAGAGCTATGTAAACATATTAGCTATTATCATCTTCATTTTTATCCTTGGATGAAAGAAAGAGTGGACCGATTTACAGTTACATATCTATTTAGTTTAGTAACAGCTACATACATTTAGTATGTGACTGTGAAATCTTCAAAAGTTATAGAGTAGTTTAACTTTATGAACCTGTTGAAAGGTTTCATTAAAACTCACACCTTCCTTCCTATTGTCTCCTTTCTACAGATTCCTGCTCTGGCAGTGGAGATGCCTGGCTCAGCGGATATCTCAGGGCTAAACCTGCAGTTTGGGGCATTACAGTTTGGGTCAGAGCCTGTCCTCTCAGAGTATGAGTCCACTCCTACCACGAGCGCCTCGTCAAGTCAGACTCCAAGCAGTCTCTATACGAGCACTGCAAGGTACAAGTCAGAGCTGCCTGCTTTTCTGTGGTTTAGGTTTATGTCACTTTAAGACTCCAAAACTAGCCTAAATCTGTTTCAGGTAGGGGAGATGTTGAAGGTAGATTTTTTTTTTCAGATCTTAGAATTGCATTTTAATTGTTGATGTTCTTATGTTTAGTGTTCCTTTAAATCAACACTATCAGGGTCGTGTCATTTTTTAAGGGAGTAGTAATTAATATATGCCTTTTTGACTCCTCTGGTAAATCTTCAGACTTAATGCAGATGATGTAAGTGTAGGCTTCAACACATCTGAAAAACTTGCTGTCATTGGCTTTTTGGAGGCAGCTGGTGGTGCAAGGGATAGAACCCTGCACCTGGAATCATGAAGACCTGAGTTCAAATCCAGACTCAAGACACTTGCTGTGTGACCCTGGGCAAATCCCTTTGTTTGCCTCTGTTTCCTCAGCTGTAATGAAATCTGTATAACACCACCTACCTTGCAGGGTTGTTGTGAGGACCAAATGAGATAATATTTGTAAAAGATTCTTACTTAGTACAGTGCCTCTTGGATAGTGTTATATAAATGCTTATTCTCTTCCCCACTTAAGTGGTATTTTAAGTGTGTGTATTGGGAGGGGGCTAATGTAAGGTACATGGTAAGTATGGGTAGGTGTGAGTACAGTTGCATAATGTAAGTGACATAAAAGATGTGAATAGAGAGATCTGGAAAAAGAGTTGGGTCATATTGTTAGAGTGAGGGATGACTAATGAATAGCTGTAGGTTCTTTTTTGGCTTTTTTTCCGTGGCTCCCAAGGTTAGGATATGTAACAGAAAACCTTGGAGTTACATGATCTTGTCCACCTGTAGCCATTCACTCCACAGGTGTGAAAAGACTCCCTTTCAAAGTAATTAACAATAACTTGCCTATTAAACTTTGAAGGCTTAAAGAGAGGAATGAAGTTGAATAAAATATTGGGCAGTATGAGAGAATGAAACTAGATCATCTCAAGGAAACCTTTTCATTGACCCTCGTAGTTATATTAGTAAATGTTTGTTGAATTAACGCAGTTCCCAAGAATTGGTCCTGAGGTTAAATTTGCTTAAGTTGAATAATAGAGAGTGAATACGATGCTTAGGACTCAAAATGTAAATATTCATTGGGCTGCCCATACTATGAATATAGCACTATTCCCATTCATATTCGTGGCTTTTTTTTTTCTCCTAAAATGGGAGAAAATTAAAGATCCGGAATAGCTGATCCTCCTGAAGGAGTGGAGAGGCAAAATAGATATTTTATCTCTCTCTGGTTACTTAGCTATTGGAGAACAGGAAGTGGTTTGATATCGAAAGTGCTGCTGCTTGGCAGAATTAGGACCAAATGGGTATAAATAAGAGGGAGGTAAATTTCAACTGGATGACTACTTGTCAGGGAATTTACAAACCTGATATAGACTGTAGTACTTTACAGGTTGGTGTTGTAGTTGATGGAATGGATTTAAACTCAGATCATAGCTATGTGATCTAGCTATGTGATGCTGGACAAGTCACTTACCCTCTATTAGCTTCAATTTCCTCATTTGTAAAATAAAGATAATAATAGCACTTACCTTGTATAGTTATAAAGATCACATGGGATAATATGTGTAATTTTGCAAACCACAAAATGCTGTATAAATACTACCTATTACAGATATTCAGTGTTGAATGTTGTAGAGGTTCCTACATGGATTTGGAGTTTGAACTCTTGACATTTAAGGTCCCTCCTATTTAGTTTTACATTTGGCGAATCCTTTGTGCCTTCTAATCAAAGTTGGCAGTCAGGTTTTCTGAACTATATTGTTGCCTGTGCCACTGGTATTATGGGCGCATGTTGTATCCTGAAAGTTGCCAGGAGGAAATGGTAGAGATTCAGACTTGGTAACTTGGTGTTACAGGATTTCTGTATGGGGATTGAGTTAGACCTATAGCCTAGTAGGGCCTTTCCTGAAAACCCTTGTTTATTAGTAAGCTTGACCTATTCCTCACATGATTGTGTGTTTCTCTGTTCATCCCACATAGTGAGTCTTCATCCACAATTTCATCCAACCAGAGTCAGGAGTCTGGCTACCAGAGCGGCCCAATTCAGTCGACAACCTATACCTCCCAAAACAGTGCTCAGGGCCCGCTCTATGAACAGAGATCCACACAGACTCGGCGGTACCCCAACTCCATCTCCTCGTCTCCCCAGAAGGACCTGACTCAGGCAAAGGTAGGTTGTTTAGCAGCCCCTGGTAGGTGGTTGGGAGAACACGAGGACAAAATCCTTGGTTCAACATTTCACCTTGCTACAAATGCTGCAGAGGGTCCTTGGGGAGCACCTGGGCAGAGGCAGGAAAGGAGAGCACATTGCTGCGATTGGGCCAAGCCCAGCTGACTGGTCTCTTGGCACCAAGGAATCATTCTCCCTGGAAGAATAAATGTAAAGATCCCAGCTGATGGAGCAGGGTTTGTGTCTAGTCCAGGGCCTGCCCCATCTCATTGGGATATCTGATTGCTAGAGTGCTAGGTGCATACCAGTAGACCTCATCTGGCTTTGCCTCGTGGCCAGTTGAGGGGGACAGCGTATGCAAGAGGAAATGTGGAGTGATTGCCAGATCTACAGGCTGCCAAATTAATGGCTTGGCTGGACTGCATTACTTCCATAGACATTCCCCCTAAGGATCACGGTCTGGTTCTGTGAGTCTTTCCAGCATCTTTTTAGGGCTCTGGCCTTCCTTAGTAGATAGGGGGTCATCACTTGCTGTACCCTAATGCACATACATCTTCCCTTCTAAGACTCCCACAAATTCCTTTATCTGGGTGTGGGGAGTGTTAATCCTTTGATTAACCTGTAAATTTCCCCTGAATTCTGGAAGAGAAGGCTTGCTGGTAGAGGCTGAGCTTGGGCAAATGCTAACCTGCCCTCCCTCACTTGAGTCTCTATTTCTTGCTCCAGAATGGCTTCAGCTCCGTGCAGGCCACACAGTTACAGAACACACAATCTGTTGAAGGTGAGTGTTCTTCAGTTTTCTCTCTAATTAAAGGTGTTTTGTTTTATGAACTTTCTAGTATCTGTATAATCAGCATTTCTCAAACTCGATTCCACAAAGTTATTGGAAAGATGTCCGTGAAAAAGAAAGTTATATTCGCAGGCAGGCACAGCAAATCAAACAACCCATCTGCTTTGCTCTCTGTTAGTTGTATACAGTATGTATATGCTCCATAATTATAGAAAACCATTAGATAGGATGAAGAACATTGGGATCAAAAGGATCAAGTTTCTGTTCATGTAGAATCAGATTTTAAGCATATCCAGTAGTACCATGTAATACATGTAATACATAATGAGTTGATTATTGGTTTTAGCAGAAGGAATTTAAAAGATTAGAATGTATTTCTATTAATGGTTTTTTTAAAACTATGTGCAAAAAAAAATGTGATTAGACAAGATTAAAGAATTTGAAGGGAGAAGAAAGTGAAGGTGTCTAAGAGGGACAGTAAAAACAAATATTCACAAACCCAGTTCAGATATAAAAGAAATATACATATGACAGCTGTATTCAATTTGTGCTTATGGTGATTCTGACACACAATGTATTAATGATACAAAATTTATAAAAATAGCTCTGACAAAGTTGTAAAGGCATTTATTGATCAACAAACTGCAGTAAAAATTATAAAACTCTTTTTCGAAGTGGAAATGTGATGAATCAAAATAATCTCTATCTCCCCACTCCCAGATTTTTGTTTATATAAAATAAATGAGGAAATAAAGATTTAATTATCTTTATAGGGTAAGCTATTAAATCTGTCCAATATTCTCATTTACAAAACACCAGTAGGTAAAGGCTGTATATACCCTTTGCACTAAAGCAGTTTGTAATGCTGATAGATTTAGAACAACATGTGAATCAAAGGTTTTTAAAAGTCGACATCATTTGATAATAGTTACAGATATTTACAAATATTTTAAAATTTTTACTGGAGGGGTTCTAAGTAAGTCTTTTAAAAGTGAAAGGTTCTTCCATTGTAAAACATCTGCAAACAGTTGCCTTAGATGATAAATTATAGTCTACTGAAGAGAATTCTGAGCCAACAACTGGGAGAGAGTTATAGTCTTACCTCTGTTCTGACTTACTGATCTTAGCAAATCTTAAACATCCCTTTGCTTTAGTTTCTTTGTTTGGAATGGATATCATGATTTCCCCCTTCCCTTATGAAAATGAGATGGAAAATTATTTTTTAAATGAAATGAAAATAATAACTTCAAATATTTGGGTTTTTTGTAAAGAAAATCAATTCTATAGAAATCAAAGTAGACTTAATAATTACTTATTATAATAAGTAATTAATAATTTTACTTGCTTATAGGTGATGCAACTTTGAATAGTGGTCACATCTTTACTCTTTCCCTGCAGGGCTTCTAAAATTGTAATTTCCCTTTCCTTTCCCCTTTCTTTTTAGGTGCTACTGGCCCTGCGGTGAAATCTGACTCACCCTCTGCTCCCAGCATCCCCCCTCTCAATGACACGGTATCTGCAGCTTCCTTGCTGACCACAGCCAATCAGCATTCATCTGCATTGGGTGGCTTGAGCCACAGTGAGGAGCTTCCAAATACTACCACCACCCAACACAGCAGGTGAGTAAATGGGGATGCTACTGGTCATTGTAGCCCTCTGGGGTCCTTGCTGATACTTAACAGAAGGTCTACCTGAGTGGCATATGGAGTACTTGATTTGAAGTCAAGAAGGGTTTCAAATTCTGCCTCAAACATCTACTAGCAGAATGATCTTGTTAAGCTTAAATGAATAGTCTATGTGAAACGTTTTGTAAATCTTAAAATTCTATGAATCGTTGATTGTTGCTGTTGTTATTATTATTAGCAAAGGTTGCTATAGCCCTGGCTTTGCTATAATCAGATGACTTAAGAACTTTGGAGGCAAAAAGGAATTTCCTTCATTTTCCAGCAACCACTTGTTTTACTGATCATTTCAAATAGAGTGATTGCCTTCTGGTCCTTTGGTTCCCCACCCACCCCCTTTTTTCATGACTCCTTGCCTGATTTAGCATCCCAAGAAGAAAGAGATGGCTGAGGTCCTTTGACTGAAAATACTTTCTCTGTATCTTTCTAGCACATTATCTACACAACAGAATACACTTTCGTCATCATCATCTTCTGGGCGCACTTCAACATCAACTCTTTTGGTGAGTATAAGTTGATGTTGCAGCTCGGATACAAGACTTCCTTCTATTTACTACCTCTCCACAGGAAACTTCATTCCCCACTTCTACTCACTTATTTTGTGACCCTGAATCAAGTCATTTAACTCCTTTGTAAAATAAACATGGTTAAACAAAAAACCACCAAGATTTGAGATGAATTTGGTGTGAGTGTATGTATAAATGTGCTTTCCAAATTCCTTGATTTAAAAAGGTTTCTCCAGGGTAAATAACAAATTTGCAAATTTTCTTAAGAATTTAGGAGATTACAGTGAAAATTTGACTACAAGAGGATAGAGGTGACAGGGTGATGGCAAGTGAAGTGAGGGGTGAGAGAGTAGACCCTGCTAGTAATGGAGTGGTGCGACCAATCATTTGAACCTCAGCAGTGGACATTCACAAGTCAGTATTGTAGTTGTTGAGTCATTTCAGTAGTGTCTGACTCTTCGTCACCCCATTTGGGAATTTCTTGGCAAAGATACTGGAGTGGTTTGCCATTTCCTTCTCCAACTTATTTTATAGATGAGGAAACTGAGGCAAACAGAGTTAAGTGGCTCGAGCAGAGTCACAGAGCTAGTAAGTCTGAGGCTGGATTTGAAGTCTGGGAGAGGAGTCTAACTGACTTCAAACCCAGTTCTTTATCCACTACACCACCTAGCTGTTGTAGTAAAGTTGTTCTAACAACTTGGCTCCTGAAAGTTTCAAAAGCATTTTTTTTTGATTGAACCTGTATTTATTGGTATAGGGAACTTCCTATACCAGTTCAGTTTGACATCTTTTCTTCAACTTAGAGAGTTGCCTGAGGCCCTCAGCGGTTAAGTCATTAAGTCATAGATTCAGAGGTAGAAGATACCTGAGAGACCATCTATGACCTTATGAGTCATTGCAGCCTTGAGTGGTTCCCAGCCATTATATAATGCCTTCCTTTTCTCTTGGTCTGGCATATGCATTACATCTGTATCTGAACTGTTAAAATGGAGGCCAAACTTGGAGCTTTTGACAACAGAATTTCTTTTTTTTTTTTAAAATTTTTATTAATTTATTTTGATTTATCAGCAATTACTTCCATAAGCTTTTGAGTTTAAAATTTTTCTCCCCCTCCCTCCCCAAGATGGCGCACAA
>NW_020954576.1:55803851-55817244 GCF_900497805.2 Vombatus ursinus | reverse complement strand
GTAGTATGCTGCAATCTGCATTCAAACTCCATAGTTTTTTCTTTGGATGTGGATAGCATTTTCTATCATAAGACTTTTGGAGATTTGACAACAGAATTTCACCAATTTTTTGCAGCATTTCACCAAAAGTGACTTTTCCCAGGAATATGAATAAAAGCAGGAATGTCAGTGATTTTAATAGGACCTCATTTTGGACTGTTAAGCAGAAGTTTTAGGATCCTCAGGTTTCCTAGAGAAAAGGATTTGAGTAGATATTTCAGGCCTGCCTTTCAGATATCCTTTTCCAATCTACTCTGGAACTCAACTTAGCCTATCTACTAGACTGAGGCCTCTGGAGAGGTTAATTGAGTTGCCTAGTAGCAGAGCTGACCTTCTGATTCCTATTCTAGTGCTTGCTGCTGTACAACATGAACCTTTAATAGGGCTAAATTTCTAGGAATTTTAGTTGGAATTTGAATCTTTTGGGGGCATCTATAAAACTACCATCTGTTACTTTGTTTGAGAAGCTTAAGTAATTGTCCACTTTTTGAGGGCAGGAACTATCTTTTGTTCTTCTTGCATCCTCAGTGCTTAACATAGTCCTTGACACATAGTAAGCACTTAATAAATGTTTATTGACTGACTAAATTTAAAATACTCACTGAGCTTTAAGATCCTTTTACCATTCTTATGATTTTGAAGGTATTTCTCTCTTCTATATACCTTGAGATCATAGGTCCATAATATTTAGAGTTGGAAGGGATTATTGACATCTTCTAGCTCAACCTCCTCATTTTATAGATATGGGAACTTAGACCCAAAGTAGTTGAAGAAATTGCCCAAGGTCATGCTGGTTGAAGAATTAGGATTTGAATATGAATATGAATTTTGAAAATTGGGAGGGACCTCAGCAGGCATCTTATCTAACCCATGTTCTAAAGGAATCCCCACCAGAGCACAGCTGACTGGGGATTGTTTGGCTTCAGCTTGAAAACATTAAAGGAGAGGGGACCTAGCATGTCTCAAGGCAGCCTTTTCCACTTACAGGTAGCTCTAATTGTTAGGAATTTTTTCCTGAAATTAATTCTGAATTTGATGCTTTTTAATTTCCATCTGATTCTGCTACCTCAAGGCAAAACAAATTAATTTAATCCCCCTTCACATGACATCCCTTCATATACTTTAATTTGAACTCAGATTTTGTTTCCAAATCTGTGCTTTTTGCATTATACCATGCTAGTTTTTTATGGAGTTCCCAATTATCCTTGCATTTGAATGGGTACTTTATTTCTGACCTGATGACAACTCCTTCCCAGATGATGAAATGATTCAACACATTGTATCCCAGAATGGTCTTGGATATGAGAGATGTTTTATGGGTGCCGCACTCATCTCCTAGTCTTTGTCTGGTGAAGATTGATTCCTTAGGCAAAAGGCAGCTTTACAGATCCGTGGCTTCGATTGTGGTATAATGAAAGCAGGAACAATTTGGTTGTCAGAACATCTGAATTAAAATTCCTCTTCAGTGTCTTACTGTGTGTGGCCGTAGGCTAAGTCTTTTTACCCTTCTCACATGCCTTATGTGAAGTTTCCATATTGGTTATGTTAGTTTCATCCTCTGTTTTTTGGAGTAACAGGTCTCGGCCAAAATGGTTCTGTGTTTGAGAAACTGATCCTCAGACCTCTGCTAGCTGAAGGGTTGTACTCTTCCCACTGTATTGGCATGGGGCACTTATGTAATCTCTTAACTCTTCTGACTACATGAGTTCATTGCTTGGTTAGTAGGAGGGTCTTGGACTTCTTACATAATATACCAACTTCTGTTCCCTTCTACCTCCCTATCTCTTGTTTTTTTTGTTTTGTTTTGTTTTTGTTTGTTTGTAGCACACAAGTGTTGAAAGTGAGGCGAGCCTTCATTCTTCCTCCAGCACTTTCTCTACTGCATCCAGCACAGTCTCGGCGCCTCCTCCTGTGGTCAGCGTCTCATCCAGCCTAAACAGTGGCAGTAGTCTAGGCCTCAGCCTGGGCAGTAACTCTACCGTCACCGCCTCAACCAGAAGCTCAGTCGCCACAACTTCAGGTAGCCCTACTTGGGAGGTGGGTGGTACCTCTTCAGGGTAAGGAGGAAGAGGAATGGTCATTTATCATATTAGAAGTACACTTTCTCTTTCAGGAAAAGCTCCCCCCAACCTTCCTCCTGGGGTCCCACCGTTGTTGCCTAATCCATATATCATGGCTCCAGGGCTGTTACATGCCTACCCGGTAAGTGGGATTTGGGGGATGTCTCTCTGCAGAGTAAAGTTGTCTCTCTTTTTCTCTTCCCTTTTGCTTCATAATTCTGCCTACCGAGTGGGTACTAGAATAAGAATATTCCAGAATAAGCTAGTTGGAATCACATATGAACAAGGGAGTTCATTTTTTTTTTTTTTTTTTTTGGTTTTACAGCATAAAAGAGGAAGAAAAATGAGGTCTAGTCAAGTTATGCCATCATCCATGCCTGGAGTGGCTCTTTAGTGGTTTGAATGTAAATTTGAGATCTTTCTCAATTTATCTGGAGAAAGTTGTTTTCTTCCCCATGTCTCTTTAGTATGCCTCAGGGAAGACTTGGGATTTTGGGATTGAATTTTTCAGTATTCTTTGCTAGGGTTGTTGACTCCAAACTTGGCAGAAGACTTCACCTCTCCAACTTCCTGACTTCAAAAACGTTAATGTGCTTTTAAAGCTCCTACAAGTACAAAAAAAAAACCAAAACAAACAAACCAAAAAAAAAAAAACCCTAGTACCAACTCAGTAGATAAAAGCTGAGGGGTAACTGAGTGATAGAGTATATAGTTATTTGACAAGGCTTTTTAGGAGAGAGATTTTAAGCCAGATTTTGAAAAAGGTTGATAAAAATTGATGAATAGATTTTCATCCCAGATCTACATTAAAAGTATAATCATGCATACATTACCCTTTTGGGCCTTTTGTTTTTTCCCAGAAATCATATATGTTCTTTTCTGGCCTTGTAAAGTTTTCTTGGTAAGGAGATAGAATGGAATTTCTCTTTAGAAGCTGGCTGTTGGTTTCTCTTGACTCTTTTTTTTTTTCTTGTCCTGTCCTTAGCATATTTGAGTATGGTATAGGAAGGACATAGTGACTAACCTTCCCTCATCACAGATACATCTGTGTTTTTCAGCCACAAGTGTATGGTTATGACGACTTGCAGATGCTTCAGACAAGATTCCCCTTGGTGAGTATGTGGGGTAGAGTCATGACAAAAAAAGGTGCTCAGAGAGACTGGGAGTTGGTGGGAAGAGATGATTTCTTAATGCAATAAGAATCAAAATTATGTGACAAGTTGGGGACCCCTGCCTGACATTCCTCAGCTCCCTGGGACTTGGAGTGTCTTGCTTTGTCCCTGGCAAATCCAGAGAGCCATATCTGTTTGTTCAAGAGAGTAATCTTGGCCGTGACTCTTGAGGAGACGACTTCAACAGGCCTGGGAGATAGATCAGGACCAAGGAACCTTGTAGGTATTTGGGCAACTTAAATGCGCACACCCGTAGACCTTACCTGACTCTGTCTATAGTCAAGCAGGGGGGACAGTATGTGCCAGAGGAAACAGAGCTTCTGTGAGCTATGGCCAGCATCATCAATGGCTGGTTGTATTGCATTACTCTAACATCTTGTTTCGACCCTGTGGAGGATCACTGGGATTGGGACAAAAGTATGGAGTCTCAGCCTGCTTGTTCTGTTTTCTAGGATTACTACAGCATCCCGTTCCCTACACCTACCACTCCGTTGACCGGGAGGGATGGTAGCCTGGCCAGCAATCCTTACTCTGGTAGGACTGGAATGGGGCTGGACATGATGTTGGAGCTAATGAGACTTGTCCTTGAGGTGTTTTGTCAGCCCCAGGAAGGGGCTGGAACAAACATAAGATGTTAAATTTTGTCTCCTAGTGGAAAAGGCTAGTTGCTGTGGCTACTTTCCCAGCTTTTCCATGGTTCTACTGTTTTTTCATCAGCTTTTCTGAGAAAATACCCTGACCCATACTTTACCTTGTGACCTCACCTTCTAATCTTAAGTTTCTTGAGTTCATCTTTCCTTCTTCTCCTTGTCCTTTTTTTGGTAACAGTGTTGTTGCCTATTAGACATCCAGTTTCCTTGGTCTTTATGTTTTTTCTGATCTGTCATTATTTTGGTATACTAGCCTGGGAGTCTAAATGATCATTAGCTGTGTGATCTAGAAAAAGTTCCTTAATCTCTTTGAACTTTGTTGTCCTTTTCTGGAAGAGTCTTTTCCCACTGCTGACAGGGCTGAGAATCCAGAGAGAAGACCTATAATGTGCTTTGTAGCTGTGAAGGGCTGTGTGAATGTAGCTTCTATCCTTCTGTCCTCCATCTGGAATCTTCTATCCTTCATTCTCCTCATCTCATAGAGATGTAGCTCTTTCACCTGTGTGTATGCACTAGAGGGGAAAGGGAAGCTAGCTTCAGTGAAACATGACTAGTTGGCATCACCTGAAGGCAGATACCCAGAGAGTGAGTGCTAAGGGAGACCCATTTCCAAAGTGGTGAAAGAGGGCATGGATTAGCAGTGTAGTAGAAGAAAGCTGTGTAGAATTTTTTTTTTTTTTTTTTTTTTTGGTGAGGCAGTTGGGGGTTAAATGACTTGCCCAGAGTCACACAGCTAGTAAGTGTTATGTGTCTGAGGCCAGATTTGAACTTAGGTCCTCCTGAGTCCAGGGCCAGTGCTCTATCCACTGCGCCACCTAGCTGCCTCCGTGTGGAATTTTGAGGGAGATATCCTGGGGGTCCCTTACTGTTGCCCTGTGTGCCAACTATTACATAGTCACCATCAACACACACTGAAGCGCCCTCCATGTAGTAGGCATTCAGGAAATTTTCCTAAACTTGATTGTGGTTTTATGAGTGCCTGCTGTGTGTTCAGAACAGTTGGGATTATCAGAGAGGTATAGAATTTGGTAGCTGGGAAAGGGAGAAAGTATGGCAGATAAATATTCCAGGTAGAAGGAATGGCATCTGTCTGACTCATTGGTATCCAGAAATCATCAGGGAAAACCTTTACACAGTCTTTAGAAGCCCTAGCATGCGTAGTTCTGGGAAATAGTCAGAGGACCTGGGTTTTCATCACAGCTCTACCACTAAGTAAAAATATGACACTGCGTGTTACTTAACCTGTTACTGAGTTTTTACAGCTCTGAAAAGGTATCCCCAGGAAATATATGATTCCACATTGGCATGAGAGGTGAAGGGGCCCATGTACACTTGGTCTTTCTTGGCATAGGTGACCTCTCAAAATTCGGCCGTGGAGATGCCTCGTCCCCAGCCCCAGCCACAACCCTGGCACAGCCCCAGCAGAATCAGACGCAGACTCACCACACCACACAGCAGACATTCCTGAACCCGGCGCTGCCTCCTGGCTACAGTTACACCAGCCTGCCGTACTACACAGGGGTCCCGGGCCTCCCCAGCACCTTCCAGTATGGGCCTGCTGTATTCCCTGTGAGTACCTCACCTTCATCATTCCCTAGAGGGCAGGTTTCCTGATCTGCATTCACTCACTCTGACTCTTCCAGTACTGCTGGCTTTCTCAGTAGGTGGGAAGGCATTCCTGATCCCAAACCTTCGGGTGGTGTGGAAGGTGGGGAAGTGGGGCGAGATAATGGTTGTTTATCTCTATGTAGAATAAATGAGGAGTGTATTCTCATCTAGAAATTTTCCACAGACATGTTAATAGCCTGATCTTCCCTCCCCACATTGACCTTCACTTGACCATTTTTGACAGCATTGGTAGGTTCTTAAGACTTTCATTCTGGTAATAAAGTGAGCATTCCACATTCCTTAACTGAGTTCAGTTCCCACATTGAACTGACCAATATACTGCTATGAGTTAGTACCATGGGACAGGGTCAGGGCTGTCCTCACTGGTCACTGAGGCCCCACCCCCTTTCTCTTCCAGGTCGCTCCTACCTCTTCCAAGCAGCATGGTGTGAATGTCAGTGTGAACGCATCGGCCACCCCTTTCCAACAGCCAAGTGGGTATGGATCTCATGGATATAACACTGGTAAGCCCATCTTGATCCCAGATGTCTTGATGTTCAGGGGGAATTGGCTGTGGGGGCAATCTTGGAGGGGTCACAGTTAGGGTTGGAGAATCCTATGAAGAGGAGGTGCTAGGCGTTGGGCAGTTGGCCTTTAGCCTCTGTTCAGCACCAGCAAGAAAATTTGGCATTGTGTTCTAGTGCCCACTTACCCACACCTGGGGGATTGTCGGGGCATGTGTTGGCTGCCAGATAGCATGGCTGGCAGTAGTGGGGGCGGAGCAGTGCTGCTGGGCAAAGGGACCTGAAATTTGGTTGAGATGATGCCAGTGGAGGCAAGTGGCAATATGTGTGGCACCAATAAACTTGAAGGGGATAGATAGATTCATTGTACCTAGGATTGAATATGTCCTTGGGAGACTGTGACTGGCTCAGTGCTGTTCTCTTTATGTGCCTAGGTTTTTCTTGTGGTTTCTCTTCCTCAGATAAGGGAACATGAGTGAAGTTTAGGGGTGGAGGGTGAAATAGTAATACATGGAGAAGTAATTGGGAGAGTGGGCTAGGAGAGTTGTATCTTCAGTGGTTCTTTCAGTTGTATGACCGTTCTCTTTGCACAAGCCTGGTTTCATGTCTCTGCTGATAAGACAGCTCTTTAACAACTCATGTTTTGAGCTCAACCATGAAGAAGGCAGATTACAGGGAAGTGGTGATGGTCCCTAAAGTAGATGTTGGGGTAGAAAACATTCTGCCTGGCACCTGACTGATTTTTCTAACTCCCTCAGAGATTCTGAGTCAAGGGGGAGGACCATTCAGTTTTATTCTTCCTTTTCAGCGGCTTTGCAGGTTCAGTTGTGTATGGGAAGGAGAATGTTGCATTGGTGGGAGTGGGGTTTGCCTCCTTATGAGTCCTTTAGAGCCTTCAGCTCAGTCTCAGCTCCAGAATAATCTGGAGGCAGCAGCTTTTGTGCTTCCCCCCTTCTCTGTGGGAACCAGGTGGGTAAACTATCCCAGATTTTTTAATAATAGGGAATGGGGCACGTGGGTACTTCAGGAGCTGCTAGTGGGGTGGAGGCATGAAGCTGTAATGTGTGAGTTGGATTAGTGTTGTGGATTTGGGCTGAGTGTTTCTGGGAAGCCCCATCGTGCCAGGTTCTAAGCCCAGCTATGCCCTTTCATTGAGCAGAGAGTCTCCATTCCAAACACCTCAGAAGTGTGACTTGTGAAGAGGGTTATAAACCCCCTCCTTGGAGTGACCTCATCCCTATCACCAAAACATTAGCTTTAGATACTGGCTGGGCCAGGGTCAGAAATCTGAGAGAACAAGATAACATGGGGTTTTGTGGTCCTGTCTGATTACAGAAAAACCAAGGGTGAGTGGGGGCAGCATTGCATTCCTCCCCTTCTCCTTCCTGCCTTCCCTTGCCCAAGATTTTTAGAGACCTGATGTGATTCATTTTAGAAGCCCCATTCCCCCAACCCCATAGGGGATTCTGGTCATTCCCCCTCCCTCATCAACCTCTTAAATTCATTTATTTTTATGTATCTGATTCCTTTTAGGAAGAAAATATCCACCCCCTTACAAGCATTTCTGGACGGCTGAGAGCTAATTTGGCCCATGGCTGGGGGCTGTGTTTTGTGTGTGTGTGTGAATTTGCACTGAAGTCTTGTTTCAGAAACCAGACCACTGAGGAAAGCCTGCTGAGCTGAGGCCAAGGCCTACGTGGCTTGGGGGAATGAGTTGGTGGATACCTTCTGGGCTTTTGAACCTGCCCCCCTCCCCCCTCTCGGTGTGTCTGACCCCGTCTTAACCATTTCGAGTACAAGCGGTGCAGCGCCTCTGAAGCCGCAATGCACACACCCACTGTTGCTTTTGATTTCTGGAAGGCATGTAGTTTCAACTTGTAACAAATATTTGTAGTCTTCAATAAACTGTGGTATTTCTTTAGCTAACTCTGGCGTTCTTTCCGTGCATGTCTCTCTGGACAACAGGAGCTAATATTGTGCTGTGGCATATGGGGGATGGAAGGGTGGAAGGATGATCTTGTCAATCAAACCGCAGCACAGCCAGAGAAGCCACTGGTTAACTTCTTGGTACACTGGCCTTCTCAGGAAGAGGGTAGTAGTCTCAGGTCCCAGCCTATTGGTTATTGAGAAAAGCTAAATTTGTAATGAACTCCTGACTTCCCAAGCTTAATCTCTATTCACCTTTCCATTCATTCCTCTCTTTGTTTCTACTCTAAGGCAAGGCATTTGGAGTAGCATTGAGGTACCCATGTTAAGAGAGGTAGAAGAATTGGCACTGGGGATCCAGAGCTTGGGAAAAGTTTTCAGTAGCTTAACTGCTGTTCCTGCCTCTTGAAGACCAAGGGGCTGACTCAGATATGACCTGGTCATTAATAACCACCTAATGTATGTTTTGGTCCCTTTATGAATCCTCTCTAATCAGAGGTAGGGCATTGTACCTCTTTTCCTTCAAGCACATGTGACTCTTTAGTGGTCCTCATGGATTTCTGGATGTAACCAAGGTTCTGTGGGTAAGGTTTTGTCAGTGTCTTCTTGGCTCCCTTCCCAATCCAGCTTGCACACCAATCAGCCTTCTTTTTATGGAGTCATTTTGGGGGAGCTAGACCCTTCTTTGGGAGGGAGGGTGTCAAATTCATTCAACAGTCTATCCTCCCCAATTTTTTGTCCTGGCTAACTAGAAATCCAGCTGTTTGCCTCTCCTTGGATCTTTTTCAGATATTGGAACCCTTAAATGATATAGAGATCTGATCAACTTTTCCCAGTCATAGGTGCTTGAGGTTCACCATACTAGGGGAGATGTGTTCTTACTGTTTCTCCTGTTACAACGTTTCACACTGTGTTGATGTGATTATAACTGTTCCTTTGGGGAGGAGGGCATTATAATCTTGAGAGGATCTTGCCTAGTCCCTTAGTTGGGGTGAAGACCCCTCTAGTTGTTAACCTTTATTTCTTTCCCTACTTCATAGCTATGAGACTGAAGGTTTTCCTTTTTCTCTCTTTTTGCCTCCCCCTCTCTCCAAAAAGATATTTATTGTGGGAATGGGAACTTATTCCCAGTGGCTCCTGATCAGAGCTAGACAGGGTGTCACAGAGGACCCACATTTCTCTCCACCCACAAATGGAAAGCCTAGCCCTTCATTCTGTTGTCAGTGATTCCCAGTTTCCCAAGGGACCCCCAGCAGTATTAGCTAACTATCTCTAGCAATAAAGGTGAACCTGTGTTGCCTTTGGGTTTGCCTTCTAAAATTAACTCTTATCCCATCTAGCATTAATCCTACCCTCCTGCACACTTCCTCTTAGGTTTAGTCCTTCTAACTAGGTTCCTACCCTAATACTTAGGAATCAGAAATTTTGCTTCCATTACAAATTTAGCTAAGAGAAACATCTAGGGCTTAAAGAAAACAAATAACTGACAGTATTCTTTGTCTTTTTCCCTCTTACCTATCTGTGGTGCCTTAAGATATAGAGTGGAGGCTACCCTGGGAGTAGGGAAATATTTATTGTCAGTTGGGAGCTTCCTGAGCTGGTCAGGACTTGTATGGGGGAGGGATTTTCCTGGCTAGGATGTCCCTTTCTCTATTGAGAAGGCCTCAGTTGGGTATACAGTCTCTGTTTTGAGATGACTAGAAGCTGAATGTAGGCTTGAATATAAAGAAGGACTTGGATTCTAGGTCTGGAATGAGCACCTCCAGTGTTAAGGGATAGGATATGAATAATGCATAAGGATAATAGGTGGAGGGATCTTCAGTTGTGATTTGATTACTGTGGAAAATGGCTTGTATCCCTCTCTGGTTACCCTGGAACTGTAGCAGTAGGAGAGACTTCCTGTCAGGAAGATATGAGACAGGATATCTCACTTAAAACTCTGGCAACTAAGATGATGGGACTATGTAAATGGCATTTGAATTCTCTATTCCTTGTGGACAGTGGCTTCTATGCATTATTGCCTACATGGTGATCTGTATGCCAGCCCATTTATACCTCTAGCAGACACCTCTGGGAAAACTGGTGTGAGTAAATTGAAACTGACCACTTCTGAGTGAGCATAGAGGTCAGGTAAAGGACACTGGCTATAGACCTGAGTTGGCCTCTTTTGTTTTGGCATTCACCTTGACGTACAGCTCCGGAGCCCAGGAGTTCCCTTGGTACTTGGATAGAGGTTTGGTGCCTATTGAGGTAGACATAATTGGGGTGGGAAGGTGGAAGGGTGAAATGATTCTAAATTAACTTGTAAAAANAGTTCCCTTGGTACTTGGATAGAGGTTTGGTGCCTATTGAAGTAGACATAATTGGGGTGGGAAGGTGGAAGGGTGAAATGATTCTAAATTAACTTGTAAAAATTATTGAATTACTGTTGGAATTTGGGACAGAGGGTCCTGGAGATTGTTTGTGTTAACTCTGGTTTGGATGTAGGCTTCACTGGAAGCTGGACTGTCACCTCTTACCCATACTCAGAAACAAGCCAAGCTAATTCTTAGGGAGCCTTTGTATCATGGGCCCTTATTGTGACTGGACTGAAGCTTCCCATGCAGTGATTGAGTTGGAAGAGCCTCAGATAGCATTACCTTGACCTCCCCTATCAACCTACTTCCCACCTCCCCTGACTTGAGGAACCAGGGGAAAAGGACAGTCAGCTATGTTAATCCTCCTATCTATTTCTTCCTTTCTCAGGTGTATCAGTCACCTCCAGTAATACAGGCGTGCCAGATATTTCGGGTTCTGTGTACTCCAAAACTCAGGTAGGTCCTTAGCTCACTCAGCAGAGGTAGAGAAAGAGGCTGTCGTAATAATGGTGCAAAGTAGGCCTTGAGAGAGGTGTCAAGAGACCCAAATTCTTGGATCAGGGCATTTGATCTTAAAAAAAAAAATCTCCCTTCTCTAAAGGTTTATCATTTCTGTTCCCCCCTGCTTCTTCAGAATGAAATGGAAGAGTAGAAATGACAGATAAAGATGAGGAGTAGCCAACTCTCAGTATCAAGAGTTTACTATAATTTACTAAGGATTTTGGGGAGATGTCCATTTTTAAGGCCGTCAGTACCCAAGAATTTTCAAACTACTTCACCATTTCTTCTAAGAACTCAAAAGTAGCTCTGAATGCTATCTACCTTTACACATGACAGTCCTAAATTCAACAAGTGTCATTGGCATTTTTAACCTGTAGTTAACACTCTACAAGATAGGCAAAAATAAAAGACAGTGGAAGTAAGGATCTTGCTGTCTTGGAGTTTTCAGTCTAGTTCGATGAATTGTCAAGAATGAAGGATGAAGTGTTAGAGGATAGGGAATCAGTAGTAGTCAGGAATGGCTCTGCTGATGCCATTGTGCTTTTTCCCCATCCCTGAACAGCAGTCCTTTGAGAAACAAGGTTTTCATTCTGGAACTCCTGCTGCCTCCTTCAACTTGCCTTCAGCCCTGGGGAGTGGAGGGCCTATCAATCCGGCCACAGCTGCTGCCTATCCGCCAGCCCCTTTTATGCACATCCTGACCCCCCATCAGCAGCCACACTCCCAGATCCTCCATCACCACCTGCAGCAGGATGGCCAGGTAACACACTATTCCCCTCTTGTCTTTCTTCTCCCACTGATCCTTTTCCCTACCACTCCTTAAAGCTGCCTCCCCCTTCCCTCTTCCCTTCCCTTTCCCCATCTATCCCCAGCGCCGGCCATGGGCACACAACACACACAGACACAAGCGTACATGACACAAGCGGCCGGCAAGGGAGTTGACAGAGAGGGGGCCAGGTTGGGGAGCTCTTTGCTTAGTTCGATAGGTATCTGGAGGGAGTTTGAGTCCCCTCCCCACTGTGGCACACTTTGTCCCCTATATTTTCCCAGTAGCCCTGGACCATGCCCTACCCCTCCCCAATCCTGCCACTATAGCTTTCCCTTCTAACCATGGATTTCTATTGTCAAAGTTTGTCCCTTTATTTTCCATATATCCTGGTTCTGCCTCAGCTACCATATTTGCAGATGATTCTCTGTTGCCAGCGCCAGCAGGAGGAGCAGGTAATGAAACTCTCTGAATGATATAATTGTACCTACCCCCTGCCAGTCCCAAACCCCACTTGCCACAGCCCTGGGGAAATCAAGGAGAAGAAAGATTGCGCGGCCACAAATCGGGATACACAGACACACATAGACACACTCACACATCTTGCTGGGCTCTCCGGCCTCCCCTTCCCTTCTCCTCCTCTCCTTTTCTCTCTTCCCAATTGTAGATGGCACTTGGCTATTAGAGTGGATAGGGTTCTTGGGAAAGCATCTGAATCTTGGAGGCCGTAGACAAGTCTCCCCGCACTACCCTGCTTAGTATATAGGGGTCCATTGATGTGATGGGGGTGGGGTGGCGGAAGGGGTGTTGTGGAGCCCATTCTGTTAGTGCCCTATCTCCACAGCAGAATGCTGTGCTCCCTTGTTTCCAACTGCCTTATTTCTAAGGCAGTGCAAATAAGGAGTCACACAGATCAAAATCAGTTAAAGCAGCTCTTGGATCACTCATCTGAGAAATCTTTTTCCAGATGAGTGGCCTTTTTGGTGAGATGGGAGGGGTAAGATGGAGAATGAGCAGAAACTGACTTAGTCCCTTAAATGAGTTCTGAAGGCATCTTGCCCTCTGCATTTTCTTCTTGTCTTGAAATCAGAATTGTGCTATTGCTGACCGGAGAGGGACTAGAACTTCCAAGGGTTTCACCGATTATGCAGACAACAACTTCTTTGGATTAAGGGCTTAAGGGAGAGTGTAGCCTTTGAATGATCTTTTGGCAGGAGGAGAAATGGAGGAACATGACAGTTCCCAGGCCTTCCCACCAAAAGGTCCCTGCTAATTGGCCTCCTTTCTCCTCCCTGTCCTCCCCCCACCCCAATATCCCTTCCCCTGCAGACGGGCAGCGGGCAACGTAGCCAGACCAGCTCCATCCCGCAGAAGCCCCAGAGCAGCAAGTCTGCCTACAACAGCTACAGCTGGGGGGCCAACTGAGGCCCTGGCCCTCTTCACCTCCTTGGCCCCCCTACCTGCCGAGAGGGCCTCTCAGCCTGGCACCTAAGGAAACAGCTACAACACAAAAGCACGTGGAGCGGAGGGTCCTGCTGCGCCCCCGCAGCCTGCCCCAGGCCTCAGCTTCACTTCTGAAGGCCCATTTCTTTCCTCTCCTACCTATCCTCTTGTATGTAATATAGGATTTGTATTTTTTTCCTTTCTCTTTTTTCTTCTCTCCCTACATTACCCCTGCATTCAAGATTATGAAACTCTTTGCTGTGGGCTGTGGGCTCTGGCCTTCCTCTTCCTCTTCCTGCTCACCCTGGTGGTGGGAAGTGGCTGGGGGAGAGGACTCCAAATAGATA
>NW_020954576.1:55798819-55803761 GCF_900497805.2 Vombatus ursinus | reverse complement strand
AACCTCTACCTTCAGCCTCTGCCCATTCTTGCTTCGTCTAGGATGTCCTCAGTCTCCCTGATGACCAGCTGGGTGAATAAGTATTACTGTACCAACTGGGCCTCTACTAGCAGGCTCCGAAGGCAGTGGAATAAAATGAAATCTTCGCCCTTTAACAACTCTTAACTATGATGTGCCGGTGTCCCCTTCTTCCTGACCCTGACAGTCATTCAGCTCAGTTCTCAGAAGCATCTCACCTTTAGTGTTAAACTAGGGAGTGAGAAGGGCAGTGGGGAGAAACTGGGTTGGAAACAATGTTTTCAGACAGAAAAGCAATGGAACATGGGCTGCTCTAAACAGATTACTTGGGAAGCACCCAGGAGAAGGGTACACAACACTGGCAGAACCAGTTTGTGGTGTTCTTTTTCCTTGGGGTTGAAGACATACTAGTTCTTACTGTTCTCCCAAAGAGGCTCCTGAACTTATCTCATTGAGGGTCTTGTTTAGGTAGAAAGCAGTGGGAATAGAGAGCATACTTGGGGGGGGGGGCACCACACAACTCCAGCTTCCCTTTCCATCGAATCATTGTTCTCCCTACTTCCAGGATCTGTGCTACCCTAGGGGCCAAAGGAAAGCTTAACCCTTTTGTTCCCACAAAGTTTAATAATTAAGAGTGAGGATGGAGTAAATCTGTCTTATGTCTCCAATTGCCTTTGTGAACATAGAAAGCACTTTGAAGATGTCTTGAACATCTCCTTGCTTTTAGACATACCAGCCTGTCAAGAATCAGAATTTTAAAACGTCAGAACTGACAGGCACCTTGGAGACGGTCACCTGGATCTCGTCCAGTGAGGGGCCCAGTTCTATTGAGGTTTTGTTTTTGCCCGGACACACAGCTTACCCAAGTACTCTTCCACTGAGGAGTTTCCCCAGCTTCTCATGTCCCGTTCTGATGTAAACAACTTCTGCTAACCACCAGGGGCTGGCGGGACAACCCTATTCGCTTGGCCCCGGTGATGAGTCTTCCCCTGTTTCTCTCAAAGGAGATCTCGGTTCAGCCCAGATATCCTGCAAGGCTTTGGGGGCAACTTGGTCAGGCGGGGGGTGGACTGTGGGAGGGCGCCTTGAAATTTAGGGGTTTTTTTATATTTTTTTTTGGGAGGCAATTGGGGTTAAATGACTTTCCCAGGGTCACACAGCTAGTGACTTTCCATGTGTCTGAGGCCGCATTTGAACTCGGGTCCTCCTGACTCCAGAGCCGGTACTCTATCCGCTGCACCACCTGGCTGCCCTCGAAATGTAGGGTTGTGCCGAGGCCCTGCACTGTTTCTGGCTTAGGTTTCCTGACCAGACCGAGTTCCAACCTCTTCCTGCCCGAGGTCCCGCAACAACTCCGGCCCAAGGGGTCCCGGGTTTCCTGTTGCACGGGCTGTTCTCTTCCCTCCTCCCCTCACATAACGCAGGGCTTCTGGACTCTAGAATGGTAGGGTCTTCGGTAGAGACAAAGCCTCTGGAGGGGCTGGGGGCGTCAATCACTCAATGCAGTAGGGCCGGGGAGCAGGGGCTGAGCCGATGCCACCCCGGGTGCGATCCCTAAAGGCCCCCCCCCCGCCGGGGAGCGGCCGGGAGGGCAAAGACGGACGGATGGAAGGATGCAGGGATTCTGCTTCCATGAAAGCCTCTCCTCTGCGAGACAAGAAGACCCTAACAACCGGGAAGCCGCCGGTACTGAACTATGAATCTCTTCACGGGAGTGAAACCCCGTCCTCCTCCGCCTCGCCTCGGACATGCTCCGCCTCCCTCCAGTTCTGTCCCACCTCCAGTCTATCGCCCCACCCCTTGGTCCAGCCTCCCTCCCGGTCTCGTCTCTCCCACCTTCCCATGAGCCCGCTCTCACGCTCGTTTTACGACATTATGACTACTTTTTCATCAGTGTCGGGACTACCTTAAAGTCTAGATCAACTGTAATGTGGCTGGTCCGCCCGCCCTTCTCGCTTTCCGGTAGTGCGGTCGTACTGCCCTCTCGCTTTTCGGCAGTGTGGCGGGACCGACCCGCCCACCCTCGGTCCTAAGATCACTTTCCGGCAGTGTGGCGGATCCTGGCCTTCCGGTGCCCTCCCGGGCCTTGGGTTACGGGGAGGTGAAGGGTTCGAGTCCCGCCTGAGGGATGAGCCTGTTCGACCTTTTTCGGGGCTTTTTCGGATTCCCGGGGCCTCAGAGGTGAGAGTGGGGCTCGAACGGGTAAGGGGGGGGTGGCCTTCCGACAGGGAGGCCAAACACCTCCCTCCATCTCCCCGGACCATATGGTACACCCAGCCAAGCTATCCCAACAGGTGGTGGCGGCGGCGGGGGGTGGGGGGTGGGGGGCGTGTGGCCCCAACTGCACACTCTGACAAAAACACCAGTGCACAACGCCTAAGAACCCCGACGTTCCCAGCCTCCCCCCCCCCGACCCCGAGCTGCCGGCTTGCTTTAATTGCCTCTCGGTGTGGACATCTTTGTGGCTCTTTCTCCACCTCTCAGACCCAGGGATCCTTTCTTTGGAGGGATGACTAGAGAAGATGATGATGAAGATGAGGAGGAAGAAGGAGGAGGAGGTGCCTGGGGTCCCCGGTTTGGAAGCCCCAGGTCCCCCGAAGACTTCACTTTTGGCTTTAGTTTTGGCCTTGAAGACGAGATGCGTTTCCACGATAACTTTGGCTTTGACGAACTGATTCGGGATTTCAATCGTATTTTCGGAGACCTGGGGGCCTGGACCCTGCCCTCCCGCCCCCCTGGTGGGTGTGGCCCCCTCAGCACTTTGATACCTGGCCTCCAGTACTGCAGCACGGACAGAGTTGGGGGGCACGAAGGAGAAGGGTGTGAGGGGACTAGCGGAGAAATGACGTTGGGGAGGCAGAGGAAACCCAAGGCTGCCCCCGACCCCAGCCCTGATTTTCCATTCTCCTTTTGCAGAGCTCCCGGGCCCAGAGCCAGAGGCCCCAAACGAGAGGCACAGGGAGGGGGAAACCATCCGGGATTCGATGCTCAAGTATCCAGACAGTCACCGGGCTAGGATTTTCAGCCGGGACTCGGAGAGTGATCTGGGGCAGCCATCTCCCAAAGTAGTCCCAGACTGGGACTCCAAGAGGCCTTTTCCTGGGGTGAGTCCTGTTGCCCTTGAAAACCCAGTAAACCTTTGCCTGAGGGACTTGAGAGAAATCGCCTGGGATGAGATTCCTAAATCTCAGGGAACTCTTAGTCTAATGGAGGAGACAGAACATGCACCTTCCAAGACTGATAGTCCAACCTAGCAGAACTTTAAACATTAGTACATTAGTGCCGCGGCCCTGTGAGGGCAAAGCAGGCTTGAGAGGGGCCGAGCTTGGCAAGGTGGGGAATGGTGAGCCCAGGAAGGCGGGGCAAGGTCAGACACCTCAGAGGTCATCCAGTCTACATCTAGTCTACCATTTACAGATAAAGGGATAGACCCAAAGAAGTGAGCCTTGTGATTTGTCCAAGGTCACAGAAACAATAAGTGGTGGAGCCACAATTCAAACCTCGGTCCCCTGATTTCACATTCATTGCCCTTGTCACTATACCACAGTGAGCCCCGAGGTAGAGGGTAGTTCAGGAAGGTGGGGCAGGGCAGATGATGGAGTTGGGGAGGCGATGGGTTGCTTCTCTTCAGAAGGGGCCCCTTTCATCAGCTGTGGCTCCTTTTGCAGTTTGATGACATGTGGCCAGTGACCTCTGATACTGCAACTAGAGAGGACAGGGGTAAGTCTGAGGGAAGGGGTCCCTGATTACCTTGTCTGAATTTTTACACACACCCTTACACTCAGGTTCACTTTTTGACCCAGAACATTTCCATCTTGCTTCCTGAGTATCTGATATCCCCCCCCACCACTTTTTTTTTTAATGCCTTATCTCTCCTCTTCCACCCCCAACCAGATCTTGATTCCCAGGTCTCACAGGAGGGCCTGGGTCAAGTCCTACAGCCCCAGCCTAAATCGTACTTCAGAAGTGTCTCCGTTACTAAAATCACTGGACCAGATGGGGTGAGCTAGATGGGATGGGTTGGGGTTGGGGGGATCATGAAGGGCTGGGGTCCATGGAAAATGTCATCTGTTCTGATCTGGAATGAGTGGGGTGACCCACAGACGGTGGAGGAGCGACGCACTGTTGTGGATAGTGAGGGCCACAAAGAAACCACGGTAACCCGTCGAGAAGCAGATGGCAGTTCTAGAGATGGTGAGTTGGGGAGGGAAGGCAATGGTGAGACCATCCCTGAGCTACAGGGGTGAAAGGCTCTTGAAGGAGAAGCTGAGTTAGTTGGGCTGTCTTCTCCTCTTAATTCTCTCCCTTTTGCTCTCCCTAGTTCCTTCCTACACTGTATCAGGCTCTATCCTGTTCCCCTTTTCCCCTCTTGACCTCTCAATTAAATACAATCAACAAACCTTTATTAAACACCTACTACTGTGTCATACCCTGGGGAGGTAAAGACAAAAATAAAATCATTCTGTCCTTAAGAGTGCCACATTCTAATGGGGGAAACCACATGTACACAGGTAAGTAAATAAAAGCACCCAGAGTTATTTTGTCTTAGAGGGTACTCAACCAGGCAAGGGGATCAGCCCTTGCAAAGGCCTGGAGCTAGGGGAAGAAAGGTATTTTACAGGGAACAGCAAATAGCCTAGAATTCAAGATACTCCATCTGACACACTTCTGGTTCATCCCTTCCTACCTGGATGTATCACTTTCCTCCAGATTCAGGCACCCCACGGCCTCCAGACTTAGGGGACAGCTCTTCCATCCTGGATTCATTCCTAAGACGATGGTTCCGGTTTTGGTAGCCCAAGTTGACTTCATGGAGGACTCCATCCCTCCCCTCCTCACCCCACTCATTACCATCTGGGGTTCCTGACATCACTAGCTGGCTCAGCTGCTCTTCCTGCCACAGTGAGGGCACTGGGGGGGGGGG
>NW_020954576.1:55796263-55798809 GCF_900497805.2 Vombatus ursinus | reverse complement strand
TGGGGTTAAGTGACTTGCCCAGGGTCACACAGCTAGTTAGTGACAAGTGGTTGGTCTGAGGTCGGATTTGAATTCAGGTCGTCCTGACTTCAGAGCCGGTGCTCTATCCACTGCGCCACCTACCTGCCCTCAAAGTCATTCTTAAAACAGTACCATTAACTCCTCTCCTATCCCTGCTTTTTTCCTCCTTGAGTCTGATGTATTTCTATACCAAACTGTGTGCATATTTAATGAGTTTCACCCTCTTCTCTTCCATTTCAGATAAAAATGACAGATGATACACAGTTCAACTTCTTCCTTCCTTCATGTTTATATATTCTGCACCCCAAACATGCAAACTAGGAAGTTCTACCCCCTTCTTCCTCCTTTGTACGTGTGTTTTACCCTTACGTCTTTCCTTTCTTTAAGCCCTCAAAACAGAACTAATCCATTCTGAAGACCTCTGTTTTTCATTTAACTCCCTTAAAGCCCTTTGAAGACATTAAATTTCTTTCTTTTAAACTGTATTTTTTCCCAATTACATGTAAATAGTTTTCAGCATTCATCTTTGTAAGATTTTGAGTTCCAAATTTTTCTTCCTCCCTCCCTTCCCTCTCCCCTCCCCAAGACAGCAAGCAATCTGATATGTTATAGATGTACAGTTATATTAAACATGTTTCCATATTAGCCATGTTGTGAAAGAATCAGAATAAAAGTGAAAAACCACAAGAAAGAAAAAACAAAAGTGAAAACGGTATGCTTCCATCTGTATTCAGACTCCATAGTTCTTTTTCTGGATGTGGTTAGCATTTTCCATCATAAGGAAGACATTAAATTTTTGCTGGGATACTTTTCTTCTCCTGTTAGAATATTAGCACTGCATCATCCTATAGCTCCTTCCAATTATTCAAATAAGTTTTCCTTTCTGTGTTTCTTTGGACTTTCGTGCCTGTATTTCAAAGTTTCTACTCAGCTTTTTTATTTTCATCAGAAATGCTTAAAAGTCCTATACTCCTTAAAAGGTCCATTTTCCCCCTGTAGGATTATGTTTGACTTTGTGAAGTTAAATTATTCTTGGTTCTAAGTCTATCTCTTTTGCTTTTTGGAATATTTGTATGCCAAAGTCTCTCCTTTACTGTAGGGGTTTCCTTCCAGGTCTTAGGTGATTGTCCGTGATCTTTTGGTACTTTTTTTTGACATGGCAGCTTTTGATCTTGTCTATGACATTTCTTGGATTTCTTTGAGAGTTTCAAGAAGTGGTTGGTGAATTCTATCTTCACTTTGTCCACTGGTTCTAATGGATGCAGGAGATTTTTATTTATATCTTGAAGTATAGTGACTGGAGTTTTTAAAAAAGGATAATTTTTTCAGCTAATCCAATGATTCTTTTTTTCTAAAAATTATTTATTTTGACAAGCATTGATTTCCCATTCGCTGCCCCTCCTCCACTTGAACAGTTAAAACAACAGAAATAAAAACTTTTTAACAAATATACATAGTCCAGCAAAACAAATTTCTAGAGCCTATGTCCAAAAAACGTATGTGACTCTGCACTTTAATTTCAATACCTCTTTGGTAGGAGGTGGGTATAGTGTTTCATCTTCAGTCCTCTAAGTTCAACAATTCTTAAATTATCTCTCCTTGACCTGTTTTCTAGGTCAGTTATTTTTCATGTCAGATATCTTATACTTTCTTTTATGTTTTTAATATTTTGATTTTCTAATATTTCTTACTATCGTGGAGCGACTGATTCCTGTTTGGGCTATTCTAGTTTTCAGGGAGTAAGATTTTCTTGGGTAATGTTTACCACTCTCTTCTAAACTATTTATTTTCCTTCCAGTTTTTTTCCTCCAGAGCTTTAATTTCATTTTTTCTTATTCACTGTTTCATTTCTTCTAAGTATTCATGTAGTCCTTGTGGAAAAATCTGTATTTTTTCTTTTGAGTTTGCAATTGTTACAGAGTTGTCATTCTCTTTTGGGAGACTCCTTAGATTTGTAATACTTTTTTATACTGGTCAATATTTTTAAAAATGTATTCATCTCTCCAGCTTTAGTTCCTGAATTGGACCTTTATGCTAGGGCCAGGCACCATCCCTTGCTGCACTCTGGGCTGTGATGCTTGGCCCTCTTTGATCTTGCCCTGGGTTTCCTGGATTCCTGTTTTGACTTTCACTTCCCAGGGACAAGTATAACCAAGGGTTAGGCCCCTCCTGGGTTTCTGAATTCAGAGCACTGGATCTTGAAGGCCTTTTCTGACGTCTCAGGACAAAGTGCTAGGGATGTCAGAGCCCCAGTCTCAGCGTCCTCTTGCTTTGCCGGTTGCTGCCACTGGGTTCTTGCTCCCTTGGCTTCGAAAGCCTTCACTCTCAGGCTTTCTGACCACGTTGGGGTTTTCTCAAGGGGGTCCTCTGCTTTTGCTGCCTCTGTACACAGAGCCTCAAAGGCCACCCGTGGCCCTGGCCTGCTCTAGTCCCGTTGGGAGGCTAGCCTGTGGTGACTCTGGTTTTGGAAGTGGCCCTATTGCCATTGGGCGCCTGGCAGACTTTTGTGCAGTTCTGGGATGGGA
>NW_020954576.1:55794619-55796240 GCF_900497805.2 Vombatus ursinus | reverse complement strand
GTGTGTGTGTGTGTGTGTGTGTGTGTGTGTGTGCCACATTTGAACTCAGGCCCTCCTGACTTCAGGGCTGATGCTCTATCCACTGTGCCACCTAACTTCCCCTTCGCTGGATTTCTTGATGATTATTCAGACTGGTGTAAGATTCAGGCCTTTACTGGAATAGACATTTGCTAGCTTGGCAGTCTGCTTCCCTTTCAGTCAGCCATCTTTTCCTTTTACATAAAGGGAAATATAGATGCAGAGATGAAACGACTTGTCCAAGGTTATGCTGGGGGGTTAAGTGATGTAGCTAGGATTTGAATCCGAGTCCTTTGACTTAAAATCTAATTTATTTTCCGCTGTACCGTACTTCCTCTTAAATAAGGCAATTAGTGTGAAAGATGGAGGGACATACTGGGCTAAAAGATTAGGGGACAGACAAGCTTTAAAAGGGAAAATCACATATAAGAGCCAGAGTGGAAGACAGAAGAGAACAGAAACCACAAGAGGATCCCAATAACAATATTGCCCCAGTTCCCCATCTATGTCAGAACCACTTTGAACTCAATAAAAGCAGGATCAATTTCCCTTATCTATCATTTGTTATTATATCTGAATCATTATGACTAGCTTATGACTTTAAAAAGTCAATGAGGTAGCTGTGTGACCCTAGGCAAGTCACTTAACCCCAACTGCCTCACCAAAAACAAAAATAAAAAAAAAAGTCAGTGAGGGTTGGGGGACAGTCTCCCCATGAGTGTATAGTTATCAGTATCGTTCGGTGGTCATGAAGAAATGGAAATTGGCCTCAGTTTCCTCATCTATTAAATGAAAATAATGCCTGCCCTATCTCCCCTATACGCACAAGGTCAGGATGTAATTGACTAATTAACATGTGAGGGGAAGTGCTTTATCACTGTAAAGTACCAGATGATGTAAGATCTTGTTATTTTTACCTAGGTGAAATGAGGTTGGAAGGAATGTGAAGGCAAGCTTTATTTCCAGGGGGCTGCCTATTAGGTGATGAATTCTTTGGCCTGGCAACCCATGAAATAAAAACACAAAATGGTCCTCAGTCTTCTGCAGACACTCTTCAAACTTCTACAGAGACAGTGGCAGATTGAATGTGTGAATGAATGAATGTGTTTGTTAAACAGTATGTGCAAGCATTGGCAGAACAGAAGAGGGGTGGAAAATGTGGCAGAGGGTCCTTAGAATTAGGCAGTTTTTAGACCGTCTATAAACCTTAACTTGGAAGCTGGCACTCTAAATGTGAGATCCTTGTCCTATATATGACCAGTGAATGGCTATGCTGCTCAAGGAGCTGAATCATATCCATCTTTACATTCTTGTGTAACTGAAGCCAGAAGGAAAAAAAAAAGTTAAAACTAATTGGAAGGCTGGTTCATAAGGGCTCCTTGGAAAGGCAAAAAGAAAGAGCTGGAGGAGTTGATCTTATACTCAAAGACAATAAGAACTATTTTGTGAAATTTAGCTATTTGGTATTATAGTGCTTATGAAAAGTATTTGCAAAAAGATAACCATGAAAATAATTGCAATTTATGTACCAACAAAAGTTGCAGAGGACTAAGAGGTAAAGACATTTTACACAGGACTTACTGATACCCCAACAAAATAAATC
>NW_020954576.1:55791801-55794583 GCF_900497805.2 Vombatus ursinus | reverse complement strand
AACATACACTATGATATCTGATGACATCAGTGTCAAATTGGAATAGCTGAGGAATACAGTGGAAAGCCTGGGTCAGGAAGAAGGAATATGAGAAGCCAATAACTGCACAGAAAATTCATGAACTTATATCATGAATAATTTCTTTGAGAAAAGAATTGGTAAGCACTAGATATAGTGAGCATTAAATACGATCATGAAAAAGGAAAAGGATTACATTTTAGCAGATGGTAAAAGATTCATTATTGACGTAGGAAGCACAGGATCACAGAACTAGAAGTGGAAGGGACTTTAGAGGCTGTCTTACTCAATGCTCTCATTTTACAGATGAGGCCCACAATCACAGAGGAAGTGAGTGGTAAAAGGCAGGATTTGAATCCAAGTCTTTTGTCTCAACATCCAGCAATTTTTTTTTTTTTTTTGGTGAGGCAATCGGGGTTAAATGACCTGCCCAGGGTCACACAGCTAGTAAGTGTCAAGTGTTTGGTCTGAGACCAGATTTGAACTCAGGTCCTCCTGAATCCAGCGCCGGTGCTCTATCCACTGCGCCACCTAGCTGCCCCAATAATTTCTTTTTTTTTTAAGGTAATTGGGGTTAAGTGACTTGCCCAGAGTCACACAGCTAGTAAGTGTCAAGTGTTTGGTCTGAGGCCAGATTTGAACTCAGGTCCTCCTGACTTCAGGGCTGGTGCTCTATCCACTGCACCACCTAGCTGCCCCCACACCTGGAATCTTAAAAAATACGATTCTCCCACATCCCCCTTGTTAGCCAAACTGGGCAAACATTCTGATCCTGTGATTTTCATCTCTCTCAAGCAATTTAGTACTCAAAGGTCCCAAAGCATATATAAAGGGGGATTGGTCAATCAGAACCCATTTTGGCAGAGCGTGTGAAGTGGAGCAAAGCCACAACGTGGCTCAATGGATAGAGCACTGAGTCTACAATCAAGGAAGACCTGAGTTTATATCCAGCCCCAGACTTTACTATGGGTAAAGTAACTTCCCCAGGGTCACATAGCTAGTAAGTGCCTGAGACCAAAGTTAAACTCAGATCCTCCTGATTTCATGCTAAACTAAATAATAAAATGTTTCCATCCACTATAAGAAAGAACTATTTGGTTGTTATGTTAAAGTCAACAAAAATTGCAGTGATTTGCTGCTTCGGACTAGCATTCAAAGTCATTCAAAATTATTTGAATGATATAATAACAGTTTTAACCTTGTTCAATGATCCTTAGATCATTAACATCAAGTAAGGCATAAAGCAAGATATTTGCTACTCTCATAAATAATAACAGCTAGTATTCATAGAGTGCTTTAAGATTTTCAAAGTGATTTACAAATATCATCTCGTCTGATCTTCACAATAACCCTTGGAGATAGGTACTATTATTATCTCCATTTTACAGATGAGGAAACTGAGGCAGATGAAGGTTAAACAATCTGCACAGAATCACACAACTAATAAGTATTTGAGGCCAGATTTGAACTCTGATCTTCCTGGCTCCAGGACTAGTGCTAATGGAGGAAATCCAGTGCAGAGTCCAGGTTAAGAGAAATTTTTTTTTTTTTTGTGAGGCAATTGAGTGATTTGCCCAGAGTCACACAGGTAGTGAGTGTTATGTGTCTGAGGTCAGATTTAAAGTCAGGTCCTCCTGACTTCAAGGCCGGTGCTCTATCCATTGCACCACCTACCTTCCCCTAGAGAAATCTTTTACAAATGGTTTACTTCCCCAAATGCTCCTGTTCATAGATGACATACTAATCACATAAAGCCCAGGAACATTGCAGAGCCTCCTGGAAGAGAATTGTAAACAAAAGCATAGGAGAAGATTGACCCCCCTGTCAGGGTCAGAAGGCTGAGTAGGAGATGATTGAAAGACCTTTCACTGTCAAGGGACACTAAGCGGCTGTGTGTTCCAGATGCTGTCCTGGGCTGCTGCTGTGGGGCAGAAGGAGGTAGCATACCTGGTGAGTGCAGTAGCAGAGACATGGGGAAACTGCTGGCTATAGGCACTTGCAGGAGAGCACAGTCCCTGGTTTTGGTTCCAGGGCAGAGAGGACAGTTGGAGTTTGCAGCCACCAGAGGGACCACAGGGAGCATTTGCAGGACAGCATGGCTGGAGAAGGCTTGGCCATGATGTAGGGGTGGAGAGGAGTGCCCAAGGTTAGGCCCCAGGGCAGGGTTCAGAAAATAACTGTACTTCCTTGCAACATGACTAATGTGAAAATATGTTTAATAGAAACGTATATGTAGAGCCTATATCAGATTGCACACTGTCTTAGGGAGGAAGGTGGGAAGGGAGGGGGAGAAAATTTAAAACTCAAAAGCGTATGGAGGTGAATGTTGAAAATTAATAAATTGATTAATTAAAAAAATTAAAAAATGACAGTAGGGGAAAAAAGGATGCTTTGGTCACATCATATATGCAGTGGTAACCATTAACAGTATACACGAAACTAAAATAGAAAACAATGAAAAAAAATCATTTTCCAAAAAACAAAAGGAAGAAAGAAAATAACAGTAAGAAGGACCTGAGGTTTGGGCCATCATTCTCTACACCTCCAGACTAGAATTTGATTATAATAATAGCTGCTAAAAACAAAATGAAAATGACTAAGCAAAGGAGAAAGAACCCAACTATAGGTAGCTACTATGGAGACAGAGAAGCTCTGGGTTCATATTCAGAGGAAAATAGCTAAAAAAGCCACTCCTTTTCCAGTGAGAAACATCAAATCTTCACAAGCCCAAAAAGAGTTGTTGAAAGAACTTTAAAAGGCCTAT
>NW_020954576.1:55791463-55791767 GCF_900497805.2 Vombatus ursinus | reverse complement strand
AAAAATCAAATAAGAGAGACTGAGGAAAAATATTAAGAGCAATCCAAGAAAATCAAGAAAATTATGAAAAGAAAGTCAACCAACTGGAAATGGAAAATTGAAAACTCAAGGAAAAAATAATTCCTTGAAAACTAGAACTGGGTAAGGGGAAGCAAATGACATTATGAGACACCAAGAAATAATAAAACCAAATCAAAAGAAAAAAAAATAGAAGAGAATATGAAACATCTCATCAGAAAAACAACTGATCTGGAGAACATGTTGAGGAGAGACAATATAAGAATAGTTGAACTACCTGAAAGTT
>NW_020954576.1:55788970-55791423 GCF_900497805.2 Vombatus ursinus | reverse complement strand
TTAAAAAAAAGAATCTTGATACAATATTATAAGAAATTATCAAGGAAAATTGCCCTGAAGTACTAGAACAGAAGGTAAAGCTAAAATAGAAAAAAAAATATCCACAGATCAGCACCTGAAAGAGATCTCAGGAAGAAAATTTAACAGGAATATTATAGTCAAGTTTCAAAGCGCCCATGTTAAGGAGAAAATATTACAAGTAACAAGAAAAAAAGCAATTTAAATATCATGGAGCTACAATAAGGATTACACAAGATCTAGCAGCTACTACGTTGAAGGAGTGTAGGTCTTGGAACATAGTATTTCATAGAGCAAAAGAGCTGGGGTTATGTCCAAGTGTAACTTACCCAGCAAGTTAAGTAGAATCATGATGAAAAAAAAGTGGACATTTAACAAACTAAAAGACTTTCAGGTATTTATGACAAAAACAGCAGAACTTAATGGAAAATTTGACATATAAGATCCAGAAGAAATACAAGGTAAACATTAGAGACTAATTATAAGGGACTCAATAAGGTCAAATTGTTTACTTTTTGTATGTCAAAATGTTATCAGTACTCTTATGACTGTCATCATTGTCTGGGTAGTTTGAAAGAAAGGCCTGGGCTAAGTTGTGTATGATGGAGTGATTCTAAAAAAATAAAACTGCATAGGGAGAGATAAAAGGAGTAATTATCTCATACAAATAAGGCATGAAAGGAAGAATTGATACAGAAGAAGCAAGTGGTGGGGAGGGTAGGTATTGCTAGAAACTTACTCTCATGGGAAATCTAGAGGGGTATAAAAGTCTTCTAAATTACTATTATAGAGGAGGGTAGATTAAGGAATCAGAGAGCAAAGTTGCAGGTAGAAGTGAATTAGACAGGTGAAGAGGGATAGGGTAAATAGGATGAGAAGGACAGTGAGGAAAAACAGGATGGAGGGAAATACAGAGCAAGTAATTATAACTTAGAACGTGAATGGGATGAATTTACCCATAAAATAGAAATGGATAGTAGAACTATCTGGTACTGGCTAAGAAATGGACAGGTGGATTAGTGGAACAGAATAGATATATACGATACATAGTAGTAAAGGACTATAGTAACTTTGTGTTTGACAATTTAAAGATTTAAGTTTTTGGGATAACAATTCATTTTTTGGTAAAAATTGTTGGGAAAACTGGAAAGCAGTCTGGCAGGAATTGGGCATAGATCAATATACTGAACCATGTACCAAGATAAGGTCAAAATGGATTTGTGACCTAAATATAAAGGGGGGACATATTACAAGAAAATTCGAAGAACATGGAATATATTACCTATCAGACTCATGGATAAGATAATAACATGTGAAGCAATAAGAGATAGAGAGCATTGTTGAGGTGTAAAATGGATAATTTAGATTATTTTAAATTAAATTTAAATTTAAATTTAAAAGTTCTTGTATAAATAAAACCAATGTAGCCAAGATTAGAAGGAAAGCAGAAAATTGGGGGGAAACTTTCATAGACCATCTCTCAGATAGAGGTCTCATTTTTCAAATATATAGAGAACTTTGTCAAATTTGTAAGAATACAAGTCATATCGCAATTGATGAATGGTTAAATGATAAGAACAGGTAGTTTCTTGATGAAGAAATCAAGATTATATATAAATATGAGAAAATGGTCTAAATCATTATTGATTAGAGAAATGCAAATTAAAATAAGTTTGAGATATCATCTGACACCTATTAGATTGGCTAAAATTATAGATGCTCTTCAATTGGAGAATGGCTAAGTAAGTTGTGGGATATGATTATGATGGAATACTGTTGTGATTTAAGAAATGATGAGCTAATTGATTTAGAAAAACAAAGATAGACTTGGACCTATGAAGGAAGATGCTATCCACCTCCAGAGAAAGAACTGACAAATTGAAATATGCGTGATATGGTCTTACACATATATGTGTGTGTGTGTGTGTATACATGTGTACATTATGGATATGTATGTACATATAGACATATTTGTGTTTACTTGAAGCCTTCTCTAGGGCAGGGGAGGCGGGGAGGACAGGCGAAAAAAAATTAAAAAATGCATAGCAGAGAACAAAAGAAAACCTAGAAGGAAGCACAGAAAGGCTGGGTTGCTTTAAAAACAATGTGTAGGATTTATTACATAGGTTTTCATGAAATGGAAATTTATTGTTTTATATGGAACCCTGTCTTATGTTCTGCTCTGTACATGGAAATGTTCCTTTTTTTTGTATTTAAGTTTAAAATGAATAAAAATTTTTTAAAAAGAAAAAAAGATAATTTGATTAAGATAATTTGAGATTTGTGTCACTCAGTAATACATGTTAGACTTCAGTCTGACATCTAGTCAAAAGTTATTATCCTGGGGCATATGGCTGTCAATCAGTGTTCCTTCTCCACTGATTTTTCACTGGTTTCCCATACAGAAGACTCATTTAATCTTTGGTTGGTCCCCT
>NW_020954576.1:55767724-55788960 GCF_900497805.2 Vombatus ursinus | reverse complement strand
TCTTTCTTTCTTTCTTTCTTTCTTTCTTTCTTTCTTTCTTTCTTAATAATATTTTATTTTTTCCCCAATTACATGTAAAAACAGTTTTTAGCATTCAGTTTTTTAAAAAGTTTTGACTTCCCAATTCTAATCTTCCCTTCCTCCCCTCTCCCCTTCCTGCCCTTTTCTTTTTCTTTCCTTTCTAATATTTCATTGATCTACAGTTGCTAAAGGTAATGATCCACACATGCAATTTAATTAGATTAGTAAATGCATAGGTAAATTAAAAAACATGAATTGTTCATAAAAAGTCCTGCTCCTTAAGTAGACATTTTATTTGCCTTAAAAAGCCACAAAAAGAACATTTTGTGTTAAACACAGAGAAAATCTGTTCGAAGAAATATAGTTATGAGAGAACCTGAGAGAAAAAGCAAGCCCTCTCATAAGGGCACTAGAAGAGAGCTCCAGAGTTCTGAAAGCACTGGATGGAAAACATACGTCTTGTGTGGGAAGACTTGATGAACTGCTGCAAAGAAAAGTGAGTAGCACCTAGAGAACAATTTGTACAGTAACAGCAATTTTGTAAAGGTAATCAACTCTGAAAGACTTAATAACTTTGATCAACACAATGACCAACCACCATTCCAAAAGTACTCATGCTGAAACATGCTTGCTACCTCCAGAAAGAGAATCAATGGACTCAAAGTACAAATTGAAGCATACTTTCTTTTTCCTTCTTTTTTTTTTTTTTTGCAATGCGGCTAATGTGGAAATTGATTTCGCATACGTATACATATTTATAATGGTTTTTATTTTTCCTGACTTCTCAATGGGTGGGAGAGGGGAAGGGATGAGGGAGAGAATTTAGAACTGAAAATAAATAAAATTGAATTAAAGCTAAAAAAAATAATAAGCAAAAACATACCCCTCAATAAAACAAAATATGGTGTCCAGAATGGAACACAGTAATCCAAATGTTGTCTGACCAGGGCAGAGTACAGTAACACTATCAGCTCTCTAATCCAGGACATTTAATGCAGCTTAGTCACAGAAGTTTTTTGTTCTTTGTTTGTTTGCTATGACAGAATGTGATACATACTGTGCTCACAGCCTACTAAAATCTTCAGGATTGGTTTTTGTTGTTTTTCTTCAGTTATGTCTCTATCAGCTTATACTTCTAAAGTTGTTTGTCTATTTGTTTTGGGAGGAGACTCTACCATAAGACTTTATTTTATCTCTATTAACTTCCATCTTCCTAGATCTGGCCAGTGTTCTAGCCAATCAAGTTGTTGTTGTTTAGTTGTTTTTCAGTGTATCCAATTCTTGTGACCCCAATTCTTGAGGTTTTCTTGGCACAGATACTGGAGAGGTTTGCCATTTCCTTCTCCAGTTCATTTGACAGATGAGGAAACTGAGGCAAACTAAGTGACTTGCCCAGGGTCACACAATTAGTAGATACCTGGGGCCAGACTGAACTCATGAAGAAGAGTCTTCCTGACTTCAGGACCAGTGCTCTATCCACTGCACCACTTAGTTGCCCTAGATACTTATAGCACATCTAATTTGAGATGTCCAAAAGACAGGTGGTAACACAAGACTGGAGCTCAGGAGAGACTAGGGCTGGATATGGATCTGGGGGTCATCTGTATAAAAGTGACAATTGAACTCATGGGAGCTGATGACATCACCATACAAGACAATGCGGAGGAAAAAAAGAAGAAAGCCCAGTATAGTCTTGATTATGATAATGGCTAGCATTATTTAGTACTTTTAAGATTTGAAAAATGCTTACAAATACTATTTTATTTTATCCTCACAACTTTGGGAGGTAGGTGCTATTATTATCTCCATTTTACAGGTGAAGAAACTGAGGTAGAAATGGTAAACCACTCCAATATCTCTGCTAATAAAACTCCAAATTGGGTCATGAAGAGTTGGACACGACTGAACAACAACAAAAATTATTAGTGATTTGAATCATTTTAACATATAGTTGTTGATAGCTTAGATTTCTTCCTTTAAGATCTATTCCTATATTCTTTGAATTCTAAATTCTTTCCCTCTTTCTAGTCCCTTCTCCACCCACCGAGAAGGCAACATTTAAAGTTATGCAAAACATTTCCACATTAGGCACGTTGAAAAACAAAACAAAACAAGAAAAATAAAATTTAAAAAGTATACTTCAGTCTATACCCAGAGTTCATCAGTTCTCTCTCTGAATGTGGACAGCACTTTTCATCATTAATCCTTTGGAATTGTTGTGGATCATTGTGTTGATCAGAGTCACTAAGTCTTTCACAGTTGATTATCGTTGCCATATTGCTGTTACTGTGCGCGATGTTCTGCTTCTCTTCACTTCATTTTGCATCAGTTCAAGTCTTCCCAGGCTTTTCTGAAACCATCCCTTTTGTCATTTCCTAAAGCATAATAGTATTCTATCCCAATCATATACCACAAATAGTTCAGCCATTCTCCAATTGATGGGCATCCCTGTAATTTTCAATTCTTTGCCACCACAAAAACAAAACAAAACAAAACTGCTATACGTATTTTTGTACATATGGATCCTTTTCTTTTTTCTTTCATCTTTTTGGAATACAGGCCTAGTAGTGGTATTGCTGAGTCAAGGGAGACACACAATCTTATTTATTTATTTATTTTTTGGCGAGGCAATTAGGGTTAAGTGACTTGCCCAGAGTTACACAGCTAGTAAGCGTCAAGTGTCTGGTCTGAGACCAGATTTGAACTCAGGTCCTTCTGACTCCAGGGCCGGTGCTCTAGCCACTGCGCCACCTAGCTGCCTCGAGACACACAATTTTATAACCCTTTGGGTATGGTTCCAAATTGTTTTACAGAATGGTTGGACCAGCACTGTTGGTAAAGACATGAACTGGTCCAACCATTCTGTAGACCAATTTAGAAACATTATTTTATCTTTAAGAGCCCAATGAAATATTGTGGGGAAAGAATATCTGCACATGTACATACCAGCACATGTATAAAGAGCCTCTGACAGCATTTCCTCATGTGGAATGGTTGTGATAATACATAATGGAAGTGCCTTGGGGAGATCTGAGCACGCATAGAGCTTCTGCAACTTTTCAGTCTGCTATGTGGTTGAAAAAAACCTTTTCTGATGGTCTGTATAACTTGGGGTTCAAAAGGCCTTAGCCTTAGCCATTGTCTTTGGCTGCTTGATCTTGCTTCATCTCTTTGGCTTTCACTGATGGAGAGGCCTTGGGGTCCCCTCATTGAGGCCTACATATTTCCTGTGAATATAGGCCTGGGTTCTCTGCCTGCCTTGCTGTTTGTTCTTTCATTTTAGGTAAAGGGATGGGAAACTGTTACCTTGTGAGTTTTAAAAGGTTCGGGAGAGAAATAATATACCAATGTGCCACTGTCTGGGTGGGTTTTGCAGCTAGCTCAACGCATCAATGTCCTGAGGAGTCAGAAGTGACTATCAGCAGTGATGTTTAGGACCCAGTCTGGTATTAGCTGAGACAAGGATTTATCTGGCGGTGATGCCACATTGGGATGTGAACTTGGAGGGCTCAATGCTATGTAGGAACTGCAAGAAGAAGGAACCTACTCTTCCCAGATACAAGGTGGAATAGAGAAGAGTTTGTATCTGAGAACCTGAGGGAAATATTTGTACATTTGTCCTTGGCATATCTTTGAAGTAAATGTCCTTTTGTAATTGCTAATTGATGTTAAGTGGTTAAATTGAATTGAGGCCTACCCAGTTAATGGCACTTAATAATGGGAGAACTGGTCAGGTTTGAACAAATGACATTAGAGAAAGAGAATCTGCCCCTGTTCCCCTCCCCCAGCATACCCCTAGAGCCCTGAGGTTCTAGCAACAGGTGTTGCTGGCCTGGATCTGGGATATAGAGCCAGAGACTACTTAACATAGTAATTTGTGTTGGCAGTTGGCAGTCATTTGAAAAATGTTTTGCTGTGAAAGGCTTCTCCCTTTTGAGCTAAGAGAGTGTGTGTCTTTTTTCTTTTAGCTATGAGGTTCTCTGAGGAATTGGAGGAGAACATGGGGAGAAAGGTGAGAAGAAATTTCTCATCAGGACCGTCTTAATAGTTGTTACAAAAGTTATAAGCAGATTTCTATGAGTTTGTGAGGCTCTGGTAAGAATAGTGTATTCTAGAAAGACTGTTTTTCTGTGATGATTAAAGAGATGACAAAGGAAAGGGACTGACCTATCTCATTTCCTGGGAGACTGAATTTAATTCTTATCTTGAGAAATATGAAAAAGATTCATAAGAGACATTAATCAGTATCTGGAGTGAACTGAATGGTGAAATTTTGTTTCTGGAAGTGAAATAATATCCTTTTATGGTAAAAATTGAGGCAATTCTGGCTATGATTTTTCTTATAAGCAAAATATTGTAAGTATCTCTGATTTTGTTTTATTATTTTTATTTGTTAATGAATTGTAAATGAGTAACTATTATTGGAAAATGAATTTTCTACAGTTTATTTAGTAGATAATACTTCATGAATTGGCATGGAGTCCAAGACAGCTAATTAATTAGTGAGAAAGAGGTCACAATTGTATTAATTAGAAAGGAAATATTCAAACATACCCTAGAACACTCTCGATCTTGGGATGATAAAATTAAATATTAGAACACATCAAGTAGAAGGCTGAGGTACAAGTGAGTGTGGGTGACGCCATCTTCCTTGCTGCATCCCTGTCACTGGGGAGCGATGATGCCTGATGGTGCTGGTCTTAACCCACAATGGCAGATTACAGCATATAAATTCCTGCTGAGACATCATTCTGGCTCCTTAACTCTGCCCTTCCCTACTGTGTGCCAAAGTTAACGTGTTTGTTCCTTCACATCTTTTTTGCTTGTCTGGGCTTCAGCCTGTCTTATCCACAAACCCCATCAAAGGTCAAGGGAACTCTGGGAAGTTTACCCTTAGGTCAGGTCTGAAATGATCTCAGAGTTTAGAGAATGCTGGACAAGGGGTTGCCCTTCAGCAAGGAGCCCTGCCCTTTTCACTCCTTGCTCTGTGTCCAAGCCTTTGGGCAGAGCTTTAAAAAGTTGGTTACAAGTGGATAACATCAAGATATATATGATTCTATTGAAAAACATTAAACAGCTTCTCCATCTCAAGGAATCTTCCTCCAATGATACTGAATATTATTTGAACTTAGTAAGTTTACAATTCTTAATGAACACCAAGGAAAGACAGAGACTTTGAGGATGAATCCAGATGTCCACTGGATGAATACTTTGGTTTCCTTCAGGCAAGACATTGAGCATGCACTCTCAAGGGAAAAGCTGTGGGTGTGCATGCCAAGAGACTCAGTGAAAACACTGAAATCAAAGCTCATTGGGAAGAACATATTTAAAGTAATTGATGCTTAAGCCATGCCAGTCTTAACATAGACTTTCAGAATTGTAAAATGGACCAGAACAGATTTGGAAAGCATCCTAACAAAAATCTGTACAATATTAATGAAACACATTCATCAACTGAAGGCAACTATGAAAAAATGAAAACTTTTTCATCAAAAAGGAAGAAGAGAATTGATAAACATTCTCAGAGCACATGATAAACATGTCAGAAACTTATAGAAATACTTTTGGAATGAACAGTTATCATTTCACCAAGCAATAGTAAAGGCTGCCAATAGATTTACTGAGAGTTGGAGCCTCTGGTATGCTAATCCATCAATTAGTTAATTATTCAATCATCCAAGATCCAAACAGTGGATGAAAAGGCCCTTCATGGGTGACATCCACATGAACTCAATCACCAATATCAAATAAGTTGTTGAGTCACATGCATTTATTTATAGAAACAGAAGAGTTTATGACGTCAATTCCGGATCACGTCATTGCCAATGCCAACAGAAATCACATATGGCTTGTCCTTAATAATCTTGGGCTTATTGGTCAATTCAGTTAATGCAAGGAAATGGTGGAAACTATGTAACACCTCACTGAAAGCTGTGAAAATTTAGCAGCCACAAAATACCCTGGTGGCCAGAATCATACATCAGAAACTTTTTATCTTTCATAAAATAATAGATGACAAATCTCCATATAAAAAATACAGACTTCAAAAGATCCTTGAGAATTCACCAAATAAATTGTAGTGGAACCAAATCATTATCACAGACAGAGACACTACCCCCAATTGCCTGAACAAAACATTGATTCAAAAACACTCATAAGGTCCAAACTAAATGGAAAAGTTTCCAGAATGTAGAAACCCAGCAGAAGAAATAAAAAAGAATGTGGGAACAGGATGAAGTACATATCATCCCAGTATCCTGTCTACTATTGAAATAATCCCAAAGATATTTTCAGTGAGCTTACAGAAGATGAGCGTTTATCTTAATTGTTTCATTCAATTACAGATGAACAGATATGTTATCTACTTATGCAACAGTCTACAGAACATTAAAAGTAAAAAATTAATAACAGAGTGGGGAAGCTAGGTGGGGCAGTGGATAAAGCACAGACTGGGTCCCAAGTCAGGAACACTCATCTTCATTAGTTCAAATGTGGCCACAGACACTAGTAGTGTGACCTGTTTGCCTCATTTTTCTTATCTGTAAACTGAGATGGAAAAAGAAATGGCAAACCACTCCAGTATCTTTGCCAAGAAAACCCCAAATGGGGTCATGAAGAGTCCAACACAGTTGAACAACAAATAGCAGGATAGTTCCTTGTCTCAGGACTACTAATATCTGAGCTCCACTGAAAAAGGTAAGAACAAGATAAATAATAATAATTATAGAATTTCACGTATTTGGCAGTTGGAGTGGGCTTTGTGGGGCTGCAATAGTAATAGCAGCCACAGCTGACTCATTTTCTTTCTTTGTAATCTAGACAGAAGCAGGCTGTCATATTATTAATTAATTAAATGCTGAGCAAAGAAATATAATATAAAATTTGGCCACAAGTTGGCACTATCTTCAGACCACCAGCCAAGGGGCAGAGTCAGAGGACATTCAATGTGGGCCACTAGCTTCCCAAGAGGCTGTGGTATTATAATATTCCCCACTGCTAACTAAAGAGTGGGGCAGCTAGGTGGTGCAGTGGTTAGAGCACTGGCTTGGAATCAGAAAGACTCATCTTCCCGAGTTCAAATCCAGCCTCAGACACTTACTAGCTAGCTATATGACCCTGAGCAAGTCACTTAACCTCTATTTGCCTCAGTTTCCTCATTTGTAAAATGAGCTAGAGAAGGAAATGGCAAACCACTCTAGTATCTCTGCCAAGAAAACCCCAATGGGGTCATGAAGAATCAAACACGACTGAATGACAGCACACTTAAAGGTACTCAGCTTAAGGTACCCTTATACTACTATCCTTTCCATTGCCCTGAATTGGGCCAGGACTCATGATTGTGGTGGTTAGATTCAGTTTAGTCTGAAGAAAAGAAATGGAATGCTACTCTGAAATATGGGATATAGGAAAATCTCAATATGGCTGTCTTTGTGGCTCTACCTCCACCCAGCATTTGGGAAATCTGCTTTCCATCAACCATTTTATTCATAAGACTAAGACAAAATGACTTAAATGGATGACTTTTTTTTTAATGTCCTTGTGATTTATTAACATGTGGTAAAGTGATGATAAAAGAGCACAACAAACCTGTAAAGAAACTTCTCTACCCAATTGTCTTTTTCTTCAAACCTCTTTCCAACAAGCAGATGGGAGAAAGAATAAGAGCGTATTGTTTGGAAACTGGCTCTGAAGATGTCCCAGAAAAATAAGGAGGAAACCCCAGTGATAGGGATTGGGCTCTTGGCTCAGTCTCCCTGGAGGCTGAGGTTTCATGGCAACTACTGGGTTGATCTTTCCTGGACCCTAGTCTATTTCACTACTACAATACCCAATCGTGCCCTGTTGACCCCATGTTGTTCCCAGGTCATTCATAGCCTTGATGCAGGCTTTGCTTCATATCTGCATGTTTCTCTGCAGGTCTAAGGATCTTTCCCCACTCATCCTTCAGGATGCTCAGTTCAGACTGCAGTGACAGTGGCTCCTTCAGACATGGGGAACAGAAAATGGCTAGCAGTGGGAAGTTAGGGGACCTCTTACTTTGCCAGTAGTGTGGAAAGAGTGACCTGGAATGGCAGATGAGAATTTTTTTCAGGGATGGTGATGATGATCATGATAATAATAGTAATAGCTAGTATTTATATAGTGATTTAAGGTTTGCAAAGCACTTCACAAATATTAACTCATCTTCACAACTCTGGGAGATAAGTGCTATTATTATCACCCCTTTTTTAAAGATGAGGAAACTGAGGCAAATAGAGGTTAAGTGACTTGCCTAGGGTCACACAGCTAGTAAGTGTCTAAGGTTGGATTTGAACTTAGGTCTTCCTGACTCTGGATCCTGCAAAGAGAAGTAAATTGATGATTAGAGGAAACATAATTCCTATCTACCCCAAGCTTTCTCATTGATCCATTTCTCCTTCTGGAAGGCATTAGGAACTTCTGTTACTCTTACATTTTTTCATTTAAATCTCATAATGATCCTGTAAGGTTGGTATTTCAAATATTATTACCCTCATTTTTAACACATGAGGATACTGAGGCTCAAAGAGATTAAGTGACAAATAGCTAATAAGTTTCAGAGGGTGCAATTTGAACCCATTTCTTCTGGGCTGAAAGTCCAGTGCTCTAACCACTAGACAATCTACCTCTCAGCTATTCAAACTTGAATGCCAGGCTAAAAAGTGTGAACTTTATCTGGTAGGTATTAGGAAGCCTTTGAGAGATTTGATCAGACATTTAACATGATCTGTGATCAGTACATTAGAAAAAAAATTAAGCTGTCAATGGAATGGATGGGCAGAAAAATGGAGAGGAAGAGTGGAAAGACTCAACAATCATCTATTAATAAGTTCCTAAGTCCTTAGGCTGTGCCCTGCACTCTGCTAGATTAGTGATACAAAAATAAAAATGAAACAATTCCTTCCCCCAGGGAGTTTACATTCTATCAAGTAAGGCAATGTGGACACAAATAAGTAAATACAAAATATACGTAAAGTAAATACAAAGCCATATTGTGTGGGGGGAAGAGGGCTCTGCTGACTGTAGGAGATGATGTCTGAGCTGAGCCCAGAAGAAAGCCAGGGATTCAAAGATGCTCAGGTGAGGAGGGAATGCATTTCAAACAAAGGGGTATAGTGCATGCAAAGGTATGCATGGAGACCAGAGATAAAATGTTACGTTACATTAGAAGGCCCTGGCATGACAATGGACTATAAGAGGGGCTGGATGCAAAAAAGATATGGAGATAGAAATAACTGGGTTTAACAACTAAATGTGGGGATGAAAGAGTGGGAAGAATGAAAGCTGACAGCAATTCAATACCATGGGTGATTGGTACTGGCAGTGACAGAACACTGATAAAAATCACAAGTCAGAAGGGAGGAATTAGGAAGAAGGCTAAAACAGAATGAATCTGGTTTGGGATATGTTGAGTTTTTGAAGTGTCATTTGAAACCTCCTTCAGAGAAGAGAGATCCATGTGGGCAGGAGATGCTCACTTCCATTACCAGAGGAAAAACTAGATTAAGACCTCAGTCAACAATCAGTCATGTAACCAGGCACTGTGCTAAGCCCTGAGGATACCAAAAAAGGCAAAAGACAGTTCCTGCTCATGAGGAGCTCACAGTCTAGTGGGGAAAACAACACACAAACAAGGATGTATAAATAAATCATACACAGGATAAACTGAAGGTAATCAACAGAGAGAAGGCACTAGAATTAAGAAGGACCAGGAAATGCTTCTTGTAGAAGGCGGGATTTTTAGCTGTGACTTGAAGAAAGTCAGGAAAACCAGGAGGTGCAGGTAAGGAAAGAGAGCATTTCAGGCATGGGTGCCAAGGAAGCGCCCCTGGATAATCCCAGAGCCAACAAAGGATCTGAGGGTTATCCAGGGGATTGGAGATAAGAGAGTCTGAGTCCCAAAATATTGGGGGCCTTGGGTAAGTTGCACTGTGTCTCAGGGCCTCCACCAAGATTGGTGTGTGTACACACACCCGTAGAATGGAAGATACTGCTACTGCCTCCATTCTTGTTGGGGTCTCAGAATACAACAACGATTTCCATTTATGTGGGCAGCTAGGTGGTGTAGTAGATAGAGCATGGGAACTGGAATCAGGAAGACCTGATTCCAAATCCAGCCTCAGACAGTGACCCTAGGCAAATCACTTCACTCTGTTTGCCTCAGTTTCCTCATCTGTAGAATGAGCTGGAGAAGGAAATGGCAAACCACTCCAGAACCTTTGCCAAGAAAACATCAAATGGGGTCATGAAGAGTCAGATACGACTGAAATGCCTGAACAACAACACATTCCGTTTATATAGTTCTTGAAACACTTTGCTCACAACAAACCCATGAGACAGGCTGAACAAATATTCTTATCTCCATTTTACAAATGAAGAAATTGGTTTCAGAAAGGTTAATAGACTTGCCGAAAGTAAGTAGGAAAACTGGGACTCAAACCCAGGTCTACTGTCACCAAGTGCTCACTCCACTACCAGATGCTGCTGCCCCATAGGAACCTTTGTCTAATCTGCAAGGACTTAGGGGTTAAAGATGAGGAAGCCCAGAACATTCCAGGCACATAGTTCATGTAGGTGCCATGAGAACTTTTCCTTAACCTTGCCCACTATCAAGAGTGACGACTGCACAGTAGTTAATTGGTCTTAAAGTCTCTTTGCTATCTTTGGCTGTCTGTGTAGCCTCGTAGCCTCAGCTGAGCAGGATCTACACAGGGGTTAATTGGTTTTAAAGTCTCTTTGTTATCTTCAGTTATTTGTGTAGTCTAGTAGCCAGTTGGATGATCAGTGGCCACGGAGAGGTTGCCCCCTTGGGCTCCCACTGACATCTTTCATCATGATTCAGTCTATGTTCCTGGCCCAGATCAGGGCCTGGATCCAAATCCGCAACTTCCTAGCCCGACAGTGCTTGGCTGAATTTCTGGGTGTCTTTGTACTCATAGTAGGTGGGTTGAATGGGGGTAATCAAGAGGAGAGGAGGGTGGGAAAGGAAATGATTTTTATTCTTACCTGTGACCCTATCTCCCCATCCTTTCTGTTCCTTTTCTCTTCTTTATTGTCTTTTTCTGCCCTTTGCCATCTCTCCAGTTTTCTCTGATTATCTCCTATACTGCACTGTTCATTGTTCATCTTCTACTCTATCCCTTCTTTCCTTCTCCTCTCTCACGTTCTTTCCTCTCCCTGTCCTCTCTCCCTTCATTGGCCCTTTCTCCTTTCCTCTTTCTTCCCATCCCTGTCTCTCCTCTTCCCACCCTGTTTCTCTTGAGGCTTTCCCTGATTTCTTCTTTCTCCCAATTTCTCTCCCAATCTTCCCTTCCTCTATTCCTATTCCTTCATCTCATCTCCCTTTTCTTTCCCTCCCCTCTCTTCACCAATTCTACCTTTTTTCCTTCCCTTACTAATCTCTCTAATATTCCCCTACCCTTCTTACCTCTCTTTTTCTCCTCTTCTTTCTTATCCTCTTTCCTCTCATTTTTTCCCTCCTCCTCACTTGTCTTCATCAGCTCATCCCAGAGGGGGGCAGTGGCTCAGGCTGTTACCAGTGAAGAAACCAAAGGCAACTTCTTCACCATGTTCCTGGAAGGCACCCTGGCTGTGGTGGTGGCCCTCTATGTGGAAGGCAATGTCTTGGGTGAGTAAGGAGACCCCAGATTGGAGGAATGACAGGAAGTGGATACTACCCAAGTCACTGACTCATGAATATTATCTATTGGACACTTCACATGGTATTGGCAAGCCCTTGGATCTCTCCAACCTTTTCCCCCAACGTTTCTACTCTGCCTACCTTCCCTAGTTCACTTTCCAAGTTTTCCTTGTTTTCTCTCTAGGTCTAACTTCCATCTCTCTCCTCAAACTGGACCCTACTGGCAAAGAAGAGACCCTCAGTGAGGGAGGGTGGGGCTTACTCTCTGTATATATTATCTTCCCAACCCATTCTAGACTGCTTTTCACTCCTCTATTTCTTCCTGCCACAACCTTTGTTCCCTTGGGGCCCACCTGAATCCTGCCTTCTCCTTGTCCATGTGCCTCATGGGTTGTCTACCTTGGGCCAAACTTCCCATCTACATACTGGTACAGCTGCTTTCTGCCTTCTCTGCTTCAGGAGTAACCTATGTCCTCTATTTATGGTATGGAATAGCCTTTTCAAAGATTCAGGATTCATAAGAGAGAAGCCCAGACTATGGGGAGGTACCTTAGGGATGGAGATGGGGATATTCAGTTCACATGTGGGAAACTCCCTCTGTACATTGATAGGGAGGACCTCAAGCTGAATGTCCATTGCCTCTACTTCCTGAACCAGATGCTCTGCAGAACTATAATGGTGGAAACCTGACAGTGACAGGCCCCAAAGAGACAGCCTCTATCTTTGCCACCTACCTAGCCCCTTATCTGTCCCTGGGAAATGGCTTCCTGGACCAGGGGGGAGTAGAAGTGGGAGACCACACCAAAATACCCAATGTTCTTCAACCCTCTCCTCCAGCATTCCCCCAGTCCCTACCCCCTTTCCTCTAGTACCCCCAATCCTTATCTTTCTTCCATTATTGTTTTCCTAGGTCCTGTGCTATCCTAACATAGAATATTCAGTTGATCTCTTTGCCTTGATACATCCCTCAGCAACCAAGGATAAAATCAAAGGGTGTGGGAAGTGAGAGTATGGGATGTATAAAGAAAGATAGGGAGCAGCTAGGTGACGCAGCGGATAGAGCACTGGCCCTGGAGTCAGAAGAACCTGAGTTCAAATGCAGGCCTCAGACACATAACACTTACTAGCCGTGTGACTCTGGGCAAGTCACTTAACCCCATTTGCCAAAAAAAAAAAAGAGAGAGAAAAGAAAAGAAAGATAAAGGTGTGGAGGGTGGGGTGTGGGGGAAGCCTGAAAAGTATGGATGTAAGGGTAGTTACAGGGGAGCCCTGGATCATCTAACAGGAAAACCTTTCTCCCAAGGTTCTAGGCACTGCTATGCTGATTGTGGGCATCTTTGCCATCACAGACACCAAGAATAAGGGGGTACCTGCGGAACTGAAGCCAGTGACAGTTAGGCTGCTGATTCTGGCCATTGGCCTCTCCATGCTTGTCAACTGTGGTTTACCACTTAACCCTCCTTGAGACTTCGGACCTCAGCTCTTCACCTATGTGGCTGGCTGGGGACCTGAGGTGTTCCCTACCCCCAGTATTTCCCTTTTTTACTATTAACTTAATGTACATAGTACTTTATACCTTACAAAGTGTTTTTCCATAGATAACTTTATATAATCCTCAAAACCCTGTGAAGTAGTGTATAGATTGTTTCCATTCCAGTTGGTGAAACCAAGCTGCAGAGGAGTTAAAAACAATTTGCTCAAGGTCTCACAGCTAGTAAGTGGGAGAAATGGGACTTGAACCTATGGCTTTTCCAGCCTTCTTTCTATTTTCCACACTGTCTCAAGTCTGTCATCTTACATATCTCTTCTTTCCTTCCCAATTAAACTCATTGAGAAAGTCATCACACTAGGTTCCTCTAGCTCCTCTCCTCTTTTTTTTTTTTTTGCCTTTTTGGTGAGGCAATCGGGGTTAAGTGACTTGCCCAGGGTCACACAGCTAATAAGTGTCATGTGTCTGAGGTCATATTTGAACTCAGGTCCTCCTGACTCCAAGGTGGGAGCTCTATCCACTGTACCACCTAGCTGCCCCCTCCTTTCCCTTTCTTGTTAACACTCTGCAATCTGGATTCTGACTTCATCATTTAACTGAACCTCTCTCTTCAAAGTTACCAATAATCTCTTTCTTTTCTTTTCTTTTGTCTTTTTTTTTTTTGTGGTAGGCAGTGGGGTTAAGTGACTTGCCCAAGGTTACACAGCTAGTCAGTATGAAGTGTCTGAGGCCACATTTGAACTCAGGTCCTCCTGGTGCTCTAGCCACTGCGCCACCTAGCTGCTCCTCCAATAATCTCTTAATCGCCATATCTAACAGCCTTTTATTAACCTTCATCTTTCTTGGCCTTTCTGCAGCATTGATAATGTCGATCACCTTCTCCCTCCTCTCTAGGTTTGTATGGCACTGCTCTCCTCTGGTTCTTCTCACACCTATCTAATCACCCCATTCTCAGCCTCTTTTGCTAGATCCTTCATCCATGCCATATCCATTAACCATGAGTCCTCAAAGCTTTGTCATAGGCTCTTTTTACTGTATACTATCTCTCTGGATGAGCACATCAGCTGCCATGGATTTATCATCTTCATGAAGATCTCTCTTCTGAGCTCCAGTCTTTTATCTCCAACTGACTTTTGGACATCTTGAACTCAATGTCCTAGAGGACACTCAAACTCAATATATCCAAAATACAGAACTCAGATTTTCCTCCAAATTCTTTCCTCTTCTAAACTTCTTTATTATTGTTCAAGGTACCACCATCTTCCTAGTTATTCAGTCTCACAACATTATTATCATTCTTTATTCCTCATTCCCATGTATTCCACAAATCTTGTTATTTTTGTTATTTCTTGTTACTTCATTTATGTCCCTTTCTCAGGCCCTCATCAGCAAGTATTTCTTCTTTTTCTTCTTCCTCCTCCTCCTCCTTTTCTGATGCCTCTCTCTACTACAAGGTGCCAAAATGATTTTTTAAAAGCATAAGTCTGATCATATCATCTTCCTACTCTATAAACTCTATCTATGGATATCTATTATCTCTAAGATTACATATGAAGACTTCTGGTGTTTAAAGTTCTTCATAACTTGGCTCTCCCCTTTATAAAACCTATAATCTAGCTACACCAATCTACTTGCTGTTCCTCACACATGACATTCCATCTCCTTTCTCTATATCTTTGCAATTGCTGTCCCTCATACCTGGAACACTTTCCTTCCTGTCTTCTGCATCTTGGCTTCCCTGAAGCTTAAACTCACATCCCACCTTCAGTAGGAGACCCTTCCTGGTTCCCCTAGCTGCTAGTACCTCCCTTTCTGAGATTACATCCATTCTTTCTCTCTCTACATATACACACACACACACACACACACACACACGCACATATATACACATGTATATATGTATATAAGGCAGTGTAACACACACATGTTATATATGTGTAACATATGTGTGTATATTGCACATGCCTTATATACATGTTATATGTACATGTATATATGTGTATATATACACATGTATCTCATATACCTAGTTAAACTATTTTCATTTTTATTTCCTCTATTATGTATATATGTATATATATATATATACATATATCTCATATACCTAGTTAAACTATTTTCATTTTTGTTTCCTCTATTAGCATGTGAACTCCTTGAGGACATTAGTATAAGAACTCCTTTTTGCTTTTCTTTGTATCCCTAGAGTTTAGCATAGTGCCTGGCACATGGTAAGGACTTACTGACTGACTTTCTTCCTGCATCTTCTGCTTCCCCTGGTACCTTCCCTATTCCATTTTCCTAGCTTCTCAATGTGTTCTTCTTCTGTCCCTCTATTCCTCTGCCTCTTCCCTGTTTTCTCCTCTCCACTGGGTCTCTGGTTCATTCAACCTCCCTGGTGCTCACTTTCTCCTTTACTTCCCACATCACTGAAAAGCAGGGATAGAATGGAAAGGTCCCAGTAATCAGAATCTGGACACCTGGATTCTAGGCCCCTCTCCACTGCCTACCACTTAACTAACAGTGTAATCTCAGGCAAGTCATTCTGCTGCTCTGAGTCTCAGTTACCTCAGTTGATCAAATGAGGCAATATATATGAAGGATTTGCAAACCTTAAAGAGCTGGAAAATTGTGAGTTATTATTAGCTCTCTGTAAAGTAGTAAAATAATACCTTTCTTGCCTCAAGGTAAAGAGCTGGGCCATTCTCAGAATTTGGATTCCATAATTTAGACTGTCTCTCCCATCTCCTAGACAAATGTGACCCAAATTACCTTTTCCTCACAATTTCTGTCTTTTTAGGGCCTCCCACTGGGCATAATTATGTACTTTCCTCCTCTTCTCTCTCCTGCTTGCAATAGCGCTGGATGAAAATAGCGGTAGATGAGTGATGGGAGAGTGGAAAATAGGTTCAAACTGCTGTAGGAAGACCCTGTTGAACAGCTGAATTGTTACATAGTTGTAATTCCACTGGAGACAGCATTCCTTTTTGCGCTGGGCAGAGTTTGTATGTGGGATGGGGAAGACTACCTGGAGGCTGTGGTCTTCTGTCTCGAATCTCTTAAGCCATCTACTAAGGTACACTCACCACACTTCTCAAAGAAGGCTTGGAGGAGTGTGCTGGGGGAAAGGGTGGGAGTGGGGGGAGTTTCCCGGGAGCGTCAGTTCTTAAAAATGACCGCCAGAGGACGACACGCAGATAGCTAGATGCCAGGACACCAGGGAGCCGAATGGGAAAACAAACGTGGGACACTGTATCCTTGACGCCTGAGAAAGCTTCGCTGGTCTTTGGCATCCCCTTTCCCACCCCTCTCCTCGCCCCCAGAAATATCCAAATTCCCTATTTCGTTCAACTCTGGCTAAATTCTGGTCACCCGAGTGTCATTTCTTACCACCAATGGGGCTCCTCCCCTTGACTCAGACACCTTCAAAGGTTAATTAGGGGTGGGGGAATCTGTCCCGGACACTAGAAGACCTGGGGAAGACAGGGAATGAGTGAGCCAGCTAAGGAGCGGTCTTAGTGCCGCCTCTGCTGCTAATTATAGGGTTCCACCCTTCCCAGCACCCGAGGCCCGGAGATGGGGGAAACTGAGGCACGAGAGGCCCAACATCGACTTCTTAGAGTTTCTCCCAGGAGAGGAAGGAATGCACTGAGATGAGCTAAGGCGAGAAGAATGCAGGGCACGGGGCAACTCTACAGGGCATGAGCAGAAGGGGTAAGTTGGAGAAGCAGCCTCTAGAGGGAGACCCTCCTCACTCACCGCTTCCTCGGCCTCGCCCCTTCCACAGCATAAAGGAGATGCTCGGGCAGTCCTTCCAGACGCAGAGAAATTTTCACAGCTTTCTCGTTCCCTTTAGAAAACCAAAACCTAACTAACCTCTCTCTGCCCTCCTGCCCCTAACATGGACGGGGAATGGGAGGGGATGGGAGGGGATGGGAGGGGCGACCAGTGGGGGTAGAAGGGATTGCACTACAAGACTGCAGAGGCTCAAGGGTTAAGACCTTCGCCTTGCCCCTCACAAAGATGGCGGCGCCCACCTTCCCGCCCCCCATCTCCCGCTCCCCAAATCCCCCCTCTCCCGCCCCCCGCCCTCTACAGATGTCTCCGTCACTTCCGCCCCGCCGTGGCCGAAACTGACACAAAGTAGCGGCTGGAGGCCCAGGGGGGAGCTGGGGCTGTAGCTGGGGTGGGGGGGGCGGGAGCCCGCGGGGAGCCGAGTGCTCCCCGCCCCAGCCCCCGGCATGGGCAGGACAGGGCCACCGGGGCCGGGCGCAGGGCGCTGAAAGCTGAGGAGAGGTGAGGGGGCAGCGGAGCCCCGTGGGTGGATAGTGCGGGGGTGCCGGAGCAGCGGAAAGGGGATGAGTCGGGGGCATCGGGAGAGGCAGAGCGCGGAAGGGCTCGGGGTGATGAGAAGGGATAGAGGAGGGGAGGCGTGAGGTCCCTCCCGGGGACAGATAGAGGGGGAAATGGGGAGCAGGGATGAGGTTAGAAGGGAAGATGGGGGTCCTGGGAGCAGATGAGGCAGACAAGCCAGGGAGGAAAAGGAATTTTGGAGAGGAGTGAGAGAAGGTGGGGAAATCTGCAGGTAGAGAAGGAGGAAGAACTGACGACTGGCTTACATGAGGATTGTTTAGGACACTGGGGGAATAAGAGTAGCTATGGAAGCTAGGAAGGGCTAGGTGGGATGGGTTGATAGGATTACTGGGAACTAGGAAATTCGAATATTGGAGAGCTTGGGAAAAACTAGGAGGGAAGGGGCATGGAAGGTAAGAATATTATGCAGAGATTTGGGGCTGAGAGTACTAGGAAGTGATATTGAAGAAAAAGAGATTTGGAAAAAAGCAGGAGACTTCTGAGTGCTTGGTTAAAAAAGGGATTCTGGGGAGATCTAGGACCGTCTGGGAGATTTTTATCTTTGAGTGTGGGATGGTAGAAAAACTGAAGATGGGGGGAGAATGGGGCAGTGAAGTTTTAAGAACAGAATTGATAGAGAAAAGAGGGCCAAATTCCTTTATATGAGGGCCTTACTCCCCGCCTTAAAGCTGGGGAGAAGCAGATATTGATTGACCAGTGGAAGGAAATTGGGAGCTGTGGACTTCCAGGGTTCAGTTCTTCATTTTGGGAAGTGGGTTGGTGGGAAAAGCAATGACCTACGGTGCTTGAATTCCATGTTCTTACCTATTTATACTTAGATGTATTCCCTCCATGTCTATTTCAAGATCCTCTGGAAAGGAGGGAAGGAACATTTGGGAGAGGGGCTCTCTAAGAAGACAGGGTAGTATCTTGACTTAGGAAGAGGAGTTTATCACAACTATTCTCCCTCTCTTCAGCCCCAAAGCAGCCCAGCTTCTTTTCCATTGGTAGCTATTTATACATGGTGGGTGTCTCTCGAAGGGACTGGGGGAGTGGAGGTGGAATCTGGCGGCCAGGGTTGACCCTGATCAGTCTCAGAGACTAGGCTTGGGAGGAAGGTGAGGTATGGACGCCCTCTCCTATGATCTCTTCCACTCCTTTTTCCAGGTATAGAGTCCCTGAAACTAGATGGAGTTGGGGTGAGAGGACTCCAAAGGGTTGGGAGTTTAATTTTCCAATTTGAATCTCCCCAGAGTCTGAGACATTGAAATAATTTTCTTGGCAGGGATGGGAGGCATCCAAGGCTCCTGAGAGGAGTTTATGTCTCTTTCATTAACCACCTCCCATAGGATTCCCTCCCGAGGCCCTGATAGTGGTCTCCAAATTGCCTTCAAACCCCAGGGTGGGGCTGGGATTACTGATGGAGTCACAGGAACCTCGTGATGCCCTATCCTCCCTTCAATTCTCTCCCTTCACCCCCATCACCCCACCCACCCATGAGTCATCCCCCAGACTGGGTGGGGTTGGTATCTTCAAAATGTGGATAAGGCTATATCTCCTACAATTTCTGAGCTAAACCCCTCAGGTTCTGAGGTTAAAAAGTGGGGCAGGGCAAAACTTTGGCTAACTTGAACCCTGATTTGGGATTTGAGGTGGAACTTTGAGCCAGCTTAGGGAGAACGTGGTATGTATGTGACTGGGGCTTCAGCCAGAGACTGTAATTATATAGGTTGAGTAGACAGGCAATTAGTATCTCTTGGGGCTGACAGGCTGTGGGGTGTGTCTCAGACAGAGAAGGAGGGAAAGCCTCCACCCCTTGTATAAAGGGAAAAGGAGGTGGTGAAAGGGGCAGGTACCAGGTTGGCAACTTTCTCTGGACCATGCTTAATTAGGGAGGAGATGCTTCCAACAGCCTTTTGGTGGCCAAGTCATTTTAAACTCTGGGATACGTGAAGGGAGTGGAGAGAAAGAAGGAGAGAGTAGCATAACAGAAAGGTCTCAGTACCTATCCTGGTCCCCTGTTCTCTGGGCAGGAATAGAGTGCTGTCATGTTCCCAAGCTAGATGTTGATGGGGTAGTTCCCTGCAAGAACTTTGGAGACTTCTCCATCAAAAAGAGGAAAGAGAGCCAGTTAGCCAGCCCCATTCTAAGAGGAAGAAATTTGGGTGCTACTTGTACAGGAAGTGAGGGCCACACCTCTGATGTGAGAGCCTTTGGAGGAGGTAATAACAGGAGCCCCTGGAATGAGGGGAAAGGAAGCAGGGGCCTGAAGGGTGGGACCCACCCTCTTCCGGATACTCTGGCAGGTGCTTCCTTTCATACCCTAGCAAGCTCCCTTAACCTTTGTCCTTAGGGGACTCCACTTTGTAGAGAATACTCCCATCAGATTTCTCTGCCACATATATAGGCATCTCTCTCTCCTTGAAAGCCTTGCGGGTTCCCCAAAGACAAAGCCACGTTTGTTCTCCATTCTTAGCTTTTTTTTGGTTTGTTTGGTTTTTTTTGTTTTTTGGTGAGGCAGTCGGATTAAGTGATTTGCCCAGGGTCACACAGCTAGTAGGTGTTAAGTGTCTGAGTTTGGATTTGAATTCAGGTTCTCCTGACTCCTAGGCCAGAGCTCTGTTCACTTCAATACCTAGCTGCTCCTAGCTGTTTTCCCTACAAGTAAGGCTACCCAGCTTTTGGCAGCTGGGGCCCTTGGTGAAGCGTCACCAAGAGGAGCATAGAGAGAGGGGAGGACGTAGGGGATAAGCAGCATCAGCATTTTCTGAGATCATTGAGAGGTACAGGTAGGACTAGTTGCTGAAAGGCTGGAAGCTGGGGAAAACAGGATTTGATGAACTGTTTAATACTATAACCTGTGAATAAGGCCCTGCTTGGTGGCAGGGATACCAGTTTTAAAAATAAAAAAAGGACAGTCTGTTGTCAGGGAACTGATAGTTTAATAGGGGAGAAAAAGAATATGCATAGTTACTATAATACAAGTTAGAATAATTAAAAACACACAGTTTTTACTAAGTGCAGAGGAGGTACTTCATCAGTGTACGTTCAGCTAACTGAATTAAAAGTTCATAAAGGGACCAGCAGAAGAGATTGGAGGCCTATAAAGAGGAAGTAGCCCTTGAACTTGTTCTTAAAGGACTAAAATGATGACCTGATTTGAAAATGTGTGTATTGGAGGGGGATGGGGAAATCCATAGGGTGTCAGGCAGTAAACATTTAATTAAATACCTACTGTGTACCAGACACTGTGCTAAGTGCCAGGGATACAAAGAAAGGTCAAAGGCAATCCTGTCCTCATGGAGTTTACAATCTAATGGGGGAGATAACTTGCAAACAACTATTTATAAACAAGCTACGTCCAAGATAAATAGGAAATAGTCCAGGGAGGGAAAGTACCGTAATTAAGAGGGATTGTGAAAGGCTTCCTGTAGAAGGTAGGATTTTAGTTGGGACTTGAAGGAAGCCAGGGAAGCCAGGAGACAGATGAGGCGGGAAAGCTTTCCATGAATGGGGGACAGCCAGTGAAAATACCCCGAGTCAGGAAATGGAGTGTCTCCTTTGAGAACAACAAGGAGGCCAGTGTCAGTGGATTGAAGAGTATGTGTGTGTAGTGGTGTAAGGTATAAGAAGACCGGAAAAGTGTGTGTGATCGTGGGGTAAGTCAAGGGCTGTGCACACTAGAGGATTTTCTATTTGATCCGGGATGTGATGGGG
>NW_020954576.1:55760132-55767685 GCF_900497805.2 Vombatus ursinus | reverse complement strand
GTGTGTGTGTGTGTGTGTGTGTGTGTGTGTGTGTGTGTAATGGTTAGACTATATAAAAATCACTTTAGCAGTTAAGTGGAGTGTGTACTAGCTAGAGAAGGGAAAGACGTGGCAAGCAGGGCAACCAGCAGGTTGCTTCAGTAGTCCAGAGGTCTGTGCACAATCAGGGCAGTGGTAGTATCAGAAGAGAGGAGGGAGTGTATTGTAGAGGTGTTGCAAAAATAAAACCAACAGGCCTTGGCAACGGGTTGGACATGGGGAGTTATAGTGAATCAAGGATGACACCTAGGTTTCAAGTCTAGGGGACAAGTTTGAAAGCAGGAAGAGCTTAGGGAAAAGATTGAGTTCAGTTTTGGTCATGTTGAGTTGAAGATGTCCACGGGACATCCAGTTATAGATGTCATTGTCTTGATGCATCCCCGCTCTTTCTCCCTGCAGGATCTCCCATGGGCTTGCCGGGATTGCTGTGGGTGAGATGGCATTGTGTACAAAAAAGCGCCCCCCAGGTAAGGAAAATAAGAATGGCATGGCTCTTTTTAATCACTGTAGGAGTGTCACCAATGCTTAAAGGGGATTAGGAAAACAGCAAGGGGACTAGAGGGAAGTAGAGTCAATAATACTGGGTTTGACCTCTCCCTACTCTAGGACAAAAAAAAACACCTGAAATTTAAAAAAAAAAAAGTACCTTTGCACATAGATCCATAAATAATGATTGGATGAATCTTTATCAGGTTACTATATAAGCCTCAGTTTCCTCAAAAGTAAAATGAGAGCATTAGACTATGATCTCTAAGATCCATTTCCATTCTGAATCCTATGTTTTTATGTATTGAAAGTCCCTTTGGGAATAAATCTAACAGCATTGGGGACAAGGATCGAAGATCTCCCTTTCTACATCTTAGGGAGTACTTTCAGCTGCTAGTAGCAGAGTGGGACCAGTTGTGGGGAGGAGGAATTGCAGGCAGAGTGGTGTGGTGGGAAGACTGATGGATTTGGAGCCATTTGGATTGGAATCCCCGGTCCAAGATATTACCTCAAATCACTTTCCCACTTTGAACCTCAGTTTGATCGTCTGTGAAATGAAGTGCTTGTACTAGATGAATTGTAAGATCTCTTTTAGCTAATAATAATAGATCGCTTATATAGTGCTCAATTAACTTTACATATTCATTTGATGCTCCCATCAACCACGTAAAATAGGTGTTATTCTAATCTTAAAGATGAACAAACAGATTCAGAGTTAAGCGACTTGCCAGGGTCACACAGAGCTCCTTGAGTATGCAGTAATGAGGCCAGTGCCAGGCCAGTCACGGTGCTATTTTTCCTCATTCTTCATCACTTTTTCCATTCTCTGGCGTTAACAAAGAGGTTTCTCTGGGTCCCTCCTTTTCCTTCTTTCCTTCCTTTCCCCAAACCCCATCCTTTCCTTCTACCATCCCCACCCCATCTTCCTCTTCTCCTACATCCCGCCCCCGCCCTGCCCCCCTAGTCGGGAGCTTCCCTGCAGCGGGAGCTGGTTGGAGGCGGTTGCCCCGGGAGACGCCGGTGATCCCGTAACCGTACTGGCTAATCCCTGAGAGATGGGAGGCTGAGGGGCGGGGAGGGGGAGGGAGAGGTAGGGCTCGCGCGTTCTCTTTCGTCTACGCGGCGCGCTGGCAAGTGGGTTCTCCCTGCAGTCGTGGGAGGGGGCGGGACTCCGGACTCGCACGCTTGCGTGCGCCAGCCCCTCTGCGTGCGCGGTTGGGGGCGGTTGGGGGCGGGGCTGGATGGGAGGGGAGGGGGCGTGCTGGGGGCGGTGGCGGAGACAGAGCTCGCGGCGGCCGCGAGGATGGCCGGGCAGGCTAGTGCGGCGCGCTCCCGGCGGCCGGGGCTCCCCTCAGAGCGGCCGCTGCTCCCTCTCCTCCCTGGGGGGCCGCCCGCCCGCCGCCTTCTCCTCCTCCTCCTCCTCCGTTGAGGAGACAGGGAGGGAGGGAGGGACCCTGCGAACTGTCTGCACCCCTCACTGTAGCCGGGATCATGACGGTCCCCAAGGAGATGCCCGAGAAGTGGTCCCGGGCAGGGGTGCCCCCCGCCTGGAGTCGAAAGAAGCCCTCCTGGGGGACAGGTAACGGGAGGGAGCTCTCTTCATTCACCCCCACCCAGGCTTTCTTCCTACCCGCCCTCCTCTGACTGTTCTGCCCCTGTGACCTCTTCATCCTATCTCTGTATCCCCATCTCATCTCTATGCCCCTTTCTATCCCATCTCTGCGACTTCCCCATCCCAACTCAGTGGGCTCCCAACCCATCTTTGCACCCCCATCCCTTCTCCCTGGCTCTCAATCCTATTTGTGGTTCTCTATCCCATCTTTGTGTCCCCCCCCATTCCATCTCTGTGACCTTCCCTAACTCATCTCTTTGGCCCCCCATCTTGTGTACATCCCTCATCTTTTCTCTCTGGTCCTCCATCTCCTTTCTTTAACCCTCCGTCCCATCTTTGTGGCCCTCCACTTCATCTCTGAGACCTCTCTGTCCCATCTCTGTGACCTCCCCATTGCATTTCTGTGGCCCCCTCCACTGCATCTCTGGCTTCCTCCATCCCATCTCTCTGACCTCCCCATCCCATCACCATGGCACTCTCCATATCTATGACCATTCATCCCTTGTCTGCAAACCCCTCTATCTCTGTTACCCTTTCCTTTTCTGACTCTTCTTTCTTAGGTGTCCCAATATCTATGTCTCTCTGCTTTATTCCTCAGACCCCCATCACATTTCTGTGACTCTCTGCCACTCATGCTATCTCTGTAACTCCCATCTTTGTAATCCCTTCGCTGTGCTATCTCTCTGACCCCCAGCCCATCAGTTCTTCCCCAAACCTCCACATCTTTAACCCTACCCCTCTTGGAGACCTCCCCTCAAATTCCTATTTCTCACTTCCCTGTGACCTTTTATTCCCTTCCACCCTCATGACCTTCCCAATCACTTCATTCTCCAAGGTCCCCCCCCCCCCCAGGTCTGTGGGATTGTTGGCTGGTACTGTGGCCTCTTAGTTTACTCTCCTTATTCCTCCTTGCTATTTGGGGGAGTCTAGGTAGGGGGAGGGGCAGTGGTGCAGAACTAGCAGAGTTCCAGGATGGTGATATCTGTGGTTCAAGGGGACAGAAAAAGGGGAAAGCTTGTTGGGAAGTTCTTGAGAGAAATTGGTTTAGCAGGGAAAGAGACCCCTGGGATTGGGCCTGAGGAGGTGAGTGATATTGAGTTGATGTTTAGCACTGCAGTATGTTCTGCAGGTGGTGTCCCAATACACCTCCCCCTTTCTTCCTACCTCCTGCTTAGGTCTCTCTCAGGTTTAGAAAATACCAGAATTGCTGACTAAGGCAGCAAAAGCCCTTGTACTCCCTCCCTTTCTTAGCCTGAGGGTCAGGGTAACCCCTGGATATAAGTTGATACTGAGGTCACCATTCGTGGGTTAACACTACAGTTCAATGGGACTGGGGTTTTGGGCACTGATCTGTCCCTTTGGACACCTAAAGTCTATGTAGGAACTGTAGAAGGGGTTTGGGATAATTATACATTGGACATATTCTTGGTAAACATCATTTAGGGTATATGTGGGGGAGAGAGAACATGGAGTATAGAGGATTATAGCTGGAGAGCTAGAGTATAACTGCTCTGACTGCATTCCCTTCTTCCCTTCATGCTCTTCTTCACTATCCCCTACCCTAAAGTCCCTGTCTGAGTCTGCATGACCCATATCCCTGACCTCTTCCCCCTCCTTCCGACTTGAAGATGAGCTTTGAAATAAGCTGATGTCATCATGGACCAGTAAGGAGCCAGTCTTGGTGACATGTGACAATCGGTGGCTCCTGTTGGGGAGACTACACGTGGGGCTGGGACACTGCAGCAGCAGCAGTGTAGTTTCTTGGGGCACTGTGACTCTCCTCCTTTTCATCTAGTGTTTCCCTTCTGCCCCCACCCTTTATCACCTTCATTTGAGTGAGGGGTAGTGCTTTGCACTATGCTAGTAGTAGAGAAAGTAGATAGAGAAAGGTTAAAGGGGTTGTTTCTTCACTTGCCACCCCTTCTTGAAAAAGAGGACTGAATCAGTGATACTAAGGGATCTGGGAAATTCTCCAGTGGCATTCTTTTAGCCGGCTACAAAGGTAATAGGGGTTAAAGAAATTGAGTGCCAGCAGTTGAAATGCATATTGAGGAAAAGAGAAAGCTATGTTGGCTGTGCCATTTTCTGTAGTGTGAGCTATATCTGCATAGCTGTGTGTTGGGAAGAGAAATTTATTGATACAGATTTTTCCCCCAGGAAGGGGGGCTATTAGAACTATAATAAGCAAAAGGAGCCAAGTGTTCTAAGAGGAAAGTGGAACCCCTACAGAATGGAGTAGGGGTGATGAAATAGTAGGTTGGGTCTCAAGTTGTCTCTGCTAACACTCATTATTATGTCTGTCGTAGAGGAAGAGAGGCGGGCACGGGCCAATGACCGAGAATACAATGAGAAGTTCCAGTATGCGGTGAGTGACCTTGTCTCAGTCTCTGCTGTGCATTTGGTCTACCTAAAGGAAAGATGTTGAAATTACACCAAAGTGGGAATGTATATCTTTCTCTTGGTATTCTGGGACTGTTGTGGGTCCAGTTTCCTAGGCCATTTTCACATCTGTTGCTGCTCATGCATTTTTCATTTAGTTACTTGTCAGTGGAGTAGAATGTAGCCACTCCATGCTCATCTGTTACCCCCACCCTTTCCCTGCCACAGAGTAACTGCATCAAGACCTCCAAGTACAACATTGTCACTTTCCTGCCTGTCAACCTCTTTGAACAGTTCCAGGAAGTTGCCAATACCTACTTCTTGTTCCTCCTCATTCTGCAGGTGAGTGACCCTTATACTGTACGCTCCACTAACCTCAGAAAAGCACAGGAATGAGAGAAGCAAATGAGAGGAATAAGGCAAGGCAATAGAAGAATACATGTTTTTTTCCTTTGTAGTTGATCCCACAGATCTCTTCCTTGTCTTGGTTCACCACCATTGTGCCTTTGGTTCTTGTCCTTACCATCACAGCTGTAAAAGATGCCACTGATGATTATGTGAGTTGTTTTCCATCCTCTATTCTCTCCACCCTCCTCCCAACAAAAGTTAGTGGATATCTTGTCGTGGCTAACCTGGCCCATTCAGAGTATATCTACCTGGGACCAAATGGTATTATCCTGGGCAGTCTTTGTTCTAGTCATCACCTAAAACCATCCTAATCTGATACCTGGGAGGTGAAAAGGAGCTGGGGGATATGGTGTCCTTCACCTTTTTGGGTCTTTCTTTTCTCTTCAGTTCCGCCACAAGAGTGATAACCAGGTGAATAACCGACAGTCTCAGGTGCTGATCAGTGGGATGTAAGTACCTACCTAAGGAAGGAGGCTTTGAACCAGTCTCATCCTGTGTGACTCTGGGCAAGTCACTTACACCCAAAAAAAAAAAAAAAAAGAACTAGACTAGTAACTGATGCTGCACTTCTTCGTCTCTTTGTCCTCTGCAGCCTCCAGCAAGAACAATGGATGAATGTCCGTGTTGGTGATATTATAAAGCTAGAAAATAACCAGTTTGTGGCGGTAAGAAACAGGGCAACATTCTGGGCATGTAAGATTGTTTCTAACCTTTGGCAGAATAGTATAGTTACTCCATTTAGAGAAGCCTGCCCTGGCTAGGGTACTCCCCTTTATTCCCATCTAAGTGGCCCAGTGGATAGAGCACTGGACCTGGAGTCAGGAAGACCTGAGTTTAAATCCAGTCTCAGACACTTACTAGCTGTGTGATCCTGGGCAAGTCATGTAATCTTGGTCTCCTTTAGTTTCTTCTCTGTAAGTTGGGGATGGTAATAATAGCATCTACTTTCCAGGGCTATTATGAAGATAAGATGAGATATTTATTTATTTATTTATTTATTTTTTGGTGAGGCAATTGGGGTTAAGTGACTTGCCCAGGGTCACACAGCTAGTAAGTGTCAAGTGTCTGAGGCCGGATTTGAACTCAGGTCCTCCTCACTCCAGGGCCAGAGCTTTATCCACTGCGCCATCTAGCTGCCCCAGATGAGATATTTATAAAGGGTTTTGTAACCTTAAAGTGCTATATAAATGATAGCTATTGTCATCTCTTGGTGAACCAACTCAACTTTATACTAACTTCTACTCTTGAATTTCTTTCCCTCTGTTTTATTGCTGACCATGCTTTGCCAAATCTCAACCCTGAGTTACTCCTACCATCTGCCTTCTTTGCTTCTATTCATGTGCTGCTGAACAGAGCTGGAGGAAATCATGAAACTGGGTATACTACACATTTGTATTATCTAATCTGAACTGAGTCCTCACTGCAACAAGGCAATCATTCTACTCTTCCCTAATTGATTTACTGTCCCACTCTTCACAGTGGTCGTTTCAAATCATCTGGTCTCCCATCTCATGCCACTCCCTCCCTCAGCTGAGGACCTTGCTTCACACTTCACTGAACAAATTAAGGCTGTTTGCCAAGACTTCCTCCTTATTATCCCTCCTTTACTCTGGTTTTGCGGTGAGAAGTGGTACTTCTTGCCCAGTCCAGTCCCTCTACATGTACCTTCGATCCCTTCCCCTCCCGTCTTCTGCAGAAGATTGCCCCCACTGTCGTGTCCTCTTCCTTTTTAATCTTCAATTTCTCTGTATCTATTGGGTCCTTTTCTAGTACCTTCATGCCTGTGTCTTCTAAAATCCTTAAAAAGAAAACAAAACAAAACAACAGGCCTCTTACTTGATCCCACCATCTCTGCTATTTGTAATCCTATATCTCTCCTCCTTGGAAAAATCGTTGGCTGGTTGAGAAAGCTTTCTATTTGGTGCCTTTTCTTCTTTTACTTGCTTCTAAATCCTTTGTAATCTAGCTTCCTTCAACTGAAACTGCCTTTTTCAAAATTTCTGTTGGTTTTTTCATTGATGAATCTAATGACTTTTCCTCAATTCTCATCATCCAGCTTTACCTTTCTGTAGCATTTGATGTGGTTGATCACTTTTTGTTCCTGGATCCCCTCTGAGTTTTTTGTTTTTGTTTTCTTTTTCTTTTCTTTTTGACACTGCTCTCTCTTGATTCTCAATGTGCTTTACTGGTTCTTCATCTATGTCAAACCTGCTAACTATAGGTATCCCTCATGACTCTGTCCTGGGCCTTTTTTCTTCTCCTCCTCTACTGTCTCACTTGGTGATCTTATCAGCTCCTGTGGATTCTGTTATTGCCTCTATGCAAATGATTCTCAGATCTATATATCCATCCCTAATCTCTCTCCTGTCCTGCACTCTTGTATTAACAACTGCTTCTGAGACATTTTGAACTCAGTGTCCTATAGGCATCACAAACGTAACATTTCGAAAACTGAATTCATTATTTCCACCCCCTCCAGATGCTCCCCTTTTCCATACTTGACTATGGCTGTTGTGGGTACTCAAAACCTCAGGGTCACCTTTGAAAGGCTTACTTTCACAGAACATCTCTCTTATGCCCCCTTCTATCCACTGATAGAGCTACCGTTGTAATTAAGGCCATCGTCACC
>NW_020954576.1:55741873-55760101 GCF_900497805.2 Vombatus ursinus | reverse complement strand
CCCCCCCCCCCCCCCCCCCCCCCCCCCCCCCCCCCCCCCGCTCCAATCCATTCTCCACTAAGCTGACAAAGTGATCTTCCTGAAGCACAGATGTGACCATTTCATCCCTCTCACTCAACAGATTCCAGTGGTTCCCTGATATCTCCAGGATCAAGTATAGGATCTTTTGTTTGGCTTTTAAAGACCTTCACAATCTAGCCTTTTCCTACCTTTCAGATCTTCTTATTCTTTACTCCCTTCCCTAACTCCCACATGCCCTAAGATCCAGCTACATTGGCTTTCTTGTTATTCTTTGTACATGATACTTTTTTCTCCCAACTCTGTGCTTTTGCCTTGGCTGACTTCCATGCCTGGGATCCTCACCTCCATCTTTTAGCTTCCTTCCCTGTTTTCCTATAAGACTCACTTCACATCTTGACTTCTGCAGGAAACTTTTCTTGGTACACTTAGCTGCTAGTGTCTTCCCCTTTGAGATTACCTTACATCATGTACATGTACCTAATTATCTTCATGTTTATCTCCCCCATTAAGATGTGAGATCCTCGAGGGCAGGGACTGGTTTTTGATTGTTTTTTGGTTTTGTTTTCTCCTTTTTTTGTACCCCCAGAGCTTAGCACAGACCTTGAAATACAGTAAATGCTTAATACTTACTTGTTGGCTAACTGACTGCTTCCTTCTTTAACAAAATATAGAAGAAATATTTTCTGAGTGTGACCTCTATATTGTTTTTTACCATGAGGTTTGGCGCACATTCTATTTCTTCTATTTTCAAGTATGTAAGCAGACCCAGAACTTTTTGCAGTAGGATCTAAGTTGGGGTCAGTGAATGATGCTATTGGGGTTACAGGATTACCATCACCACCTCATGGAATTCTCTCTCCAGGCGGATCTCCTTCTCCTTTCCAGTAGTGAACCCCATGGATTATGCTACATAGAGACAGCAGAATTGGATGGGTAAGTAGCATAAAAATGTATTATCCCAAGCCTCACATCTCATTTCCTACTGTGACTAAAAAAATGATTTGGTAAGATGTTCTTAGTTCTAGATTCTATACTTACTTGGGAATTGAGGGATGAGAGGGGTTTTGGAAGCAGGGTTGAACAGTCAGACCCTCTTGGTGCCCATGGGCAGAATGTAGGGGAGAAGGAAGTTAGAATTCTGAGGAACTATCATTCCAGGGAGACCAACATGAAAGTACGACAGGCGATTCCTGTGACCTCAGAACTGGGGGACATCAATAAGCTAGCCAAATTTGATGGTGAGTAGAACTAGGAGAGCCAGTCTTTGGCCAGGATTGGGTGGGTTGGTGGGAATGTTTCAATCTTTTCTTTCTTTTTTTTTCTTTCTTTTTTTTTTTAGCTTTTGGCTATATCCACTGAAATCTATAACTTGGAGGTTTGTTTGTGTAAACGTCATGGGTTATAGATTCCTGCTATTGCCATGTGTGCTGGGAGAGGCTTGGAGTTTTGACACTAGGCTACTTTCTTCTCTCAGTTTGGTTGCTTCTTGGAATGCCAGCCATGGCTAGGCCAGTAACACTGTTGTCCTCACTTCAGGTGAAGTTATCTGTGAACCCCCCAACAACAAGCTGGATAAGTTCAGTGGCACCCTTTATTGGAAGGAGAACAAGTTCCCTTTGAGCAACCAGAATATGCTACTTCGGGGATGTGTGCTCCGCAACACTGAGTGGTGCTTTGGACTGGTCATCTTTGCAGGTGAGCTTCCCAAAGGCCAAGGAATTGAGTGAGAGACAGTTAGGAATTTAACCCAGTGCTTGAGATGTGTGACAGGAAAGACTTTGAGGCTGATAGAATGTGTAACGGCAAGGATATCAATCCCAAATTTTAGCAATGTAACCTGCATTTGCCTGAATTTTTGGTGAGTTCTACATTCCGGAAGTGAGGATAGAATCTTTGAGGAAAGTCTGTCATTTCACTTTCCTAACTTACCATTTTCTTTCAGGTCCTGACACAAAGTTGATGCAGAACAGTGGTAGGACAAAGTTCAAGAGGACGAGCATTGACCGGCTGATGAATACGCTGGTGCTCTGGGTAAGGCTGGATGCTGCTGGTGCTTTTGTTACCTCCTGTGGTCTCTTTTCCATAGTAATCATTACAGTTTTGAGTTTTGATTTAAAAGTCACTGGCAAGACATTCAGTCAAAACCTGTGTTTATTTCAGGATCTTTTAGATCTAGTTAATAACATGCACAAATCAACAACAAAAACAATTACAGTGGATCTCCTCCTCTGGATACCAACTGTGTGGATGACCTAGTATGGCATGTGCCTAAGGCAGCTTTTCAGCCAGAGACAGGAGACCAGACCTTAGGGTGTTTTCTCTTTGACTGATTACAGTACCTGCATTGGAGTGGGGAAGGACTTATGTAGAAAACATTGCTATTTTAGAGGGGAATAATGGGGTCTTTCTTTTACCCCTTCTCAGGATAGAGTCCCAGAGGGAAAATTTCCGACTTAATTCTGGCAGTTTCTAAAATTCTATCTTGCCTCATTAGAAATCTGAGTACTGCTCCCCTTTTTGTACCCCTCTGCCCACCCCAACACACTCTAGGTAGCCTGACGCCAACTTCTGTGGTGAAGGAGCTTCCGCCCTGGTCCTGATCAGGCTGTTGGCAGACTTCGCCTGAGTTAATATGGCAGAAATTGGCGCTCAGTGGATATGGATCGCCCCCTGGTGGCCCTTGTGAACACTAACATTTTCCACTTTGTGAACTTCAGATTTATCCCAAGTAAGCAGGGAAGCTGCCTCCTGTTTGAGGGGTCGTCAGAGTGGAAGTAGTACCTTCTTTCAACCTCGTTGGCATTTGGCTAGGAGTAGTTACATGGTAGTAAGGTGACCTTTTCCTGCCAAGGAGAGCTGAGCCCCCATCCTGTCTTCAATAGATCTTTGGCTTCTTGGTCTGCATGGGGGTGATCCTGGCTATCGGTAACGCCATCTGGGAGTATGAGGTCGGAGCACGCTTCCAGGTCTACCTGCCATGGGATGAGGCTGTGGACAGTGCCTTTTTCTCCGGCTTTCTCTCCTTCTGGTCCTACATAATCATCCTCAACACTGTGGTGCCCATTTCACTCTATGTCAGGTATGTGCTTCCTCTGCCTTGGAAATATCAGGAGCCTCCTTAGCAGTTCTTTATATTTATGAGCCTATTATAATTCTAAAGAAAGTAACTTGGAGTCCTCATAGGACAAAAAGGTGAAACATTAACATTGCCTGGTTATGTATGTTTCATACTTTTCGCAACGGTAACTAAATATTTTGTGATATATTGTATGAAAACCAAATTTAACATATACTGTCTACTATGTTCAAGTCATCGAACTAGGCACTTTGAATACCACTGCCCCTGCCCTTCAGGAGCTCATAACCTACCAAATCTATGCATAAATAACTTTGATATATGGCATTATGGAATGAATGTGCAGAGAAAATGCCATGGGAGTTCAGCGAAGAAAGAAATTACTACTGGATTACTTTCCCTGGAAGCAGGGAAAGCTTGGAGGAGGTGGCATTTGAAGGCTGAGTAGTATTATGACAGAAATGAGAGTTGAAGGTATTAAAGGTGAAGGGAATCAAGGCAGGAATAGAATCAGGAAGAGGCAAGATTTGGTTTGTTCAGATAATACATATTCTGGTTGGGCCAGAACATGTGATATATATTGGGCAGTAGAGACAGGTAAGCCTGGATAGACAGGTGAGATCCAAGCTATAGACAGATTTGCATGTGAGGCTCTGAGGAATTTTACTTTATTCAATAGGCCTTGAGAAGCCACTGAAAATTTGTAAGTAGCGAAGTGATATATAATAGTGGTTCTTTAGGAAAAAATCAGTTATGTGAAAATAGGTTGGAATGAGAATCAGCAGTGAAAGATAGAAATTTATGTGGTACATTGGCAAGAACACTGGCCTTGGAGCCCTGAGGCTTGGCTTTCCATATTGGCTCCACCATTGCCTGGCAATGTGACCTTGGGCAAGTCTCTTTGCTCGTCTGGACCCTTCCATCGATGGGTTTGGACCAAATGATCTCCAAGATCCTACTAACCTTGAAAATTTATGATTGTGTACCTTTCATTTCTTTCTAAATGACTTGGACTTGAGAATTTGTCTGAAAGCAGTTTTTCAGATAACATTTTTAAAAACTCCTCAGATCTACTGCCTTTTGTTTTGACTTAGTCTTCCATGTACTGTTCTGGCAGTGGTATAATTGATGGTGAGGGATTCAAAAGGAGGGAAGAGCCTTTACTTTGAGAAATGAGGCCAGAGATGAGTGGAGCTCTGGGTTCTAATTCTAACTGTGCCACTCATTAGCCATATGGCCACAGGCAAGTCATTTATAACATCCCAATGAATCCGTTTTCTCACATGAAAAATGAGACTGATAATACTTGTTCTGCCTACTTAACAGGAGTGTCGAGAAAAGTAAAGGAACCAATAGATTGGAAAGCACTTAAAAATCAAAATACTATGCAAGTAGCATGGAGAAGCATGATTGTACATAATGCACAAGTGTTTGCTCGACCAGAGCCTGATTTCTTTCAGACGTGAGCCTTTAAGCTATTAACTAAAGATGGCTCCTGCATCTTCCTTCTGAGCATTCTCTTTGTCCTCAGTGGCTGCCCCAAAAAAGTTCTTTCTTGGTGGGTTTAGGGAGAGGTAATGAAGCTTCTTTATAATGTAGGTTGGTGTGTGTTGCAGAGGTTTAAAACAATTCTTTTTATATTACTATCTCTTCTGAATAACCTACCCAGAAGAAACCTTCTTTGTAACAAGGAAAGTACATTTAAGCAAAATAAATGGAAAAATTGACCATATATGATACTGTATACTTCATTTTCCACTGGTAGCCCACCACCTCGCTACTGAGAGGAGAGAGGTGTATTTCATTATTAGACCTCTGGGCTTAAGATTAGTCATTTCATTGATCTCAGTCAAGAAAAAGCTTCATCAGGTTGAAATGTGGTGGTAGGGGTGTTTGGTAAATTGAGCAGAGTATTTGTTTTTAGGAGATTTCATTGATACCCAGATTTTTCCAAGTATTTTAATTGAATTTTGATAGGATCTATAATCAGGTTTGGGAACAGGGTACTAGGATGACATGAGGTCAGTGTCTCTTTAGCTTTCCATTTTCTGCTAGAAATAGGATTTTTTCTGAAAATGCCAACTGCCCATATCCACCAGGTAATTGGAGACAAAAGATGTAAAAACATTTTGAAAAGTTGAAGAAAACCCTGCCAAAAACTTTGCGTATGTACAGTGGTATTGACCTCCAAGTTTCCTTGTTCCCTCCCTCTTTTTTCAGAGTGCTTCAGCGTAGGTATGGGGTTCAAAAACCAGGTTATAAGGCCCATTCCTGCCTTGCATTTGGGAGGTCAAGAAATCCTGTCCGGAATCTTCTTTTTGGTTCTTTCCACAATGCAGTTTGCCCTGGCATGCCCAACAACCTCACTATTTTTCTCTTTTCTTTCTTCCCTCTCATACTTTCTCTTGTTTTTTTCTCTGCATGGTTTCTGTCATTATTAGCCCTGAGGTAAGAACGAAGTTCCCTTTCTAGTTAGCAGCCCTTTCCTCTTCCTTTACCTGTGGTCCTCCTGCCTGCTCTGGTCTTTTCTACTTTTCTGTCTGGAGAGAGACTCGAGGGCAGGGGTTGGGGTGGTTCCTTTGCCATGTATAAGTGGCCAACCCCATTCCTGGGCACGGTTTTTCCCCTCCTGCTCCCAGGATCCTGCATCATTCTTGTTTCTCCCCTGGCAGATGTTCTTGGTAGAAGTCTGCAGCTAATGAATGCCCTATGGTTCGTGGGGGTGGTGTTCCTTCTCCCTCATCCTGTTAGAGATTGTGGTATCTGGAGGTGATTGTAAGCTTTATCTCCTTCTCCATCCCTTGCCCCTCCCCCATGCAGTGTGGAAGTGATCCGTCTTGGTCATAGCTACTTCATCAACTGGGACAAGAAGATGTACTGTGTGAAGAAGCGGACGCCTGCAGAGGCTCGTACCACCACACTGAACGAGGAGCTGGGTCAAGTGGAGTACATCTTCTCTGACAAGACAGGCACCCTCACGCAGAATATCATGATCTTCAATAAGTGTTCCATCTATGGGCGAAGCTATGGTGAGGCCCTGGCCGGTGTTTGAGTTCAGAGGGTGGGAGGGGATTTAGGGGTTTAGCCCTCAACTGGAGGGTTTTTTCATTATTTGGGGAATTTGCATTTTTCTGATGTGGACTGCAACAAAGACCTATGAAAGGGTCAATTTTAAGTGTCTTTTGGTATAGGTGATGTGAGTATTTCTTCCCTTATACTCTGTTCATGTTGTTGCCCTGGTCCTAGCTCCAGGGTACAGGGGAGTTCCTTGGCTGATAGGAAGCCTGAGAAACTGGCCACTGAGTGGCACTTCTAGGCTGAACTCTGAGTGGATCTGCAGGCAGTGCCTTCTGCCTGCTGCACAGGGGCCTTGTGAGTCTCTGGGAAATGGCCTTGGGTTTTCTTATGTGCCCTGTAGATTGGCTGCCATGCTGTAGCGGCCCTTATAGCTGAGCTGCTGGCACAGCATGGAGAGCAACTGATGGTTTTGCAGAGCTTAAGTCCCTGTAGTGACTGCTGCTTGCACTAACCTCAATGTAATGGCCACCATTTGGATTGTTTGGGTTTTTTTTAAAGTGTGGACCTGGTAGAGTGTGAGGCTTTTGGGAAGCATGGATGAGTATTAGAATGAAAATTGTCTTTGGGGAGAATGCTGTGAGTTGGGTGGAATATGTGATGGTTCCTTCTAAGTCTGTAGAAGTTATAGCCCCAAGTTGCCCTTAGAATTAGTTTTATGATGTAAGTAATTCTATTTGAAAGATTTGGATTCAGGGCTCCATGTACCTGATGGAAAGCTTCCCTCTGCCCCCTACCTCCTTCTTGCTCTGAAATACCAGCTCTAATGCTCTCCCTTTATCTCTCTCCGGGGATGTGTGTGGTTGGCAGGTGATGTCTTTGATGTCCTGGGACACAAGGCTGAATTGGGAGAGGTAGGATTGAGTCTCATTTATTATTCTAATACAGTCATTAAACATGGACAAGGTTCAAATGTATTAATTGTTATATCTAGGAGTAATCTAGGGGCAAGGTTTGTTGGGAGGAGATGTGGGAATGCTGATTTCTGGTCTTAAGATTAAGACTACCCTGTACCTCATTAATGATCTACCTTCAGGCATCGAAGGGGAAGTGGCTCAGTCTGCCTGGAAGCTTGTTAGGTTTGGGTAGAGGAAGCTTGGGGTGTCCAATGACTGGTATAGGATAAGGGGCAGCGCCTTCATTGGAATTCAGCTGAGCAACCTCACTTGATTGTGGACCATGTGGTCACTCTCACACTCAACTTGTGTCTATTCTAGAGGCCTGAGCCCATTGACTTCTCTTTCAACCCCCTGGCTGACAAGAAATTCTTGTTCTGGGACCCGAGCCTGCTAGAAGCAGTGAAGGTGGGGGACCGCCACACTCATGAGTTCTTTCGGCTCCTTTCACTGTGTCACACAGTCATGTCAGAAGAAAAGAACGAAGGTGAGTAGGGAAGCTGGACTTAGCTGTTCGTGTTGGCTTTAGTTTAGTTCATTAATTGCTTTCTTGGGGTTTTTGTTCTGCTGCGAATCCAGGCTCAGGCTTTCTGGATGTGGCAGTCCTTTGAGTGAGTGATTTATTCAGAGTGAGCTTGCTTTGTCCTTACCAGGGGAGCTGTACTACAAAGCTCAGTCCCCGGATGAGGGGGCACTGGTCACTGCAGCCAGGAATTTTGGCTTCGTGTTCCGTTCACGCACTCCAAAGACGATCACCGTTCATGAGATGGGGAAAGCCATTACCTACCAGCTCCTGGCCATTCTGGACTTCAACAATATTCGCAAACGCATGTCAGTCATAGGTGAGGTCAGCGACCTGGAAGCAGTGTTGGCAGGTAGTTCCATCCTGGAGTGGGTGAAGTCCTGCATTCTGAGGAGGATTCCACCTCCAGGCCAAGGGGTACTTGAAATCTAGTGTCAGAATGTAGGAGAGGACATTATTTGAGTCTCTGCTTGCCTGAATCTTTCCGGGAACTTCTCTCCCATTACAGTACGGAATCCAGAGGGCAAGATCCGACTGTACTGCAAAGGAGCTGACACTATCCTGTTGGAGAGACTCCACCCATCCAATCAAGAACTGCTCAATACCACTACTGATCATCTGAATGTGAGTGTGGGGAGAGTAAGGAGGACTGTAACTTCTTGCCAGCTCTGAGCACGATTTTGGGGGCCAAAGGTTTTGACCCCTCCTTTTATCTCCCAGGAATATGCAGGGGATGGGCTACGGACTTTGGTCCTGGCCTACAAAGATCTAGAAGAAGAATACTATGAGGAATGGGCAGAAAGACGACTCAGAGCCAGCTTGGCCCAGGACAGCAGAGAGGACAGACTGGCTAGTGTCTATGAGGAAGTTGAAAATGACATGATGGTATGGGGCATAGGGATCTGTGTTGGGGGGCGGGGTATGGATGGAAAACATCGATGAGACCTCATCCCTCTTCAATTGTGGTCTTTTTCAGCTTCTGGGTGCAACAGCCATTGAGGACAAGTTACAACAAGGGGTCCCAGAGACAATTGCTCTTCTGACTCTGGCCAATATTAAGATTTGGGTGCTGACTGGAGATAAGCAAGGTGAGACCACTTGTGTGAAGCAGGCTTGGATATTTATCTGACTCAAGGTTTTTTCTTTGTGGTTTTCTCCTCTGCTGCGTTGATCCCTTTAGTGAAAAAAGCTGGAGTCTGTAGATCTTATAACTGGTCAATTCCCCTATTGAATCTAAATCTCCTGAATACCCCCTTCCCATCTGTGAGGACAAAGGAGATTCTGCTCACTCCCAGTGCTTTCTGTCTATTAAATCTTGAGCTTCTTCCTTGCTAGAGACTGCAGTAAATATTGGCTACTCCTGCAAGATGCTGACGGATGACATGACAGAAGTGTTTATTGTCACTGGACACACTGTTCTGGAGGTTCGGGAAGAACTCAGGTGAGAAGCCTGAGGTGGTGGCCCTGTCTGCTCCATAGTGGTGAGGTGGTTGTTACTCGGCCAGCTTGGTCAGAGCTGGGAGATTTCCTTGCCCCTGTTTAGACTCAGTTCCAAGTTCTTATTCTCTTGGGAAATGCCACAGTACATGCTATCTGCTCAACTTAGCCAATTCCTTTTCTCTGTTTAGGAAAGCCCGGGAGAAGATGATGGAGTCATCTCGCACAGTTGGCAATGGCTTCTCTTACCAGGAGAAGCTTTCCTCTTCCAAGCTTACCTCTGTCCTGGAGGCTATCGCTGGAGAGTATGCCCTGGTCATCAATGGTCATAGCTTGGTAAGGGAATACCTTCCCATGTCTCAGATCTCAGGCTCTCCTGAAGCCTTTACTCTATGGAGTTTGGATAGTCAGAAAAACAAGATGTCATTGTCCAGATTTTTGAGATCTTTTCACGTAGTCTTCACCTACGAGTCTGTCCTCATTCTTCTTGTCTTGAGAGGAAATTGGTGGTGGTGGTTAGGGGAGGAGGTGAGTTTCCAGGTGAAAATGAGGCGGGTCTGAGACATGTCCTTTACCTCCCAGGCCCATGCCCTGGAAGCAGATATGGAGCTGGAGTTCTTGGAGACAGCCTGTGCTTGCAAAGCAGTCATTTGCTGCCGGGTGACCCCCCTGCAAAAGGCCCAGGTGGTGGAGCTGGTGAAGAAGTACAAGAAGGCCGTGACCCTTGCCATTGGGGATGGTGCCAATGATGTCAGCATGATCAAGAGTGAGCACTTGGTGCTTGGGTTGGATACACAGGCTGATGGGGGGGATTTTCTTTTTTCTGGAGTCTTTTAGCCCCACCTAACTCCAGCTCTTGGGAACAAGGTTAAGGGAGTAAGGAAAGGCCTGGCTCTGTGTTTGTAGATTTCTTGACCTTCCCATCTTTTCTCTCTGCAGCTGCTCACATCGGAGTGGGGATCAGTGGACAGGAAGGGATACAGGCAGTGCTGGCCTCAGATTACTCCTTCTCTCAGTTCAAGTTCCTGCAGCGCCTTCTGCTGGTGCATGGGCGTTGGTCCTACCTACGCATGTGCAAGTTCCTTTGTTATTTCTTCTATAAGAATTTTGCTTTCACCATGGTCCACTTCTGGTTTGGCTTCTTCTGCGGCTTCTCAGCCCAGGTATGGAGTGCTTACAGTCCTTCAGTGTGGTTGGCTTTAGAGAGGGAGCTGAGGAGGGCCTCTGACTTAGCTGTTTCCTTATTGGGGATGGTATCCTCACATCAGCTGTTCTCTCTGCCCTCCCTATCCCTGTACACTTATGCCTCTTTCCATCTCTCCCTTTCTATAGACCGTCTATGATCAATATTTCATCACGCTCTATAACATTGTATACACCTCGCTCCCAGTCCTGGCCATGGGGGTCTTTGATCAGGTATGGGATTGCTGATGATTAAGAGGGCTTCACTGAATAATTCTGCACAATTGGAAGAATGTGACATCATATCAGCCATTGTCTGCTTATGTGGGAAGCAAGCTCACCTGGCTGAGGAGGACATGAGTGTGCCACTCTGAAATACATGCAGTTGCCCTGTAGCTGACACCATGTCTCCTTTTCATAGTTGGTTCAACACTAGGGTATCTTCGTGTGCACATAGCTGGCTTGGGACTAAATCCATTTGGCAGAGGATTTGGGAGGGAGGAAAGAGAGAGGCAGTTTTGGGCTTTTGTTAACTGACACTGAGGCTGAATTTAGGGTAGCACGTTTCCTTGTAAACCTTAAATTGTGACTACTGCGGTCCCAGCATGAGTCATCCTCTTACAGGATGTACCTGAACAACGGAGCATGGAGTACCCCAAACTCTATGAACCAGGCCAACTCAACCTTCTTTTTAACAAGCGGGAGTTCTTCATCTGCATAGCCCAAGGCATCTACACTTCAGTCCTCATGTTCTTCATCCCCTATGGGGTGTTCGCTGAGGCTACTCGGGATGATGGCACCCAATTGGCCGACTACCAGTCCTTTGCTGTCACTGTGGCCACCTCATTGGTCATTGTAGTCAGTGTGCAGGTATGGAGCATCTCAGCATGCTTGGCACCTCCTTCCCCACTCTGACCCCTGGGTAAGGTTGATCTTACTCCGTCAATTCCCTGTTTGGGCTCTTTCATGGTGGGGCTCCCTTGGCACATGCTCTTCTGGGCATCATGGTTTCATTCCCCTGGATTGTGGCCTGTGGTTGTTCTTTCTGCTTTTGATCCCCTTTCTCCTTCCCAGATTGGGCTGGATACAGGTTACTGGACAGCCATCAACCACTTCTTCATCTGGGGAAGCTTGGCTGTTTACTTTGCCATCCTCTTTGCCATGCACAGCAAGGGGCTTTTTGAGATGTTTCCCAACCAGTTCCGATTTGTGGGTGAGTCCCCAAAGCCCCATTTTGGATGAGTAAGAGAACTAAACATTGCCTGGGGCCAGCCCAGCTGAGGACCCCAGAGTGTCTCCTCTGTTACTTTTATAATTAATTCAATTAAATATCATGTGCCAGCATTGTGTTACCAGCAATGTATTGGGCACTGTGGGAGACACAAAGATAATTAAGACGTCATCTCTACCTTCAAAGAGCATACAGTCGGATGTAAAGAAGATTCATACAAATAAGTGCGCTACAGTAAACCTTGTAACAAAGGTGGTAGCAGAATAAACAATAAGAATTCGTAAGAGACAGAGAGCATTTCTGGCTAAGGAAATCAAGGAAGGCTTCTTGGAGGAGTTGACATTTTAAGTGGCCTTTGAAGGATAGCTAGCATTTTGATAAGTTGGGATTGTGATTGAGCAAAGGTTCAGAGGTGGGATCGGGCATAGGGAATGGTGAGTAGTCCAGGATTACTTGTGCATAGGTTATTTGTAGGATAGTAGAGGGAGGGAAAGTAGAAAAGGTAGTTTGGGGCCAGAGTGTAGTTGTCCTCGAATGCCAGGCTGAGGAGTTTTAATATTATTCAGTGGAAAGTGAAAGTCCTTAAAAGTTTAGATTCGGAGACTTACAGGATCATAGTAGTGCTTTAGGAAGATGAATATGGCTGGATGGATTAGAGGGAAAAGGACATAAAATTAATTTGGAAAGGCTTTTGTAACTGGAGTGGTGACAGTGGGAATGAAAAGGAAAGGATGGATGTAAAAGATTGCAAAGGAAGAATGAACAGAACTTGGTGACTCATTGGATGTGGGGAATAAGGGAACGAATCCTGGGGTTTTGAGTCTAGATGACAGGAACAGAAATACGAAAGTCCGGAGATCATCCCTTCACCTTTCCGTCAGTTTCCCTACTCCCTTGGGCTAATGATTGTTTTCTCCTTCCATAGGTAATGCCCAGAACACATTGGCCCAGCCCACAGTCTGGTTCACAATTGTGCTGACCACAGTGGTCTGCATCATGCCTGTGGTAGCCTTCCGCTTCCTAAAGTTGGACCTGAAGCCTGAGCTTTCTGACACGGTGAGAGGCCAGGCATGTTTGTGTGGGAGGGATTGGGGAAAGCTAAGCTGTTGGTGTGGTGGTGGGCTTGAAAGGGAAGTATGTTGGGCTGACTCCTCCTGAATGTCTAGTTTCTAGACTGTCCAGGGATCAAGGACGGATCTGTGATGGTCAGTTGCCCCTCACTCTAGATATTTTGAATTCTGTTTGCCCTCCTTCAGGCCAGTCCAGAGCTTTGGCCATAGATGTTGTACCATTTCTGCTCCTTTCGTTCCCTTACATAACTCTTCACTTATTCGATTAATAGAGGACTGCTGACCCTCTCTCCTTTTTTTGTCGTCCCTTAGGTCCGCTACACGCAACTGGTGAGGAAGAAACAGAAGGCACAGCACCGATGTATGCGGCGGGTGGGCCGCACAGGCTCTCGACGCTCTGGCTATGCCTTCTCCCACCAAGAGGGCTTTGGGGAGCTCATTATGTCTGGAAAAAATATGCGGCTCAGTTCTCTTGCCCTCTCAAGCTTCACCACACGTTCCAGTTCCAGCTGGATTGAGACTCTGCGCAGGAAGAAGAGTGACAGTGCCAGCAGCCCTAGTGGTGGGTCTGAGAAGCCCCTCAAAGGGTGATGAGCTACAACCTGGGATACCCCTGTGGTGGTGACCAGGGATGTGCTGAGACTCTTACTCTGCTTGGGTGCTGGACTTAGCACCTAGGTCAGCCTGGCACTAAGGAAACAGAGTCCCTGAGAAGCTGTTTCTGGTTTCCTTTTTGCTGAGTGGTGTTCCCCTTTGGTCTCTCCACCACTATTCTTTCTCTTCCTTTTTGCTGTTCCCACCAAGAATGGCTGAGAACATCCTCAGCTGAGGGAGCTCAAAAGTAGGCCAGTGGAGAGGATGGAGGTACTAAGAACAAAGCTGGGGTCAAAGAGGACCAGTTTCAGTAGGGGAACACAGATATGGAACCAAAAACAAAGAGAAGGACCTATTGCAGAAAGAGAGCTGTTCCCACTGTGCCTGGGAGTCCACGGGTTGGGTGGATGAAAGGGGAAAGTGGGACTCACTAAATCTCCTTATTTTTTTACTCCTAATCCTTGGAGGGGACCGCAAGATTCCCTGTTCCTGAATTACACAAGAATGTATTGTGCTGGGAAGCCCGGAAGCTGTCGGGGCCTGGGGCCCCTCACACCCTGTCATGTGTCATGCATAGGTTCGTGTTTATATTTGGTTTGGTTTGTTTTCTTATTTGGTAAATGGAGGAGGCCATTATGGTGATTTCTCTGTTGTGATTGGTATCCTGACTCCTGGGGAAGAAAGTTGGTGCACACTATGCCCCTCTCAGAATCTAGGCCTCATGTGGGCATGAAGGCACACACAGAAGGACCATTGTCTGAGGGAGTTTGTTTTAGCCCATCTAGCAGTTTGGGAGTAGCTTTTACAGTTGTGGGAATAGATTACCTAAGGGGCAGCCTGAAGGGGTTCAATTTGGGGTTCAAGTGTAGCACCCTCCTGTTCTAGCACCAGGCCCTTGGGGTCCTTGCCTGCATCCCTGGGCACAAGGACTGTGTGAGTGCTGGCTGGTGATGGGGCCTGGGTGATGGTAGGGAATGGAATCAAGTTTTTATTAAGCTGCAGCCAAGAAGAATTTTGGCCCAGAAGAAAAAGGTGTGGGTTTTTCTTTATTTTAATTTTAGATCCAAAATATTTTGTAGTTAAGCTCCCTCCCTCAACACCCCACATCTGGCTCTGTCCCAATCTCTGTGGAGGGCCTTGGTCACAGCAGAAAGGGGAACTTAACCCTGCTACTCCTCACTCCTTCCCCTTTCTTCCCCTGAACGTGAATTAGGCGATCCCTGATCCTGCAATAACCCTAAGATGAGAAGCATGGCTGGGCCATGCCCTAGTTCTAAATCATGCCCTGCCCCGTCCCAGCAGCCTCTGAAGGAACTACTTTCTTGGGTCCAATCAGTAGGCTGTTTCTTGTCCCTCTTGTCCGTCATTAGAGGTTTTAGAAGAAGAGCTACAATGCCTAGAGCTCCAGTAGAGGACTCAGTGGACCTGGGCCTCACCCTGGGGTCACATGTACAGAACCCAGGTTTGGAAGGACAGGTTGGCTCTCTGTCTCCTTGTGCTGTGCCCTCATCTCCCACAGTGCTGGTTTTGCTCCATTACCAAATCAACCTTGGGGAGACCCCCTTCTTTTCTTTGAAGGATAGTGTGGATTTTAATGGTTTGATTTTGGGGCCTGTGAGGAAGAGTTTCACTGAGGCAAAGGGAAGTGGGACCCAGAGTGGATGGAGTCTGGAGAAGCATGGTCCTGTCAGTCAAGCAGTCTGCAAACCGTACATCACGTCTGTCTTTGTGTGTCTCTCAAGGCGAGAGTCTGATTTTTATACCAAAGAGGAAATGATTTTTTTTCATGTTTGGTTTGTCTAATATATATATACATATATATGTATATATATGTGTGTGTGTGTGTGTGTGTGTGTATGTATGTGTCTCTGTGTGTGTATATACACCCGCCCACACACACACACACATAGTTATATATTATTTTTGGTTCTCTCTCGTTTTTTAGGGAGGGGGGAAGAGCTAAGTTGCATTGAGCTGTAATTAAGGAACATTCCATATAATTTATGACACATTTCTATACTTGCAAATTGTATCATTTTATGGGTATAAAGAGAAAGCCTTTTATAAATTTACTGTTTCTAAGTGTGTCAAACGTCTTTTTTTCTGGTATTTAACAAGATGGATCATGAAAGGATGATACCACCATGAACAGAAAAGAGGTTTTATATGAGACAGATCTAAACAAGGGTTGTAGAGATTAAATTTAATTACAGTGAACAAGGTAATCCTTTTCCTTTCTGTTTGCCTCTCTCTTTGGGGCCTGGGGTCTATCTGGTATCTTACATGTGGGTGATATTCATGAAAGAAGGTTACAGATATTTTGTTTAGCTGATCCGACAGACTCCTGTTCCTTGACTTTCTTCCCATACACTAGTTAACTTATCCCTCACCCTGTGGTAGCCTGTGACCTCCTTCTCCCCAGCCCTGTTCTTTTACTGATCTCCATATACCAGATTCATAGTTCTGGCCCTTCCTAGGAATAAGCATCCAGAAGATACAAAACCTTATAGGTCAAGGATAACTGTGATTGTAGGGAATGAGCTTGGCAAATGTTAGTTAAGTCCCAGGAGCTTCTGTTGTTAGAGGAGTGACCTCAGGAAGGCTTGTGCTGAAGGCATGAGGTGGAGGGGGTAAAGATAGTGGGAGGATCAAAACTGGATTTGTGATGAGGCCACATAGACAACCAGAGCATGAAAAGCAGCTGTCCTGGTGGCTAAGCATTTCTGTTCTCTCTTCTTGTCTTTCCACTTCCTACCCCCTCACCTCCTCCAGATATTCAGTATTCTCTTTTCCTTAATTTACCTACCTTTTCTGTTCTTCCTTTCACCCTCATATTCAAAACACCAAATTGGTTCTCTCATCTCATTTTGCTTTCTCCCCAAAAGACATAAAAAGCCATGAAAAATTGAGAACACAAGAATGTATTATTTCAGTACTTAAAGGAGCCACAATTTGTTAGTGACCCATTGAAACAGGTTGAAACTCCCCTATAATTTAGTGGATGGTCTTTGAGGGTTGTGGTTTAAAAATTTCATCATCCTGCTACCAACCTGTGGGACTTTAGTAGAGAGCAGCCAACATTAGGTTGACAAAGCACTTTGCATATGTTTCTCATTTTGATCTTCACAACAGATCAGAGATACAGGTGGTATTTTCTCCATTTTACAGCTAACAATATTGAGGCTCAGAGAAATTAAGCAATTTGCCCATGCTCATGTGTCTTGTTTGTAAGTATCAGAGGCAAGTTTTGAACACAGGTCTCCCCTGCTGTCAAGTCCACTATAAGCACATTGCCTCAATGTGTAGCATTAGAAATACCTATTGGGTTCATTGGGACCATTTAGTCTATGTTCTGTCCCTGATTGGGTAGTGAGGGGATACGGTAGATAGTGTTTGGCAGTTTTCCAGTTGTGAAGTCTTTCTCAAAGGTTGAGCTTGTCCACTGAACTTTTCCAATTTCCCACTACAGTTCTGTCCCTTTATTCAAGTCTTTACATAAAGCTTTTTCAAGCCTGTTTATATCTTCAGGCTGTACTAGGTCTTGTGATTAATGAAATGTCTTCTGATTATTTTGACTGTGCTGAGAACTGTGTCCCTCAACTGTTTTACTTTTCTCTTCTTGGATGGGATGAGGGAGTTACTACGTTGTCGACTATTCCAAATCTTATAGGGGGCTAGCAGCAAGAAGAGTCAGCCTAAAGCAGTGGCTAGGGACCAGAAGAAATGCCAGTCCTTGATTAAGCTGTTAATATTCACAGGTTTAACATAGATGCTCTTTGCCTGAAAGGTAGATCATGTATTCAAACTCCTTTAGAGTTAACATAGCAAGACCAGCAATACTACACCCATGTTTTTTTTTTAATTAAAAGTTCAGGGCGTGGCTTCTTGACTAGGGTTTAATCACATGGGATAGATTTAGGGCTGGAAAAAATGTTAGGAGGTCATCTCATACAATCCCTTCATTTTACAAATGAAACTGAGGCCCAGAAGAGGTCCAGGGACTTGTTCAAGTTGATACAAGTAATAACTGGAAAAATTAGGATTGAACGCAGATCTTTTCACTCTAAATCTAGTGCTATTGAAATTGTAATGTTATTCCTTTCCATCTTGACACTTGTCTGAGAACACCTGGGTTGAAGGTATCTTCCTTCACCTGTGACTTAGTAAAGTAAAAGATAACCTACTTTGACCTTGATCTCTTAAGGTATGTATGTGCCTTGAGTCTGGGTTCCAGTATCAAGTGAGAGATGCTTAATCTCCCCAGATGTGCAAAGCTTTCTAATTTCAGGTCAGGGGCTTCCTCCATCAGCATATTTAGGGTTTTACATATTTGGGGTCTGTTTCCCTCATCTTCTCCCCTTAGAGAAGCTGTTGGCTGAGTAGGGAAAGGAGCACTTGGTATTCTGGACTATTGAGGGAGATAGTCGCTTTCTAATCCCCTTTCTGGGCCCAGCCATTAAGAAAAAAGTAAGAGGGAGCACATAGGGATCCTTTTTTTTGGGGGGGGGGAATCCCTTTTGGAAATGCCATCCTCTCTTGAAGAGATATTTCTGCAAACTGATATATGGCAGACCAGAGGAAAAATTACTGGTGATTTTTCCCTTGGAGAAAGAATCCTACCCAGTGAGTTCTGTCAGGACAATATGCCATCAAATTTCCTTCATTTTTAATTTTTGGGGAAAACAGCAGACCAGTCAGGAAGAAAGGTCCTTTTGGCCAAGAAAGATGGGCACCAGGGACCAAGAGTGTGTGAATGCTTCAGTTTGGCAAGTAAGGGCCTCCACAATCCAACTCCAGCCTATCTTTGGAGATTTTATTTCATGTTTCTACCTTTCATGCTCTCTCTATTCCAGCCAAATTGGCCTACTTATTGTTCCTCAAATATCACACTCTGTCCCCCACCTCTTTGCCCTTGCATTTCACATGACTGTTAGATATTCCTTATCACCTCTGTCTCTTAGAATCTTTGTTGTTCTTGTTCAGTGAGTTCAATCTTGGTCAACCCTTTGTGACTCTATTTGGGGTTTTCTTGGCAAAGATACTGGAACGAGTTTGCCATTTCCTTCTCCAACTCATTTTATAGATAAGGAAACTGAGGCAAACAGGGTTAAGTGACTTGGCCA
>NW_020954576.1:55736602-55741825 GCF_900497805.2 Vombatus ursinus | reverse complement strand
TCACACAGCTAGTAAGTGTCAAGTGTCTGAGGCTAGATTTGAATTCAGGTCCTCCTGACTCTATCCACTGCATCACCTAGCTGCCCCCTGAGGCGAGATTTGAACTTAGGAAGATGAGTCTTCCTGACTCCAGGCCTGGCACTCTATCCACTGTACTACCTAGCCACCTTAGAATCTTTGTCTTTGTTCAAAACTCAGCTTATGCCCTATCTCTTAAAAGAAGCCTTTCCTGATTTCCCTTTTAGTGTTCTCCCTCAAATTATTGTGACTATATTTGCCTATTTACATGTTGTTTTCCCTTCAATAGACTATAAGCTCCTCATGTGAATCGATATGTTTTGTTTTTGTATTTGTAACCTAGAACAGTTTCTTGTGCACAGTAGGCATAGCTAAGTGGCTCAGCGGATAGAATGCTTGGCCTGGAGTCCGGAAGACCTGAGTTCACATCCAGCCTCAGACCCTTACTAGCTGTTTAACCCTGGGCAAGTCACTTAATTTTGGTTTCCTCATCTGTAAAATTGGGATACTAACAGCACTTACCTCCCAGGACTATTGTGAGGATTAAATGAAATAATATGTGTAAAGCACTTAGCACATAGTAGGTGCTTAATAAGTGCTTGTTCCCTTCTCTTCCTCCTTCCCCTTGTCAGATTGGATTGGGGGCCTATAGTGTGCAGGCTATACATTGTGGTATAGCAGATAGAGAGCTGACTTCAGAATATAACAGGGTTCCAAATCTGACCTCTGACACATATTGGCTGTGTGACCCTGGACAAATCACTTAATCTCTCAGTGCTCAGAGGCACAACACTCCAGAATAATAAAATGATGAACAAGTGCTGGTCAGCATTGGTAAGGGGAGTTTTCTCCTTAGGGGAAAACTGCACGGAAGAGATCATTGGTCCAGACCAAAAATAAAGGGGGGGATGGGGGAGTAAGATCATTAATGTGAAAACATAGCTTGTGTGTGTATGTGTTTGGGTAGGAAACATGGTTTCTATAGGGGTAAATAATGTCTGACTATATTAGGGTTCTTTTAGGAAAGAGACTCAAGAAAGGGAAAGATTGGCTGCCTACCTAAGCCTCACATGGTCTCTGCACCTTGGTAGACTTGTCTTGGGTCTCAATACTCTAATCCTCAGGTTTACAGATTCAGGAACGTTACTCACAGTATTTAGACTCTGGGCTATTATTTCATGTTAATCAGATTCACAGGAGGCTAATAAATCTGGAAGTCAGTTTTAACATACACTCAGAACTATGATTGGCCAAATATACAAAACAGAACTCATCCTGTTTCCCACAAAACCGATTCCTCTTTCTAACTTCCTTATTTTTGTTGAGGCCATTATGTTGTTTTTCATCGCAACTCTGAGGTCATCCTCAATTTTTTCCCCACTGCTTAACACTCATTCGAAATGGATTTTAGAGGAAAAAAGGAAGAAAGGGCGGAAAGAAAAAAGCATTTATTAAGCACCTACTCTGTACCAGGTGCCATGCTGAGTGTTTTACAAATATTATCTCATTGATCTTCACAACAACTCTGGGAGGTAGATGCTGTTATTATCCCCATTTTACAGATGAGGAAACTAATGCAGACAGAAGTTAGATGACTTGCCCAGGGTCCTATAGCAAATAAGTGTCTTGAGGCCAGATTTGAATTTGGTTCTTCCTGACTCCAGGCCCAGCAACTCTCTCTGCTAATGTCACTAGCTACACTACAACATCTTTTTGCATCTACCTTTTCCCTCACCCAGCTAGCACCCTAGTTCATCATCACATCTTGCTGGATTATTACAACAGCTTCTTTGTTGGTCGGTCTGCTTCCAGTTTCTCTAATTTATCCTCCAAACCAGTTGCCAAAGTGATATATCTAAATCACGGTTCTGACCAGGATACTTTCCTGTCTCTGTTCCTTAAACTTGGGGTGTACTTTGTCTTCACATTAGCCTCCTAGAATCTAAGTTTCCTTCAGACCTCAGCCCAAGAGCTAACTCCTACTTAAAGTCTTCCTTGTTACCCTCCAGCTGCTTGTGCCACCTCTGCAAAGCTCACTTTAATTTGTGTATACTTATGTTTGTATGTGTTTACTCCCCAGATACAATGTAATCTGCTCAAAGGAAGAGGATGTTTTATTTTTGTTTTCATATCCCTACTTGCTCTGAACGCTTGGTTCAGAGTACTGGACTTAATAGTAGGTACTTAATAGTAATACTTGTTGATTGATTGATTAATTGAGCGGAGGCCAAAGTAGGAAGGGGAGACAGGAGAGTTCAAAAGTCTGGGAAATCTTCAATCCTCCCTAGGCTGTACTCTTGACTCTTCAATGGACTTTGTCTACCATGCCATGGAAACCTCTTCACTTTAGAAGCTCGCTCCCCTCCTGAACTATATTCAGATTGGAAGTACCTTGTCTCTCTGATTGGCTGATTTCTTCCAGAGTGTCTATTTCAAGGAGAAGGTCCAGGCCACCCATGCCATCATTTCTCTTCAGGCTGCACTCCGGACCACCACAGGACTTTCTCTGTTGCCTCCCTTTTCATCTCTCCTCCTCTTTCATATCCCTTTTATATACTGTCTTCCCCCATTAGAATGTAAGATTCTTGAGGGGAGGGACTTTATGCTTTTTCTTTGTATGCCCAGTGGCTAGTGTAGAGCCTGGCAGGTGGTAAACTTTTAATAAATGCTTGTTGATTTGTTGACTTTAAAGTTCAGGTGGGATAAAGTCTACCAGAATCCAGGACCACCAATCTGAATCAGAATCCTTTTTCAGTGATAGAACTTAACAGGAAGAGTATACAAGCAGGAGAAGATGCCAAGGGTGGGAGTAATCGGCTAGATTGGGTAAATGTGGTAGATATAGTTTACAGATCTCATCAGCTCCTATTATCATCTCTGTGAAGATAATTGCCAGATCTATATACATCCAGCCCTAGCATCCTCCTAAGCTGCAGCTGTACATCTCCAACTGCCTTCTGGACATTTTAAACTAGATGTCCTGTGGGCTCCTCAAACTCAAATGTCCAAAACAAAATTCATTATTTCCTCTTACCTTTTTTTTCTTCTTTTTTTTTAGGCAATTGGGGTTAAGTGACTTGCCCAGGGTCACACAACTAGTAAATGTCAAGTGTTTGGTCTGAGGCTGGATTTGAACTCAGGTCCTCCTGACTTCAGGGCTGGTGCTCTATCCACTGCACCACCTAGCCGCCCCCCCTCCTTTTTCTTCTAAACCTCTCTGCTAATATTGAGAGACACAATTCCCTCAAACTCAAAACTTCAATGTCATCCTCAGCTCCTTCCTTACTTTCACGCATCTCACATATCCAATCTGTTGCCAAGTCATTTTTCTACCTTTACAATATTTCTCTTCTATCTTCCATTCTTTCCACTCTAACAGTGAGTTCAAGACCATTTCACTTGCCTGGATTATTGCAATAGCCTGCTAATTGGTTTTCCTGAATCTCTAGTTTCTTCCCAACTTCAGTCCATTCTCCCTTTAGATGTTAAGATGGTCTTTTTTTTCCCTTTAATTCAATTTTTTTTTCAGTTCCAAATTCCCTCCTGCCCTCCTTCCATTCTCCAACCCACTGAGAAGACAAGAAAAACAAAACCTGTTACAAATATGTACTGTTATGCCACATTATACATATCCAAGAAAAAAAGAAAGAAAAGGAAATATGCAATGAGTTCATCAACTTTCTATCTGGAGGTAGATAGTATGCTTAATTATGAGTCCTAAGGCAATTTTTTCTAAAGCTTAGGTCTGACTACTTTACTCCTGTGAATGAGCTATAGCAGCTCCTTACTAGCTCAAGCCCTTGATCCTTGTCCCTGCTAACTATTGCCTTGTGTCTCTTCTGCCCTTTGTAGCTAAACTTCTCTACAAGTCTGCAATAGTTGCCTTCACTTTCTCACCTCCTACTCTCTCTTCTTAACCTCTTACAACCTGATTTCTGACCTTAACATTCCACTGCAAACTGCCTTCTCTAAAGTTACTAATTATCTTTTAGTTGCTAAATCCAGTGGCCTATTTTTTCTAATATCTCTCCTGAGCTCATTCTCCTTGCCTTCTGCTATCTTTGACACTGTTGATCACTGTCTCCATCTTTTTTTAAATCTTTAAAAAAAAATTTTTATTAATTTATTTTTAGTTTTCAACAATCACTTCCATAAGCTTTTGAGTTTTAAATTTTTCTCCACCTCCCTCCTCAAGAGGTCGTGCAATCTGATATAGGCTCTATGTATACATTCATATTAAACATTTTCATATTAGTCATGTTGTAAGGAAGAATTAGAACCAATCGGAGGAACCACAAGAAAGAGGAAAGAAAACAAAACAGAAGGGAAAAAAAGAATAGTATGCTTCTGAAGAGGGGTGGGGGTTTTGGGGTGCTCCTAGATGCACAGAGGCACCCCAAGATCGCAGGAGGTTTTGGGGTGCTGGGAAAAGCCCCAGATCGCGGTGCCAAGTCTGCCTAAATGAATTCAACCCAAAATCTTCCAGTCAGAGAAAAAGTTTACTAAAGATAAATCACATATAGGCCAGGTCACACCTGTGAGGAGTCTTGTCCTCTGGGCTTGAGAGATTCTCAGCATCAGAAAGGGGGCAAAGGTGGTCAGGTGAGGCTCTAAGGATGAGCGGGCTTGAGACAGTCTCAGCTTCTAGGCTTGAGAACAGCTCAGCATCTGAATGGGGGAGGCCAGGTGAATCCCAAGTCAGGTGCCGCCTGTAAAGACAGGCTGGCATGCGAATCTCAAGCCTCTAGGGGCGTGAGAAATTCCCAGCATCTGAATGGGGCAAAGGTGAGTCGTAAGTACAAAAAGACTGTGGGAGGGATCCAGGAGTGGCCAAGCAGTTTGGAGTGATGGGAGGAGGGGGTCTAAGGAGATCTGGATGGGAGTGGCTAGTAAGCTGGGGTGAACAGAACTCCTGGGTCCTGGACCTCATGGTGCCTAGCTAGGATTAAGGGTGAGAAATGACCAGGGGCCACAGGAAGGTGAAACAATGGGAAAGGCCAGTTGAAGGGGGGAGGTGGTTGAAAAAAAGAGGGTCCAGGTGTTTGGAAGGTCTGAGAGATTTGAACAGACAATGAAAATAATGAAGGGAACTGGAAAGGGGGATGTTTGCTTTCAAATGGAGCTAAAGAGAGACACACAGGAACCAGGTTCTTTTTTGGGTCTGGGAGGAAAGATGGTATCAAAAAGGCCAGGCTGAGGCTTTGG
>NW_020954576.1:55726869-55736569 GCF_900497805.2 Vombatus ursinus | reverse complement strand
AAGGGCTTAACAATAAAATTATTAGTGGCAAAGGTCTCGGCTTCTGAAACTGAATGAAACCCTCTTAACTTCAATCTGCATTCCAACTCCATAGTTCTTTCTCTGGATGTGGATAGCATTTTCCATCATGAGACTTTGGGGGATGTCTTACATTGCTGAGAAGGGTTAAATTTATCAAGTTAGTCATCATACAATGTGGCTGTTACTGTGTACGATGTTCTCTTGGTTCTGCTCACTTCACTCAACATCAGTCCATACAAATCTTTCCAGGTTTTTCTGAAATCTGTCTGCTCATCATTTCTTATAGCACAATAATATTCCATTACGTTCATATGCCACAACCTGTTCAGCCATTCCCCAGTTGATGGGCATCCCCTCAATTTCCAATTCTTTGCCACCACAGAAAGAGCTTCTATAAATATTTTTGTACATGTGGGTTCTTTTCCCATTTTTATGATCTCTTTGGGATACAGCTTTAGAAGTGCTATTGTTGGGTCAAAGGGTATGCACATTTTTATAGCCCTTTGGGCATAGTTCCAAATTGCTCTCCAAAATGGTTGGGTCTGTTCACAACTCCACCAACAATGCATTAGTGTTCCAGTTTTCCCATTTATCATTTTCCTGTTTTGTTATGTTGGCCAGTCTGATAGGTGTGATGTGGTACCTCACTGTCTCCATCTTGATATTCTTTTTTTCTCCTAGGGTTTCCAAACACCATCCTCTCCTGGTTCCCACCCTACCTATCTGATCATTCTTTCTGTTTCTTTTGCTGGGTCCTCTTCTAGATTATGCCTTCTAATGGCAGATATACTTCAGGGTTTGGTCCTGAGCCCTCTTCTCTCTTTTTTCTCTCTTCTCACTCACTTGGTGAGCTCATCCACTCCCAAGGATTTACCATCTCTATGCTAATGATTCTTAAATCTACCTATCCTGCCCCAAATTCTCTGTTGATCTTCAATCTTGTATCTACAACTGCCTTTTAGACATCTTAATGTGGCTGGCCAGTAAATGATCTTAAACTCAGCATGTCTAAAATGGGACTTATATTCCCTAAACCCTTCCCACTCCTACCTTCTTTATTACTATAGAGGGCAACAGTGATTAAGGCTCAGTAAGAAATGAAGCAAAGAATGGTCTCTTATACCTAGTCAAAAAAAAAATCAATCTGGGAAGGGTTTCTGGCCAAAATAGAAACAATTGCTATTTACATTCACTCTGAGCCAATCAGGGCCCAAACAATGACCAAATGGGGTTTGGCTTGGGATCTGTTGTTGGCTCAGATGAGAGCTCTGCCCTCTCTTTGGAGTGCTCTGCCCAAAGGAAAGTAAATTTTGATTGCTGAAATCTCCCAAGATATCTTGGAGTTTACTGGCTAGATTGCTTTCTTAAGGACCATGCCTTAAACCCAAATCCCTCTGACTTTCCTTGATTGGCCAACAGTAGGTCTTAGGCCAATCAACCCTTCCCAGATTGATTTCTTTTCTTTCTTTTCTTTTTTTTTTTTTGTCTAGGTAAAAGAGACCATTCTTTGCTTCCTTTATTACCTAGCCTTAATCACTGAATGGCCGTTGCCTCACTCAAACTGAGACCTGTTATTAAAGACCTTAGCTTTAAAAGGCCAAGGTCTTCCACTTCATCCAGGGCCCTCTCCAAGTCATCCTGATCTATATCTGGCCACTGGACCCAGATGGCTCTGGAGAAGAAAGTGAGGCTGGTGACTTTACACAGCCCTCCCTCACTTAGATCCAATTCACTTGCAAGTCATGGCAACAACTGATGTCATGGTCCTCTTAGAGAATGAAGGATAAACAACAACAACAACATTCTTCTTATTAATTGTTAACCAGAGTTGATTGCCATCCTAAGGAACATCCACTCTTCCAAGGGCATATAAGCATTCAGTGGGTTCCATGAGGGGTCTTTGGCATTTGAGAGTGCCACTATTAATTAATTATCCTCTAGCATTTTATTAATATAAAATGATTAATTACTCAGAAACTATGTCTCTCTAACTTTTTATAAGTGTCAGTGTGGATTGAACTGAGGCTGGATTTGAACTTGGGTCTTTCTGACTCCAGGCCTGACACTTATTGATTGATGTGCACAGGCTGAAGCACTTCCTATGGGGATGATTCTGCACCCTGATGGCCTGGGGTGGTTGGTGAGGTTGGTGACCTGTGATAAAGATGATTAGTCACTGAGGCAGGAAGAGTGTGTTCCACTCCATAGACTTTAATAAGAATCCCCTAACCTTTTTTCTTTCTTCCCATCTTTTAAGCATGTCAGAATGCCTAGAGGATTCCCTCATGCTCTTGGGTTGGGAAGGAGAGGATCTCTCTCCCTTTCCTCTCTCAGCCAGGATAGTGGCTTCTTGCATATGACCCTGAGAGCATGTGCTTGTCTAGGTGAAATTAAGACAGTATGTATCGAGGCTCCTTTCAACCGTGGAATTCTGTGATTCTATGACCTTCAATGAATGTCAAATGGCAGGGTGAAGACTTAAGATTCAAAAACTTCATCTATGTGCTTAAAATAAAATTGGATGTGACAAAAGAAAATCTAGAATCACACTATCCCCCCAGAGAGACCTACAGTTTGAGTGTTTTAATCTCATGTTGCTGACCAAGGTAGTGACCAGAAATCTCAGCAACATCAATGTATGTAATTTTACCTGGATACTGCCACAGACTCTCCTCCATACTTGCTGATGTCTGGTCAAGAGCCGTGTTTGCCTGTTGGCTTGTGTTTTGGAGTTTCAGAGGATAGAGGAGATATAGAGACTCACAACTAGCCTGAAAGTACTATCTCCCTGTCTCTGACTCTCAGCTTTGGAATATGTGTATTGTGGGCCAGGTACAGTTATATTTTTTTCTTCTTATTAGGCAGTTTTTGTCTTTAGTGTAGAATCAGTCTAATGACCCTTATTCATTCCTTAGGGTCAGTAAATAGGAAACCAAGCACTTTTTAAGTAATTAGTATGTGCCAGGAAATACACTAATCTCTAGGGTTAAAAAAAAAGGCATCTCCCTTCCAAAAAACCCCTATAAAAACCCAGGTTCTGCTTTCAAGGAGCTCACAGTTAAATGTCTGTGATAGCACAGAAGCAGCTATATGCAGGCAAGATATATACAGGCTATATTGGAGATAATCAACAGAGAGAAAGCACTAGCAATTAAGGGGTATCAGGAAAGGCTTCTTATAGAGAATAGGCTTTTAGTTGGAACTTGAAGGAAGGCCCTGACATCCGGAGATGAAGATGGGGCAGGGGGAGAGAATTCCAGATGTGAGGGACAGCCAGTGAAAATCCTCCGAGTTGGAAGATGGAGTGCCTTAGGGACATAATACAAAGTAACTTTAGAACAATGCTTTAAGTTCTTGGAACCACCTGAATGAGAAAACCCTATCAATCTTTAACTATCAATTCTCAAACAATGACCTACTCTGAAATCTTTTTTATGTAATCTTTATCAAGGCCTGACCAGCTATTGAAGGGTGGGCCTAATCATTCCAGGAAAGACTCTTTCCAGAAATGATTAGGATAATTATCCTATTAAGGGAAGGAAGAAATCTTTGATTAATTCAGTTAATGCAAGTATTTTGTGTTTGCTTTTGACTAGGCTGAAAAAGGAATTTCTTTTTTTTTCTTTTTTTAGACATATTTCCACATTAGCCTTGTTGTGAAGGAAGAATCAGAGCAAAAGGGAAGAACGACAAGAACTGTATTTCCTTCCATGATATCCCCTCCCCCCATTTATTCTATTCTCTCTCCTTTCACCCTGGTCCTCCTCAAAAGTGTTTTCCTTCTGACTACTCTCTCCCCCAATCTGCCCTCCCTTCTATCACCACTCCCTTCTGAAAGAGGAATTTCTTTCTTTCTTTTTTTTTTTTGGTGAGGCAGTTGGGGTTAAGTGACTTGCCCAGGGTCACACAGCTAGTGAGTGTTATATGTTTGAATCCGGATTTGAACTCAGGTCCTCTTGACTGCAGGGCCGGTGCTTTATCCACTGCGCCACCTAACTGCCCCCAAAAGAGGAATTTCTAAGGAAAGAATAGTTAAAGAGAGATTGAACAGTTTTAGGAAAATGATTCCACAGGGTGTGCAGAGGATTAAGTAACTTGTTTTGTGAACAACAGTAGTAAAGAAAAATGCTCATTGAAACTTCACCCGAACGCTGTGACTATGGTTAATATGGGTGTAGTACCTGCAACATTCCCAATATGCTCTTCTCAGTATCAACCCTCATGGAAGTTTGGTGAGTTTGGTGGTAGTGCATGATGGAAAGGTAGCTCTTATTTCCTCTCTTCAGAGCATGTGAAAGCATTCTCTGATTATTTCCTGTTGGCTTACCACAAGGTGATAAAAAGCATGTTAATTGGCTACTGAGCCAGAACTTAGCTCTTCCAGTTCTGTTTCAGAAGAGGGAGAAGAACTCTGTATAAGTTCTGTCCAAGAGTAAGACTCCGGAGGGGAGGCCGGGGGGGGGGGGAGAAAAAGAGAGAGAGAGAGAGAGAGAGAGAGATCTCTCCTCACAGACTTCCATGAGGCTGTGAATGCATGGCCCTACTGTATCATCTGTCCCTGATATTAGACTATGACTTTATAAGCTTTGAAAGGTCAGAAGAACGAGACAAGGTCAAGCAACTAGAGCCTATAATAGAATCTGCCATATAATAGCTGCAGCGGCCAAGGCAAGTGAGGATCAACCCACTTGATGTTATCAAGAGAACTGATCCAGCAGCCAGAATACCAGTCCTGCAAGCAAGGATGTGTCTCATCCATCTGTTGTGCTCCACCCAGAAGTGAAGTTGGGGAAATGCTAGTGATATAAGGAGGAAACTCTGTGCTCTGCATTTTAGGCACAAGTCTGCCAGAAGCGCTTATTAACTTGTGATTATTTTAACCAAACATTTCTGCTTAGAGAGAAAAACATCCAAATGGACAGCCTCTTCATACTCTTGTACATCTCTCTAACATGTCATTTTGAGCTCAAAGTTATTAGGATTGTTGAACAAAGAACATTTCACAGCCAAGACTGAGCAAGGGTCCAGAGTTTATGTAGCAGTTCAGTTAACAGTGTGCTTCATCAAGCAGAACAAGTCACTTAAATTTCAGCATGCCTTTAATATAATATTTTCTTCCCCCCCAATTACATGTGAAAATAATTTTTAACCTTCTTTAAAAAAAATTTTGAGTTCCAAATTCTTTCCCCCCTTTCCTCCCCTCTCCCCCACCCCCTTATTGAGATGGCAACTATCCAGGCCTTTAGAGAAATATTCAATTCCTCTTTGACCACTCCTCTAAGGCAGAAGTTCTTAATCTTTTTTTGTGTGTCCAGGACTCCGTCGGCAGCCTGGTGAAGCTAATGGACTGCTCCTCAGAAGAATGTTTTTAAGTGTGTGAAAGATGACCAAGGCAATCAATTATATTGAAATGCAGTTATCAAAATATTTAAAAAAACAAAGCCAAATTCATGATCCTCAGATTAAGAACCCCCGCTTTTAAGAGTTCTCCTTTCAGGTGGTAAAAAGTGAGCTCAAAAGATTCTTCTTTTAACTGAAGGAATCAAAGAGATTTCTTCCTTCTGATAATTACCCCAATCCCTGAAGGACATAGGGAGAGAAGGAACTATTCTTAGATGGATCGATCGGGGGCCCCTTTCCCTTTAGGTCACTGTGTTGATTACTTCAGGAAAGAGTGCTTTCCTGGACTGGTCTGGAGAGAGGTGAGCAAGACCCTGTTTCAGAACTGATGGTTAAAGAGGACTAAGAAGGGCTTCTCTTTCAGATTTGTCTAATGTAAAAACACTTAATATTTCTAAAAGGGAGGAGAGTTCAGTCACCTTTCAGACTAGTTACCACCCTCAGTTTGAATGTACTCTCCCCAGGGACTCAGGGGATAGAGGAGAGTGGAATCCCAGCTATGGACATTTTTGTACTTTGGTTCTTAGTCAATAACCTGTTTCTCTAAAAGCTATTTAAACCTGACTAGCTGACTGAAATCAACTGATAATCAATGGGAAAGCACCCTTACTCTGGGGACCTGATCTGTTAACTTGAATGGGGGTCAGGAGAGTGACTCCACAGTACAGTTACGTGCCATATCTCTTATTGTTGAATTTTGTCTTTGTCACAGATTTGACAAGTTGTGAGTGAAAACAGCTTGTGTCAGACCGAGGTTCCTAAAGGCAGGATGGATTTCTCTTTTTGGATTTTTCTCTCTAAGCAGAAATGCTTTGAATTAGTTAATACAAATTGTCTCTGGCAGGCTTGTGCCTAAAATGTAGAGTATGGTATATATCTTCTATATGAGTGACCACGGTCTTCTTCAGCCCTGCGGAGAGCTTTCTCTGTGTAAGCATGAGAAACTGGGGAGTGATTAAGGCCAGACCACCCAACAGGGAAGCCTTGTCTCAGACAGCAAAATGGTACTCTTGACTCATTTTAACCCGAGGGGCAGAAAGACAATCCTAGTTCAGCCTTTTGGAAGTATATCCAAAAATCAATGAATTAAAAACAATAGATTCTTTTAGTTTGCTTAACCACCCCACCCCACCCCCACCAGGACCTGGCACTTTGGTGCACCAGAGTTTGAACCCTGGTCCTTTCTGTAAACTGTTGTTTAGTCATTTTTCAGTTGTGTCTGACTTTTCATGACCCCATTTGGAGTTTTCTTGGCAAAGATACTGGAGTGTTTTACCATTTTCTTCTCCAGCTCATTTCACAGATGAGGAACTGAGGCAAATGGGGTTAAGTGACTTAACTAATGTCACACAAGTAGTTAAGTGTCTGAGGCCAGATTTGAACTCAAGAACACTCATCTTCCTGCCTTCAGTTATTTCACCACCTAGCAACACCACTGTGTATACCAGTACTAATACCCAAACACTATTTCTCCCTGCTGCAGTCCCCCCACTCACAAATAAAGCAGTAAATACAAAGATTGGTAGCAGGTAGACAGATCACACTTATCTAGCCTACAAAATACATTCAAACTACTTAAACAGAAATAAGAAAACTAGCTTTATAGAATAGAGTGAGCTTTGTAATCAGATGCTGCCCTACTTGGGAAGAGAGAAGGGGGAAGAAAAGTAAGACTAGAACAAGCAAGCACCTTCCCATTCTGGCTCATGGAAGGAGGGGGCTGCTAGAGCTTTCGGGGCTTCTTGCTGTGCATCAATACTCAGTTCTCCAGTGTCTAGACCATCCCTCAAACCTCTATTTCATCTCTTTGCTCTATGGAATCCTGCTGCTGCAGCCGTATTCAACTACCTCTGTGACTGGGACAGCTCTCAGTTCAAAACTTCCAGTGAGAAAGAACATCTGTAGAAGAAACAGGAGAGAACAGTGTAATGGAAGTCAACTTTCTTATTTTTTTTTCTTTTTTTAGGCAATTGGGGTTAAGTGACTTGCCCAGGGTCACACAGCAAGTAAGTGTCTGAGGCCAGATTTGAATTCATGTCCTCCTGTGCCAGTTAGCTGCCCCAGAAGCCACCTCTCACAGAAAAGACCTTGGTTGGCAGCACCAGTTCCATTAAAGAGAGGCCAACAACCATGAGAATTTAAAAAACAAAAACAAAAACCTCTTGTTTTAACTAAGAGAGAGCAGGGATGTGCTGGTAAATGTTTAACAACCAGCTCTCCACAAAGCCTTGCCCTCCACACACTTTTAAGTTTAATCTGCATTACCATAATTTTCTCCATCACTTCCTTAAATCTAGACAATCAACAAAACAATAAATCAAGCCCTGATTTGTTGATTTTCAAGGTGTAAATGCTTGCACTGAAAATTTAACAATAGACTCCCTAGCCTAGCACACCTCTACTTTAAAATAGTTCTATTGACCGATAAGGATAGAAGCCAGATGGGAGACTGTAGGGAACTGAGGGTGGTGACAAGACATGAAGGCAAAGACCTATTCTTAAGTAGGGGGATTGGGGAATATGCTAATAGCATCTCTAGGCTCAATCGTCATTTTTGGCTTTAACATCACAGAGTAAAAGTTAAGTTCTATTACAAAGACTATAATTATAATAAAAAATGTCGACATGACAAAAATATGCCCAAGTCTTAGACTATTTATTCTGAGCAGTATTTGAGATAGCAAAATTCCTGGATGGGGTTGTGGCATGAACCACTGGACTAGGAAGTGAGAGAGTTGCTTTCTGTCTCTGGCTCTGCTACTGTTGAGTTGAGGTATCATTAAAAACAAAACGAAACAAAACAAAACAAAAACCAAACCCTTCCCTTCTCCAGACCACAGTTTTCTTATGTGAAAAATGGGCACAGCAGTGGCAGAACATGAGATGATCTCCAAAGTTCTTTCCGGCTGGGTTCAAATCTCGGTTCTGGCACTTAGTGTCTGTCAGAACTTGGGCTAACCACTTCCCTTCCCTGGGTCTCAGTTTCCTCATCTCTAAAACGAGGCAGTGGGACTAGATGACCCTTAAGGTCCCTTCCAGTTCTAAATCCTATGATCCTAATATTTTGATTTCCTAACATTGATGATTTTCTGTTTCCTTATAGGAATAAACACTCTCAGAAAACTTCAAAAGGGCCATGTGTTTTGTGTCGGGGACAGGAAGGCAGGGCAGGGGCAAATTGTGAGATTGCATCCTGTTGCTCAGTGGTCCTGAGAGGCGATAAACCCTGGTAGAAGAATGGGTTGTGGCAGTTAGAAAGGCTGCAGCAGTCCCTTGGGCATGTGGAAGAGACAGAGGTGGGGGGGGAGGCCAGGCTCGGCCTGAGATGGGTCTCTGTGGGAGGGTCCAAACCCTAACAATAGCTACCTTCTTCTTGGCCCTTTTCCCATCACAATGCTCTGTTCCTTAGGGCTCCTTTCAGCAGCTTTACTTCCCCAAATGACTCAACCTCTCCAGTGCGAGGACCTGCAATTTGTGGTAACTACCCACTATGCTATAGTGGGCTCGTGTCAAGCCCCTTCATCTCTCAGCCACCATTTCTTCATCTGTAAAATGAGGCTAATAATACTCGTCTTACCTACCTCACAAGGTTGTATTGAGAAGAATACTGTGTAAACTTTAAGATGCTAGATAAATGTGCATCATCATTATTATAAATCAATAATTAAGCTATTATTAGATGATTCATAAGTGAGTACTGTGACCAGGTATCCTCTAATACCTGTCTTTTGGAGTGCATATGTGTGTTGTTTGGCCCTACCAATTAGACCAAAAGTTTATAGGATAATAGATGGAAAGCTGGAAGTGGCCTTAGAGACCAACCAATTCAATCCCTTCACTTTATAGGTGAGGAAAAAGGTGAGATGAAGCAAAATTAAGTGACTTACCCAAGGTCACACAGATAGTAACTAATTCTTCTCTAATAGGTTTAGACCTTGGGTGCTGTGACCTCGGATCCAGTGCTCTTTACACTGGGGCAAGGAGACAAGAGAAAATATGGCAAAAAGGAGGTTACAATGTTCATCTCATTTTGAGAGGTCACTGGCCTCACATATCACTTATATTTTTGTAGTTTAAAGCTTAAAAGGCACTTATTTCACTTTACCCCTATAAAATAGGTGGTCTAGGTATTATTTTCATTTTATAGACGAGAAAGCAGATTCATGAAGATGAAGTGACTTGTCCAGAGTAACTAATAACAGACTGGGATTCAGATCCATAGCACCTGCCTCCAACTTTATCCCAATAGGATATTTTTCACATAGTTTTGGTATAGTCA
>NW_020954576.1:55725984-55726846 GCF_900497805.2 Vombatus ursinus | reverse complement strand
TTTTTTGGTGAGGCAATTGGGGTTAAGTGACTTGCCCAGAGTCACACAGCTAGGAAGTGTCAAGTGCCTGAGGGTGGAGTCGAACTCAGGTCCTTTGGACTCCAAGGCCAGTGGTCTATCCACTGTGCCACCTAGCTACCCCTCCTCACCTCTTTCTTAAGACTTGCTTGAATCTTTCTGACCACAGATGACCCCAGCCAAGCCCAAATCTGATCTCAACTGTATATCCCTCTGTAGCAAAAAAAAATGGTCAAAAAGAAATTGTGGATGGAGGGGTGACCCTAGTTTTCTGTGGGTGTGCATAGATTTATGTGATAAATATAGAGGTGGGCCCTCTGATATTTTTTAAAGTTTTAAGAGAACGCAATGTGGGACCTTATAAACCCCAATGGTAGCCATGTTTAACTCACTCCTGTCTATTTGAGCTGCCTGAATCCCTGAGAAGGGATATAGCTGGACTCCTCCTGGAATAGGGGTTGGAGAATTTGGGATGAGAGGGAGAATAGGAACTTTGAGCTGGTCCTAACTGATGGCCTTGACAGGGGAAGAGGAAAGAAGGCTTTTTTTTTTTAAAGTAAAACTGAGTTTTCAGAAAGAAACTAAAGAGAAGGCCGGTAAGTCAGTCTGGAATGAAGGAACTAGAGAAATAGCCCACTACAACACCCTTAAAAGGAAAAAGAGAGCAGATAAAAGGAAAGCAGCAAGGATGGAACCAGGTGTTGAAGATAAGTAGGTGAGGATGGAACACAGAAAGGAGTGTTTATGTAGAAAGGCTTGGGAAACTGATGAGGTAACTGAGAGTCCTTGACCAACAGAGAAGTCAATCAGAAATTCCCTATAAGAAGATCCCAAGGGGGCAGGT
>NW_020954576.1:55700779-55725933 GCF_900497805.2 Vombatus ursinus | reverse complement strand
AAAAAAAAAAAAAAAAAAAAAAAAAAAAGAGCCCAGGGATACCACCTGAAGGGCTCAAGTGATTTTCCCATAGTATAGGTCTGACCATGTCACTTCCCTACTTAATAAACTACAATAGCTCCTGACTGCCTTTAAGATAAAACTCCTTTCTTTGGCTTTCAAAGCTTTTCATAATCTGACCCTGACCTGCTCTTCTAATCTTGTTATACCACATTCTGTGGTTCAGCCAAACTGATGTTTTTATTATTCCTTATGCAAGACACTGCATTTCCTGTTCCTTTGCAGCTCATGTCCCCTATGCCTGAAATGTACTGCTGCCTCATCTCCACCTTTGAGTCCCTTCTACCGGAAGCCTTTTCTGATCCACCCCCCCCCTCCCCACTGCTATCCAGTCTACTCACAAGTTACTTTGCATCTATTTGTATACACTTATTTGGTACAGGTGTGCTATGATTCTTATTCTTTAAACTGACTTGTTCACACAACCTGTCCCCACACTGGTAAGTCTAGAGTTCCTAGAGAAGGATCACCATCACACTGGTACAAGGGACAACATTGTTATGGAGGGTGAGGTGTGATGGGCTCTAACTAGTTGCCACTGTAGCTTCTGAGCCCTCACCAGTGTGCTTCCATTTACATAAAATCAGTTACCATGATATCATTAACTTTTAAATGTAATACGTTTACAACAACAATTTATCTATCCAACTATTTATCATCTCTCTCTCTATGTATATATATATGTATATATTACTATCTATCCATCCATCCATCCATCTATCTATCTATCTACCTGTCATCATAATCACCTTCTTCCCACCAGTTGCCTATTGTATACTTCTTTCTGGATGTCCAAAGACAATTTAAACATAACATATACAAAACTGAACTCTATCTTTTTCCCCAAACCCATCACTTTTCCAAATGTCACCATTTTTGTCGAAGGCATCATTATTCTTCTGGTCTCCCAGGTTCCTAACCTCAGTGTTATCCTTGACTCCTTACTCTCTGTCACCCCATGTATACAATCAATTGCCAAACATCACCCTTTTTACCTCTATATTATCTCTCACATCTTATCCCTTTTCTCTACTCATACAACTACCACTTTACCTCATCACCTCTCACCTAGGTTATTACAACAGTCTCCTAATTGGTCTCCCTTCTTCAAGTCTCTCCACATTCCAGATCATCCTACTTATTGTTGTCAAAGTAATTTGCTTAAAATACAGACCTGGCTATGTCACGTTTCTATTTGCTCAACACCGATGTTTCCCTATTGCCTCTATCTATCTATCTGTCTGTCTGTCTGTCTATCTATCTATCTCCTATGTATATTGCCTATATGCATACATACATATTCTGTTTAGCTTTTAAAGTATTCTATAATTTGGCATCAATTCTTTTTTCAGCCTCATTGGACATTACTCTTCCTCTCACACTCTGAGATCCAGCCAAACTAGACTCTCTCTGTTCCTCAAATACCTGCATCATGTGCCTTTCCATTCTATGCCTTTGTTCTCATGCCTAGAATATACCCTCTTTTCCTTCAAGGTGAAGCTTAGGCAGCACCTGCTACAAGAAACCTTCATTAGTCCTTCCAAATGCTGGCATTCTCCTTCCTTGACTACCTTGCATTTATTCTCTTTAAATTTATTCAGTATGTACTCATCTATATATTGTTTTCTCCCCCATTAGAATGTCAGTTTCTTACAAGTAAATATTTCATTCTTCGTATTTGTATCCCTGTGCCTAACACAGTGCCTGGCAATTAGTAAGCACTTAATAAATGTTGATTGATTGATCAACTAATAGACCTTCAATACTTAGCTACCTATCATGACTTTGGTGTTTTTTTTCACTTGACCTTTATTCTCTCTTGTTGTGACACCCATGGTGGTGTGTTTGTTGCACCACATGTGTATACTAGATGACGTTTGGGGCACTGCAGTAGTGCAAGCAGCTCAAATTGGCCCATGTGCTGCCTTCTTTAAGCCTGCAGGAGGGTAGAATGTCATTATATTAATTATCCACCAAGGGAAGGTAATAGTTGAGTTGTCTACCAGACTTCACTCTTCTCAAGCCACCAGTCAAAGGATTTCATCCAAGTATCTCTGGTGCCCGTATGTGAGGGGCTTCCCTTCCCACCATGTCACATGACTTTGTTTTTTGTTTTTTGTTTTTGTTTTTGTTTTGGCAATGGGGGTTAAGTAACTTGCCCAAGGTCACACAGCTGGTAAGTGTTATGTGTCTGAGGTCATATTTGAACTCAGGTCCTCCTGAATCCAGGGCGGGTGCTCTATCCACTGCGCCACCTAGCTGCCCCCTATGTCACATGACTTTTAACAGCAGTGCGGAATAACTTTTTAAAAATCATGCTGTGTTCTGATTTTAGCTAGGATATGATATTGAATATTATCCCCCAATTTTTTTTTTGAAAGTAGAAAACTTATGATTTCATGCCTGCTCTGCATCTAGATTCTTCCATCTCAGCAACCTCATATTCACAGGACAAAGACTTTCAATATACAGTGACCAGATATTGAGCACTCCTACCTGGAGACCTCCACTCAACCTTCTTCCAAAGTTCCTCCTAATTATCTTCCCCATTCTTTTGGCTTAGTAGGCTGATTGTAGAGAGAGAATAAAGGAAAAATATTCATATCCGGGGGCTAGTTCTAGATCTTACCATAGGGAAACCAGGGAAGCACAGGGTCAAGAAAGTCATATTCCTCTCCCTCTCACCAAACAATGGGATTTTCACTAGCTGTCTATCCCTGCCATTCTGGGACCCTTTTCCACCATATTGATTTCTACTATCTGGGTCTGTAAGCACCTTGGATTTTGGGAGCCTGTCTCTGCTTGCATAGCTCCTCCAATGGTCTCATCAACCCCCAAACAGAGTCCTAGGGCTGCAGTAAATAGCTTCTCTTACTATCATGGCCTTCTGACACCCTGGCAGGTTCAGTCCCAAAAGTTAGCTACCTGGTTCTGTCATGACAATCAGCAACCCTGTCTCTAATGACAGACACCAAATACCCCAGTTCCTCACGTGGTGAACAGGAGTTTCTTATGGGCCAAGGAAAAATGAAACACTGAAACCTTTATATAAATACAGATATAGTCACTTCATGGTCCCACAAATCTGTTTTCTCCCTTATGGGGTCTTTGGGGGCTCCTTGGCTCTCCCCCCCACAGATAAAACAGTATTGTAGAAACATTCCTTACATTGTAAAGCTCCTTTTGAAAAACCCAACCATTGACTCTTAGTATTTCAGTTGACCTGGGGAAAGAAAGACTTGGTCTACAATGAACCCTAGAGACCTAGGAGAAATAGACATTCTGTAAGACTCTGGGTGTCATGGTGGCAGTAGTTGGGGTTTTGTAGGTCCAGAACCTGTCTGAGGTTATTAGAGAAAGGAGAAAACCTCAGGTGATCTGGAGCTCAGCATCAACTGTTACTTCTCTGCTTAGGGATAAGGGACTAGATCTGTTATTTCCTTGGCATAGGGAACTCTGGAATGAGGAAATCCCATCTACCAATTCAGGGTAGCACCATATCTGTTATTTCTAGTCTTAGAGAGTTGCCTAGAGTACCAAAAGGTCAAGCACCTTGTCCAGGGTCACACAGCCAGTATGTATGATAGGCAGGATTTGACCCTAGATCTTCTTGGATCCCAAACAGATCTCTATCCACTGTGAAATGCCATTTCTTCCTTTTTACATTTATTTGCAATATCTCTGTGCCCTAATGCATGGTTGATTTTTTTAAAAGTTTTATGTGTTGCTAAGAGATAGGTATATTCTTTCATAGTCCCATTTAGAAGATGCCATAAGTCTTTTTAGTTCTTGTTTCTCTAGTAATTTATTCAATTCTGTATTTTCCCTTTTGTTTATGTCTCTGTTAGATTTATCCAAAAATGAAAGAGAGACATTAAAATCTCCTGCCATAATATTTTTTATGTTCTATGTCTTCTAGTAATTCAATTAATTTTTCATTTATGAATTTAGATGCTCAGGCATTTGGAGCACTTAAGTTTAATACTGACATTGATTTATTGTCTATGGTTCCTTGTCCTGTGAAAAGCTGCCATTCTCTATTGACTATTTCCCCTTCCCTCTCTGTTTTCCTATACATGATGAATCCTTCCCTCACAATCTTCCTCCCCCCCAAAACTGTAAGGGACTCTAAAAATAATTTAATCCATTCCCTTCATTTTACAGATAAAGAAACTCAGTAAAGAAACAGAAGTGGGATTGGAACTCAGATACTCTAACTTCAGATCTTTCCTTTGTACCATATTGTGAGGCACACCCCTCCCCCCATCCCCATCCTCTCCAAACACACACACCTTCTTTCTCCATGTGTCAAATGGAATTTTTCTCCTCACCTACTTTCTCCTATCTCAGTAACAATCCTTTCTCCTGGTACTTCAGACCTTTTACCGTCCCCCTATAACTGGCTCTGTCATCCTTGCCTGTACGCATGGCCCCTCACTCATCCCTTCCTTGGAGCACCCTGACTAGAATCAAAAGGGGAAGTGGAGGTTCTACCCCTTGCTGCTTCTCCTTTCTCCTCATCAACACAGATTAGGCAATCTTGCTCTCCCAGAAGCCCTGAGGCCAGAGACCTGCTGGGGAGATGCAGTTGCTCTGATTCATATTACTTTCTTCTCAGCAAACCCAATAACCCCGGAAGAAGCTGCCCCCTGCTTGAGCAATCAATTTATTTACTTCTTTCCTAACTCTGAGCTCCATATGTTCCCAGGACCCTTCCCCTCTTTCTTAGGGCCAAGGCAAGCATATTTTGAGCTGAGGGCTCAGCTCAGGCTGATCATAGTTTGCACTCCCTTTCCCCCTTTTTTTTCCTTTTATTTTTTTCCATTTAGCAAATGTTTATTTTCTTTCTCTCTGAGTCCTCCCTCAACAATTTAAAAGAAAAACAAAGCCCTTATAACAAATATTCATAGTCAAGCAATTACAGCATTGGCTATGTCCAATTCTGTATCTTGAAGCCATCACCTGTCTGTCAGGAAGTGGGTAGCTTGCTTCACATTAATTCTCTGGAATCATGGTTGGTATTGCATTGATCAGAGATCTTAGTTCTTTCAAAGTTGTTTTTTCTTTATGTTGTTGTTATTGGATAAATTGTTTTCCTGACTCTGCTCACTTTATTCTGCCTCACTTCATACAAATCTTCCCAGGATTCTCTGAAACCATCCCCTTAACCATTTCTTATGGTACAATGGTTCTTATGGTTCCATTACATTCAAAAGCCATTATTTGTTCAGCCATTCTCCAATTGATGGGCACTCCTTTGTTTCTAGCTCTTTATCAATACGAAAAGAGCTGTTATAAATACTTAGCCTGCTCCTCTCCCCTTCATTCCGTTCTGCTCCCTATGCCTGGGATGTTTTCCATTCCCCTTTTAATTCCAGTGCTTTCCCTTGTTGATTATTTTCTATTTATTGCTATTTATCCCTATATATCCCTAACAAGCTATATAAAGCTTGTTTGTACATAGTTATATGTATGGTGTCTCTCCCATTAGAATGTGGGCTCCTCAAAGGGAGATACTATCATAGTCAAGCAATTACAACACTGACTATGTCTAATTCTATATCTTGAAGCCATCACCTGTCTGTCAGGAAGTGGGTAGCTTGCTTCACATTAATTCTCTGGAATCATGGTTGGTATTGCATTGATCAGAGATCTTATGATCTTTGATATTAAGAGATATTAAGCACCTTTAGTAGGTGCTTAATTATCCTTTAAAATCAACTTGAGAATCCATCTTCTCTTACAGAAAGCTTCTGTGATTTCCCTAAACCTCACCAAACACCTGTTCTAGACCAGTACCCTTGGTCAAGTGTGCCTCAAGATTCTCACATTTTAGTTGCTATAATGACTCAGTTTTTGTCCCTAGCATTTTAGGTGGCAGCTCAGTTTTTGTTCAAGAAGAGGGGCTGTACCAATGTGAAAATTTGTTTTGCTTGACTATGTATGTTTGTAACAGGTTTTGTTTTTCTTGCTTGGGAGGGGGAAAGAAGGAGGAAGAGAATTTGGACCTGAATATAAAACAAAATAAAATTGAATTTTTTAAAATGGGAGTTTTCTTTTAGGAAGTGGGTCTAGGGAACAAGTTCAGTCTGCTCCCCACTCCCCACGTTCCCTCCATTTAACATGGAGTCATTTGATTTTAGAGATAGATTTTGAGATTTTAGCGGTGCTCTCCCTTTTTTGACAGTATGGGCACCCCAGTTGATATCAGTTCTGGTGTGAATACCTGTTCACAGACATCCAAAAAGGAGAGGCTGGCTTAATAGTGAGAGAAGAACCCCCAGGGAACTTCCTCAGAAGGGGTTGGCAATTGGTGTTACACACTAGAAAGCTTAGAACAGCTTTGCCCTAAACTTCAGGCTCATCATTGATGAGAATCTACCATTTTGGAGGGATTACTCAGTGAATTATGTTACTCTTCCAACCCCATTCCCACCCTTCCTTCCCCTGTGGCATCCACTGCTACAAAGTAGATTCCTAACTTGTTTATGTCAAAATTCTCAACTTGTTTATGTCAAAATCAACAGAAGTGGGGTGGAGGTGCAGGAAAGGGAGGAGAGATGAGGGGAGGAGGAGCCACAGGGCTAGACAGTACTAGGGGGAAGCTGGAAAGTCCCTGGGAGCTCCAGGTGGTTTGCTAATCCAACTTCCCTGTCTGTCTGTCTGTCTAACTGACTGTGCGAGTCTCTGGAGGTAAGAGGGTTTGTTTGTTTTTTTTAATATGAATGAGGAAATGAATTTTCCCCCTCTTAAAGTTAATACAACGCAGCTCAGTTCACTTCTCTAAGTATCATTTTATGGAATCAGTGGTGGCCATCTCCAGTCATCCTGCTCTATATCTTGCCACTGGACCCAGATGACTCTGGAGGAGAAAGTGAGGCTGGTGACTTTGCACAGCCCTGCCTCACTTAAATCCAATTCACTTTCTTTTTTTTTTCCTTTCTTTCTTTCTTTTTTTTTTTGGCTAAGCAATGGGGTTAAGTGACTTGCCCAGGGTCACACAGCTAGTGTTATGTGTCTGAGGCTGGATTGGAACTCAGGTCCTCCTGAATCCAGGGCCGATACCCTATTCACTGTGCCACCTAGCTGCCCCTACCCAATCCACTTTCAAGTCATGGCTTCACCTCCCTGATGTCATGGTCCTCTTCGAGAACGAAGAGCAAACAATAACGAATGATAGAATCGGTAACAGAATAACAGAAAACACTGTGCTAGGCATTGTACCATAGAAACAGAGTTGGGAAGGCCCTTGGTGACTCTCCAGGCCAACCCATCTCAGAAAAGGCCTCCGACCGATTTGACTTTTGGTCATATAGCCTGTGTAGCCTGGTACACAGTAAGGGCTTAATAAATGTTTTATCTAAAAATATTTGGAGACCTCTGATGAGTAGGAGCCCGCTGCCTGCCCAAGTAGGCCATTCCATTTTTAGACAACTCCATTTTTAAGAAATTTCTCTTGAAGTCAAGCCTGAATTGGCCTCTTATCACTCTCTATCTCTTCTGCCTTGGCTCTGCCTTCTGCAGCCTAAGAGAAATAGTCCAAAGTCTCCATATGGCGGCCCTTCTCATGTCACCTGCTTACCCTTCTCTTCTTCAGGCTAAACATTCAATGTCCTCATACGCCCTTCACTCCCCTAGTTGCCTTCCTATGCACTCGCGAAAACTCACAACGTCCTTAAATTGTGATGTCCAGAATTGAACCCAGTACTGCAACTGTCTAGAGCAAGTGCAGCCACATTTCTCTTAATGCAGCCCAAGTCTCCATTTGTTTGTTGGTTTTTGGCTGTCACATCATACTGCTAATCCCTATAGAGGTTGTAGTCCATGAAAGCCCCGGATCTTTTTCAAATTGCAGTCTAACCATCTTGTACCTGTGAAGGTGATATAGGAGCCCAAGGTAAGGCATTCTTATTCAACTTCGTCTTATTAGATTCACGCCAGTGCTCTGGTCTGTTTTGGGGGTCCTGTCTCTGACGCTCAGTTTGTTAGCTGTCCTTTTGATCATGGTATCATCTGCCAATTTCATCACCATTGCCTTTATCTGAGTCATGGTATGTAAAAACATCAGCTTTTGAACTGAAAAACATCATGATGTAAAAACATCAACAGCACAGGGCCAAGCACCACTCCCTGGGGCACTCCAGTGGAGATTTTTTGCCAAGTTGACATTGAACTCTTTAAGTCTACCCATTCAACCAGTTCCAAATCCACTTAAACGTATTATTGTCTAGACCGCCTCTATCTTTACCCCAAGAATAGTGTGAGATGTTTTATAAAATGCTTTGCTAAAGTCTAAATAAACTACGTGGCAGCTAGGTAGAGCAGTGAAAAGAGTGCTGGGCCTGGAGTCAGGAAGACTCATCTTCCTGAGTTCAAATCTGGCCTCAGACACTTACTAGTTATGTGACCCTGGACAAGTCACTTCATCCTATTTGCCTCAGTTTCCTCATGTGTAAAATGATCTGGAGAAGGAAATGGCAAACCACTCCAGTATCTTTGCCAAGAAAACCCCAAATGGGGTCACAAAGAGTCCGACACAGTTGAACAACAAATAGCAAGATAGTTCCTAGTCTCAACTTAGCTCAGTTCCTCACAACATTGGTCCTACCAAGTTTATTTCTGTCCAGATGCAGCATTACTACAGCATGAATCCTGCAGCTGTGCTGGGGTCCCACATATGACTCCTGAAGATTGCTCCTTGCTCTTTACAGTATCCGTATTGTGCTGGCTGCTAGATCCAGCCTGGATTCCAATTCCTTCATTCCCGTGGCTCACTCTCTTAACTGAGGCTGGAGACTCCGTTCCCTTCACCTAGATCAGAAAAGAATAAATGAAAGGGACTAACTAAGTCTCATTTCTTGGGGGCCATATGCTTTTAAGAACAAAGTCCTAAGGCCAAATTTTCTCTAAGTCATGGTCTCTCACTGGGTGTCACAAATGAAAGTCACCAAGCTTCCTATGTGTGAGTGAAATAAAGACGCGGCCAAAGCTGACTCAGGTTTTTTTTTGAAGATGCTGATAGTTCCAGCGAGGCATCCAATTGAAAAAAGATACTTACAACCATATAGTTAGCCAACTGGAATCAGTTACGGAATGTCTATGCACGCTTCACATGGCATTTCCCTTACATGCCATCATGAGTCTTCCAGAAGCAAGCTCTTCAGGCTCTCCACAAGTGGAGAGTGAATCATCTGAGTAAGTTGAGGGGATCTGTGGATGTGCCATACCTGTAGAACATTATTTTTTTTTTTGAGGCAGTCAGGGTTAAGTGACTTGCCCAGGGTCACACAGCTAGTAAGTGCCTGAGGCTGGATTTGAACTCAGGTCCTTCTGACTCCAGGGCTGGTCTGTCCACTTTGCCACCTAGCTGCTCTCATAGTTCACTTTTAAAATATAAATGTTTTGTATAATGGGTGCCATATTGCTTGCCTTCTCAATAAGTGGGGAGGGGCTTGAGTGAAAGAGGAAATAAAAACTGAAAATAAGATTTTTAAAGTGTTATTAATACTTTTTATTTTTACATCACCTATGTTTTCCACTGTATTCTTCTCCCAAAAATTAATTTTCTGTTAAGAAAATTATGCTCAATTTGGGGCAGCTAGATGGTGAGTATATAGAGTTACGGCCTTAGAGTCAGGAGGACCTGAGTTCAAATCCGGCCTCAGACACTTTACATTTACTAGTTGTGTGATCAAGTCACTTAACCCTGATTGCCTTATCAAAAAGCAAAAAGCAAAAAGCAAAAAAAAAGAAGGTTCATTTCACAGGGGCAGCTAGGTGTCGAAGTGGATAGAGCACCAGCTCTGGAGTCAGGAAGACCTGAGTTCAAATTTGGCCTCAGACACTCGATCACAATTGCTGGCCAAGAAAAAAAAGAAAAAGAAAAAAAAGAAAATTATGCTCAATTCAAACCACAAATAAGGAAAAAAATAGTGACCATTACAATCTATATGGAGATGGAGCCCAGATTTATTTATCTATTGTTAGTATTTCTTCTAAGTACCAGTCTCTTGGCATGACCTGCTCTTTTTTTTTTCCCCCTTTTTGGTGAGACAATCAGGGTTAAGTGACTTGCCCAGAGTCACACAGCTAGTAAGTGTCAAGTGTCTGAGGTCAGATTTGAACTCAGGTCCCCCTGACTCCGAGGCCAGAGCTCTATCCACTGTGCCACCTAGCTGCCCCTGACTAGCAGGTCATGACCTACTCTTGATAAAGTCATGTTAGCTCTTTGTAATCACAGCTTCCTTTTCCAGAGGTTCACTATATCTTTAATGATCCATTTTAGAGTTTTCCCAGGAATCAAAGCTACCATCCTTGGCCTAAGGTTTGCAGACTCTTTTCCACTTCCACTTTTGAAAACTGGTATATTTGTTCTTCTGTAGTTCTGTGGTATCTCGCTCGTTTTCTATAACCTTTCAAACATCACTGACATATTAGCAAAGTTGGCTAATAGGGAAAAATGAAAATTTGTGGGAAAAGGAGCACATAAAGGCACTGTCGGGGGAGCTGTTTAATTGTTACTGCTATTCTGGAAAGCAATTTGTAATCTATGTATGCCCTTTAATCCCGTGATAACACTACCAGGACTATATCCTAAAGAGAGCAAGGAAAGAGGAAAAGGACTCAGAGGCACAAAAATTCTTCTAGTAGCTCTTTTTGTTATAACAAAGAACTGGAAATTAAGAAGTGTCTATCAGTTGGGGAATGGCTGAACAAATCATGATACATGAATGTAAAGGAAGTACCATAAAAGGTGGAGAATGGAAGGGATGGAAGGGATGGTTTCAGAGAGACTTGGGAAGACATGTAAATTAATACACAGTGAAGAGGGAAAAATCCAAATAGTTCGTTTATTCATTTGCTTTATTTTCGGAGGCAATCAGGGTTAAATGACTTGCCCAAGGTCACACAGCTAGTATCTGAGGTCACATTTAAACTCAGGTACTCCTGATTCCAGGGCTGGTGCTCTGCCCACTCAGCCACCTAATCACCTCTCCAAACAGTATATGCAGTAACAATGGCATTATAAAGACAGACAACTACGAAAGACTTAACAACCCTGGTCTGTTTGATAATTGACCATAGTTCCAAAGGAAGAATGATGAAGGACGTTACTACCTCCCAAGAGAGAGGTAATGGACTCAAGTCACGGAGTAAAAGATATACTTTCAGACCCAACCAGTGTAAGAATTAATTTTTTTTGTCTGATTATGCATATTTATTAGAAAGTGTTTGTCTTCTTCTTTTTCCCCAGTGTGGGGAGGGGGAGGGGTGGATGAAAGAGGGTAAATACAGATCGGGTTGTCAAAAAAAAAAAAGGGGACAGCTAGGTGGTGCAGTGAATAGAGCTCTGGCTTTGGAGTCAGGAGGACCTGAGTTCAAATCCAGCCTCAGACACATAACACTAGCTGTGTGACCTTGGGCAAGTTGCTCAACCCCGATCGCCTCACCAAAAGCAAAAATAAAAAAATGAAAATAAAAATTAAAATTAAAAAAAAGGAAAAGAAAGAAAAGACGTTATTGTAACCTTTTTTTAAAAAAAACAATACATAGAAGACAAAATAGATGGAAGGCCTGAAGGAATCACCAACAAGCAGTATAGCTTAGAACATTACACGTTGAATTTATTATATTCTTCAGAAAGAAAGCAAGTTGTACATATGAAAGATTCACAGTTTCAAGTACAATTTCTGTTTTCTGCAAGTGCTCATTTTATTTGGTGTTAAGTCTAGAGTAAAAAACAAAACCAAAAACCTCCAAATACCATTGGCTCAATTTGTATCTATCACAGTTCTTCTCAAGACCTGAAGTTGCAGCTCCTTGGGTTCATATGACTTGAATTCATCAAGGGCAGCTAGGTGCTTCCTTACTACCTCTTTATTTATCCTGGTTTTCAGCTGTTCACATTAGACAGAGTCCTGATTTCCAGAAACCCACAATCCAATTAAGAAGATGACACATATTGTCGTTTTGCTGTTGTTTAGTCACTGTTCAGTCTTGTCTGACTCTTCGTGACTCCATTTGGGGTTTTCTTGGTAAAGATACTGGAGTGGTTTGTCATTTCCTTCTCCAATTCTTTTTACAGATGAGGAAACTGAGGTAAACAGGGTTAAGTGATTTGCCCAGGGTCACACAGCTAGTAAATGTCTGAGGCCAGATTTGAACTTAGGAAGATGAGTCTTCCTGACTCCAGGACCAGCATTCTATCTACTGTGCCACCTAGCTGGAAGGGAATTACAGGGACATATAACTCAACTATCTCATTTTGCATATTAGGAAACTAAAGCCCAGATCTAAAGCTCAAAGGTACCTAAAAAGCCATCTAGTCCAACCTCCTCATTTTATAGAAAAGGAAATGGCAGCCTGGGAGATTAAGTAATTAACCAAAATCAGAGAGAAAGAGAGAAAGATTATTTTATATTTAATATATGTCATGTATATTTTATTTAACTTTATATATAATTATTTTTAAATTGATACTTTGTATATAATTATTTTAATTGATATTTTCTGTTTCTTACATTGCCATATTATCCTCTGTATCCCTCCCCCCTCTCAAAGAGCCATCCCATATGAAAAATTGTGTTTTTTTTTAGAGAGGGAAAAAAAGACAGTACAACTGACCAATACATTGAAAAAGTGCAAAAACATGTAACGTGTTACATCTATGAACCTCCCATCTCTGCAAAGGAGTGGGGTGTTAACATCTTTTTACTTGAAGACATTGATCTTTATAATTTTGTTATATTTACTTTTTTTTTTTTGGTGTGTAGTTCTTTCCATTTACATTGTTGTAGTTAGTGTGTATTATTTTCTTGGCCCTGCTTACTTTACATTGCATCAGTTCATGTAGATCTTTCCATGCTTTTCTGTATTCACACATATCATTTCTTGTAGCATAGTAGTACTCCATAACATTCATGTACTACAATTTGTTTAGTTATTCCCCAATTGATGGACATCCACTTTGTTTCCAATTCTTAGCTATCACAAAAAGTGCTGCTATAAATATTTTGGAATATATGAGTTCTATTTTCTCATTGATGGCTTCCCTGGGATATGTACAGTAATGATGTCTCTGGTTCAAAGGGCATGGACATTTTAGTCTATTTGCTTAATTCCAAAATGCTTTCAAAAATGGCTGTACCATTTCACAGCTACACTAACAACATATTAGTGTGGCAATCTTCCTACAATCCCTGTCCTCCCAACATTGACCGTTGCTATTTTTTGTCATTTTTACCCATTTGCAGGGTCTGAGGTAAAACCTCAGAGTTGTTTTGATTTGTATTTCTTTTATTATTAGTGATTTGGAGGATTTTTTTTCATATGGTTGTAAATACTTTGCAATTCTTTTTTTGAGAATTGTTTGTTCATATCTTTTGACTATTTTGTCTATTGGGGAATAGTTCTCTTTATTTTATTTTTTATTTATTTGCTTTTTTGGTGAGGCAATCAGGGTTAAGTGACTTGCCCAGGGTCACACAGCTAGTGTCAAGTGTCTGAGGTCAAATTTGAACTCAGGTCCTTCTGACTCTAAGGCTGGGGCTCTGTCTACTGCACCACCTAGCTGCCCCAATGCTTTAATTTTATTTTTTTAATTTAAATTCAAAAATTTAAATTAATTAAAAATTTTAAAGAATTAACAAAAATCAGTTTTCTTTCCCTACCATCTGCCCCATTGAAAAAGAAAGAAGAACAAAACTTTGTAATAAATATGCATAGTCAAGCCAAAATAACCGACAGTGATCATATCCAAAAATAGGCATTCTGAGTCCATTGTTTTCTGGTCAGAATTGGGGTAGAATATATCATCATGGGTTCTCTGGAATCATGGTTGGTCATTGCATTGATCAATTGCAGAACGGCTTCTATTCCTAAAAACTTGAATCAGTTCTCTATATATCTTGGAATGAAACCTTTATCAGAGAAACCCTGCAGCAAAGCTTTCTTTCTCAGTTACCTGTTTTCTTTCTAATTTTAGGTGCATAGTTTTCTTTGTGAAAAAAATTCAAATTTTATATAATCGAAACTGCCCAATTTATCTTCTGTGATTCTCACTATCCTTTATTTGGTTCTGAACTCTCTCCCTGTTTGTAAATCTTAAATGTAATTTCTTCCTTGCCCCACCAATATGTTTATGATATCACCCTTTTTGTCTAAATTAAGCACCCATTTGGAATTTATCCAATAAACCATAACTTTGTTTTAGAGAAGAGTGCCTCAGTTTATCTTTTTGTTAAATTTTGGAAATGACAAGTGGAAATTAAATGGAGAACCTCAATTTGGCTGTCACTGATGAAGCCTTTATTTTACGTAGGGAACTATGTTGGATGTTGGAGATTCTCTGAAATGATGATTTCTTTAGTGTGAGTAACTCAGCATAGAGGTAGAAACCTGATTAAAGGATTAATAGAGAATTACTTGGAGTTGCCTGAAGCACTTAGAAGGAAAGTGAACTTGGCTCCATGCCTCAAGCTCCATGCTCTACCATCAAGAATGTTAAGAAGTCACTCCTTCCTAACCTGCTAAATTACAATAGCAGCTAACATTTCTATAGGCTTTAAGGTTTACAAAGGCTTTGCTCCAATCATTTTGTAAGGGGGGCAAAAGTTCCTTTGTATAGGTGAGGGATAAGAGGCAGCCTAGTGGGGTGGATTGTGAGCCAAGTTCCAAGTCAGGAAGACCTGGGTTTGAGGTCTGGCTCAGGACACATACTAGACAAGCCACTTAACCTAATATCAATGTTCCCAGATAAAACTATGCATTTCAGAACAATTCCTGATCTAGGGAGTTTTCTACTAACTGGTGAGAAAATTGAACCTCAGAAAGGTTAAGTGATTTGCTCAAGGTCACATAACTAGCACAATGACATCCCCCTCTTTCCTTCCTCTCCCCAATCCCCTCCCCAACATACAAAGTGCATTTTATCCCTCTTATCAGGAGGGTAGACATTCAGCAACTGTTAAAATAATGATTATTTTCCTCTTTGACCCTTAGATTCTCAATCTATAAAATGAGGAGATTGGACCAGATGACTTCTAAGGTCCTTTCAGACTCTAAATCTATAATCCTATTATAGTTATCTGTCTGATATCATATATAGCTTCAATGGGGCACTGACTGGGTGTTATCTAAACTTTGTATTTCTTATACCTCCCAGTACTGTTTTCTGCACACAGTATTTTGCAGAATGAACCTCAACACTCCAGAACAGACTTTTAAACTAGGAAATAAGCAGAAAAAGTTCTCTGAGCATCAAGTTTAGCTGTTATGAAGGCATTAAAATAAAACTCTTAGACTCTCACTCAAACTTACAGACTTTTCTTTACCACTCTTATTTTTTAATTCTTAAATTATTATTATTTATTTTATTATTTCCCAACTCTTATTTTTCTTTTAAAATGCTTTTAAAAATCACATTAATCCCCCATGACAAAAATTTTAAAAGAAAGAAAAAAAGTATCTCAACAAAACTAGTCAACTCATTAAGTTTCTGACTATATACATATATATAGTATGTATATATGTGTATATATGTATATATGTGTGTATATGTATTATATATGTATATATGTGTATACACACACACACACACACACACACACACATAATAATGTGCAACAAAGGGAGGGGAATTTTCTCATCTCTTTTCCTGAGTCAAGTTTAGTCATTATAATTAAGAAGCATTAAGTTACCTTTTCCTATTCTTTCAATTTGCATTGTTGCAGTCATTATCAATGTTGTTTTCCTGGTTCTGCTTACTTCAGTCTTAGGAAATTAGTTAATAAAACTTATAAAAATTAGTTCATATAAGTCTTCCCATGTTCCTCTCTATTCTCCATATTTGTCATTTCTTTTTTTCTTTTTTCTTTTCCTTTTTTGTTGTTTTTTTATTTTTTTGCTTTTTTATTTTATTTTATTTTATTTTTTTCATATTTGTCATTTCTTACACACGGTAAAATATTTCACTAGATTCATGTGCTGTAATTCATTTAGCCAATCCGCAATTGATAGACACCTACTTTGTTTCTAGTTTCTACTGCAAAAAGTATTGCTGTGAGTATTTTTGCACAACTTGATTATGCCTACCAGTGAAATCTCAGGGTCAAATGTCCAAGGGTTCTTAAAAAGCATAATTCCAAACTACTTTTCAGGATGGCTGGACTAGTCCACAGTTCTACCAACAATATATACTTAGTGTGTTGATCTTCCCGAAGCCTCTACAGTATTGGCTACTGACTTCTTTTGTCATCTAGGCCAATTTGTTGGGTTTGAGGTGAGATGTCAGAGTTGTCTTGGTTTGCATTTCTTTTCATAGCAACACTTTTTGCAGTAAGAACTGGAAAACAAAGTAGGTGTCCATCAATTGGAGATTAGATAAATGAATTATGGCACATTAATCTAGTGAAATATTTTACTGTGTATAAGAAATGACAAATATGGAGAATGCAGAGAAACATGGGAAGACTTATATGAACTAATTTTGTAAGTTTTATTAACTAATTTCCTAAGACTGAAGTAAGCAGAACCAGGAAAACAGTAGAAATGCAGTAGAAAACAGTAGTGATTTGGAGCAGCCTTTTATAAGGTTGGTAATAGTTTGTGATTTTTCTTTTAAGAGCTGTTTATTTCTATGCATTGGAGAATGTATATGTCTTATATACTTGTACTAATTCCTTTTCTATGGGATATCAGGCCATTATCAGAAACATTTGAGAAAAAAAAATATTTTTACTAATTGTTAGTTTTCCTTCTTATCTTAGCTGCTGTATTGATTTTATTTGTGTAAAACTTTTCTATTTAATTGTTATCAAAATTATCTGTTTTATCTCTTATGTGTTCCTCTGTTCCTCATTTCAGTATTCTTTTTTCCTTTTTCTTTCTTTTTGTTTAGTATTTTTTTTCCCAGTTACATGTAAAAACAATTTTTAACATTCATTTTTAAAACTTTGAGTTCCAAATTCTCTCTTCCTCCTTCCTCACCCCCCTCATTGAGAAGGCAAATAATTTGATATGTTATACATGTGTAGTCATGCAAAATATATTTCCATATTAGTCATGTTGTGAAAGAGAACACAGACCAAAAAAAAAACCTCAAGAAAAATAAAGTAAAAAAAAAAAGTATGCTTCAATCTGTATTTAGACACCATCAGTTCTTTGGGGATGGATGGCATTTTCTTCATATGTCCTTCCAAGTTGTCCTGAATCATTGTATTGCTGAGAATAGCTAAGTCATTCACAGCTGATCATCTTACAATACTGCTGTTACTCTGTAGACAGTACATTTCACTTTGCATCAGCTCATCTAAGTCTTTCCAAGTTTTTCTGAGAGCATCCTGCTCATCATTTCTTATAGCACAATAGTATTCTATTACAATTACATAGCACAATTTGTTCAGTAATTCCCCAATTGATGGGCATATTCTCAATTTCCATTTCTTTGCAACCAGAAAAGAGCTGCTAGAAATATTTTTGTACATATAGGTCCTTTTCTGTTTTTTGTTTTTTTTATTTCTTTTTGGATACAGACCTAGTAGTGGTATTGGTAGGTCAAAGGGTATGCATCGTTCAATAACCCCTTGGACATAGCTCCAAATTGCTCTAAAGAATGGTTGAATCAGTTTACAACTCCACCAACAATGCATTAATGTCTCATTTTTTGCACATACCATCCAACATCGGTCATTTTCCTTTTCTGTCCCATTAGTCAATTTAATAGGTATGAGGTAGTACCTCAGAATTGTTTTAATTTGCATTTTTCCAATCAATAGTGATTTAGAGCATTTTATATGGCTACAGATAACTTTGATTACTTCATCTGAAAATTGATCATATCTTTGATCATTTATCAATTGAGGAATGGCTCTTATTTTTATAAATTTGACCCAGTTTCCTAAATATTTGAAAAATGAGGCCTTTATCAGAGAAATGTGCTTCAAAATTTTTTTCACAGTTATGATTACTAAATGTATTTCCCTCTATTCTATTTCTCCCCTGTTTACTCTATACTCTCTCTCCTTTCACCCTGTCTCTCCTTAAAAGTGTTTTACTTCTGACTACCACCTCCCCCAATCTGCCCTTCCTTCTACCACCACCACCCCTTCTCTTATTCCCTTCCCCTCCTACTACTGTCTTGGCCTGAGCTCTGGTCTGTGAGTGACCACAAGCACTCTTTTCTGCCCTGGAATTGTGACAAGGGTCCTTGTTCCACTGTGGTCACAAGCTCTGGTGTGCTAGTGCTCCTCCTTGTCCTGGGATTGCCACTCAGGACTGTGACCCAGATCTGAGTATAAGCAAAGCAACAGAGTCCTGCCCCCAGTGCCAGCAAAGAGATCCTTGTATTCCTTCTGATCAGTTGTTTGACCCCCTTACTATCTGTGTGCTGAGAGCTCTGGAAGCAGCCACTACCACTGCTGATTCAGTGGTTCCCAAGGCCTGATCCTGGTTCGCTCAGGCTTGGTTTATGTTGGCGCTGTCTGTGCTGCACTGCGTTCCACTCTTACCCTAGTGCAACAGACTTTTTCCACCAACCTTCTAAGTTGTCTTTGCCTGGAAAATTATTTCACCCCATCTTTTTGTGGTTCTGCTGCTCTGGGAATTATTTTATGGCATTATTTAAAGGTGTTTGGAGGGGCTCTGGGAAGAACTCAGGTGAATAGCTGTCTTTTCTCTTATTTTGAAATGTTTAAAGGAGAAGAACGTTAAAAAATTTTTCTTTTAAGAGTTCATGATTAAACAAGAGATAAAGAGGTTCACAGGAGATAAAATGGATCATTTTGATTACATAAAGTTCAAAAGTTTTTACACAAACAAAACCAAGGAAGCTAAAATTAGAAGAAAAGCAGGAAACTAGAAAAAAATCTTTGTAGCAAGTTTCTCTAATGCAGGTCTTATTTCTTAATTATATAGGGAACTGATCCAAATTTATAAGAACAAGAGCCATTCCCCAATTGATAAATGGTCAAGGGATATGAACAGGAAGTTTTCAGAAGAAGAAATCAAAGTTACCAATAGTAATAAGGAAAATGCTCTAAATAACTAATAATTAGAAAAATGCAGATTAAAGCAACTCTGGGGTATCACCTCATGCTCTTCAAATTGGCTAAGATGACAAAAAGGGAAAATGTTGGAGGGGATGTGGGAAAATAGGTACCCTAATGCAATGTTAGTGGAGTTATGAATTAGTCCAGGGGTGGGGAACCTGCTATTGACTGAAGTCAAAGGGCCGCACTTGAGGACCTAGATGGCCACACGTGACCTCGAGGTTGCAGGTTCCCCACCCCTGGACTAGTTCAACCATTCTGGAAAGCAATTTGGAACTATGTCCCAAAAGCTACTAACCTGTGCATACACTTTGATCCAGCAATAACACTATTAGGTCTATTCCCCAAAGAAATAAAAGAAAAAGGAAAAAGACTCATATATACAAAAAATATTTATAGCAGCTTTTTCTATTGTGGCAAAGAATTAGAACCCGAGGAGTGCCCATCAGTTAGGGAATGGCTGAGCAAGTTTTGGTATACGAATGTGATGGAATACTACCTTGCTGTAAGAGATGAAGGGGATGGTTTCAGAAAGACCTGGGAAGAATTACATAAACAGCAAAAACAAAAACAAAAACAAAAGCAAAACAAAACAAAAAAAGAATTACGTGAACAGATGCAGAACAAAACAAGCAGAACCAAAACAATTTATACAGTAACAGCAATATTATAATCAACTGTGAAAGACTTAGTAACTCTGATTAATGCAATGACTCATTATAATTCCAAAGGTCTCACAATGAAAAATTTTGTCCACTCCCAGATAGAGAACTAATGGACTCAAAGAGCAAATCAAAGCATATTTTCTTTCTTTCTTTCTTTTTCTTTTTTTTTCTTCCTAAAACAAGGCTTATGTCGAAAATTTGTTTTGCACAACTTCATATTTGTAGTGGGTTTTATGTTTCTTGCCTTCTTAATGGGTAGGGAAGGACACAAGGGGAAGGAAAGAATCCAGAACTGAAAATAAAATAAAATTGAATTTAAAAAATAAAAATTATTTCCCTAGCCATAACTATGAAGATATTTCTATCCATTTTCCTCTAATTTTTCAAATGGTGTGACATTTTTATATTTAAGTTATATGTCTGTTTGTACCTTATTATACCCTATAATTCTTATTAACTTAGGTATTTGGTTTCATAGACTAAAAGAGGTATTAGGGTACAGTGACACCAGTGCTCGACATAAAGTAGATGTACTCAATATGTGTTTGTAGATGATCGATGATGATGATGGTAATGATGATGGACAGCTGACAGAGAGGAGGCAGATAAACACAAAAGCAGTTACCGATCTATGTTGAGTATTATAGTCAGTCAGCTACCAAGAATCTTCTGTGTGCCAGGCATTGTGCTAAGCACTGAGGATACAAAAAGAGGCAAAAGAACATCTCTGCCTTCAAGGAGCTCACAATCTAACATGGGAGACAATAAGTAAACAAAAAAGTACAAACAAGCTATATACAGGATAAATGGGAAATAATTAAAAGAGGGAAGACACTAGAATTAAAAGGAGTTGGGAAGGGCTTCCTATAGAAGATGGAATTTTATTTGGGATTTGAAGGGAAACTAGGGAAACCAGTAGGTGGATATGAAAGAGAGAGAGTTTTCCAGGTATGGGGGAGGAAATATCTTGAGTGGAGAGATGGAGTACTTTGTCTGTGGAGCAATAAAGAGGACAGTGTCACTGGATCAAAGAATGTATGCCGGAGAGTAAAGTGGAAGAAGACTGGAAAGGAGGGGCACTAGGTTAGGTTATGAAGGGCTTTGAAGGCTAAACAGAGGATTTTATATTTGATCCTGGAAGCAATAGGGAACCATTGAATTATTGATTATTGAATAAAGGAGTGATATAGTTGGACTTAGGCTTTAGGAAAATCACTTTGGCAGTTGAATGGAGGATGGATTGGCATGGGGAGAGACTAGAGGCAGGTACTCCCACCATCAGGCTATTACAATAGTCCAAGTGTGAGGTGCTGATGGGTTGCACTAGGGTAATGGCAGTATGATGGAAGAGAAAGAAGTGTATGCAAAGGTGAAATTGACAGGCTGTGGCAACAAATTGGATATGGAGGGCAAAGATAGTGAGGAGTCCAGGATGACCTCTAGATTGTGAACCAAGGGGACTGGGAGGATGGTGGTACTCTTGACAAAAACAGGCAAGTTAGGGAGTAGGAGAAGGTTTGGGGGAAACAGTGGGTTCAGTTTTGACATAGTTGGACATGTTTACTGAACCTCTAGTTGAAGATGTCTGAAAGGCAGTTGGAGATGTGAGATTGGAGGTCAGCAGAGAGGTTAGGGTAAGATAGGTAGATCTAAGAATCATCATCATAGAGATGGTAATTAAATTCATGGAAGCTGATGAGATCACCAAGTGAAGTAGTATAGAGAGGGAGAAGAGAAGAAAGCCCAGGACAGAATCGTCTAGGATACCAATGGTTAGAGGATGACCTGGATGAGAATCCAGCAAAGGAGACTGAGGAGCAGACTGATGGGCAGGAGGAGAAGCAGGAGAGAGTGGTGTCCTAAAAACCAGAGAGAAGGGAGTATCAAGGAGAAGACAGTGAGCAATCATGTCAAAGGATATAGAGAGGTCAAGAAGAATGAGGATTGAGAAAAGGCCATTGGATTCAACAATTAAGAGATCATTGATAACTTTGGAAAGAGTAGTTTTGGTGGAATGATGAGGTTGAAAGCCAGATTGTAGAGGGTTAAGAAGTAAATGAAAGGAGAGAAAGTAGAGATACCTCTTGCAGACAGCCTTTTCAAGGAATTTGACCACAAAGGGCAGAAGAGATATAGGGCAATAGTGGGGATGGAAGAATCAAATGAAAGTTTTTTAAAGATTGGGAAGAGAAGGCGTGCTTTTAGGTAGTAAGGAAGCAGACAGTAAACAAAGAGAGATTAAAGATAAATGAGAGAGTAGAAAGGAGAGAAAGGGTGATCTGGTGATGACAGGATAGAATGGAATCACTTGGGCATGTTTGCCTTGGCAAGGTGAAGGGCCACCATTTTATGTGAGACAAGGGTGAAGGAGAATTCATCTGAGTGATGTGAGATGAGGAATTGGGGAGAAGAGGAAGCTCATGACAGTTGAAGTTGGGGATGCAGTGGATGACCTGGGCATCTTTGATGTCTGAATAATCCCTTATCACTCCATAGTGCCTGCTTCATCCACTTTCATTGCTATTGGAACAAATTGTTCTCATCCACCCATTCTGCCATTGTTAGTAGCACATTTGAAAAGAATTGGCACATAGTAGGTGCTTAATAAATACTTATTGACTGACTGGTTAAAGAATGAACGAATAGGACATGAATGGGCCTTTGTTGGGGGGGGTGATCTGTGTCAGATTAAATGAAATTATTCCGATTTTTTTGGTTGAAGGGAATGCTTTCTCTAGTATTTGTATTTCCTTGGTTTCTGATGCCTTCAGGGAGAAGTTTTTATGACAATAGCTAGCATTTGCTTAGCATCTTAATGTTTACAAAGCACTGTACATAAATTATCTCATTTGATCCTCACAACAGCCCTGTGAGTAGGTACTATTATTATCCCCATTTTACAGATAAGGAAACTGTGATAGAGAGAGAGAGATTACGGGACTTGCCAGGGTTTCATTGCTAGTTACCCACTGTACCTACCTGCTTCTAATATCTAATTTACTAAGAGATTATGCAGTAACATTGGGTAGGCCCCCTTCCAAAGTCCTCTCTGTGGCCTGAACACAAAATTCAGTTCTCACAAACTACAGTCCTGGAATGCCAGCACACACAAGTTCCACCAGGTATGATCAGCAGACGATTCTCAAGTGTCCACTCTGGGCCAGGACTTGGGCTAATCATTGGGTATACAGATATACAGATACAATGCCTTCAAGGAGCCTGCAAATCTACTAGGAAAGCATATGACATGCATACAAACAAATCAAATATAATGTAGAGTGTCCTGGGGACAAAGGTGAGAACAGAGGAAGAAGTACTCTAAGAAAATCTGGGGAGGCAGAGATCCAGAAGGGTAGAATAGTAGGAAGATTTGGACTTGGAGTTAACCAACCAACATTTATCAAGTACCTACTGTATGCCAGGCACTGTGTTAGGTACTGGGGATGATACAAAACCAAAAATGAAAAGTTCCTGCCCTCAGAGAGTTGATATTCTATTGGGAGGAGACAACAGGTACACATAGGAATATGTACAAAATATCTATACAGATTCTCTGCCTGCTTGCTAAAGGACATATCCCACAGAAAGGTGCCTGAGCACATGCCCAGACCCATAGGAAGGGCTCCTACATATATAAAATAAGTGTTAGAGAATTTGTTGTGCAGATTGGATTGGGGAGTGCTTTAAAATTTTCTTTTCTTTTATTTATTTGTTACATTTTGAGTTCAGAGTAGTCTCTGTCCCTTCCTCCTAATCCTGTATTAGAGAAGGCTAACATTTGATATACATATCAGTTCTTTCTCTGGAGGTGGATAGCATTTTCCTTTATAAGTCCTTCATAGTTGATATTACTCAGAAAAATTTAGTCATTCACGGTTATTCTTTGAACAATATTGTTGTTACTGTATACAGTGTGCTCTTGGTTATGCTCATTTCTGCATTATTTCATGTGAGGGATTGTTGAGGAAAAAACATATCAGTACTAACTAATAACATACTCTGCAATAGATGCTCAAGTATGCCAGAAACAATATCGTTTTCTGTTTCTAAGCTATTTTTAGCTTGGAGAGGGAGATGTCAAAACTAGTATAAGTCTCCTCTGATGTAAGTCTTTGCCTTAAGAAAATTTCAGGTGATATTTACAGGAGTCTTGAATAAGGAAAAAATTGTAACATGTTAAAATACAATTTTGAGTTAATGTTCCAGAATAGTCTCTGCTTAGTTCTTTCCTGAACACATTCCCTTAAGAGTTCCTTCCTGTGATCGATATCTTAACCTTGAATTTCAAAAGAGGACAGACTTATATGGGTCTTGGCACCAATCACTCCAGGTATTGGGGAGGCAATCATACCATCTAGACACACATTAAGTTTGGTTATCATCCTTACTCCATTTCAAAGAAAGGCCTTAGCCCTTCTTCTTCCCACTTTCTTATGAAAAAAGGTTTGGAAAGGATTTTAAGTTGGAGAAATAGTATTTCTTAACATTTCTAATTTTTTTGTTGCTGTTTAGTCTTGTCTGACTCTTTGTGACCCCATTTGGGATTTTTGTGGCAGAAATACTGGAGTGGTTTGCCATTTCCTTCTCCAGCTTATGTTACAAATGAGAAAACTGAGGCAAACAAGGTTAAATACCTTGTCAGGGTCACTAGTCACCGTCTAAGGCCTGATTTGAACTCAAGAAGATGAGTCTTCCTGACTCCAGGCCCAGCACTCTATGCTTCCATAGGAGGCACTGGCAGCTAGAGTTCATATGGAAGTCAAGAGACACTTAGGTTGGAATCGTGCCTCTGATGCTTAGTAGCTGAGTGACTGAGGGTGAGTGATTTTAACTTTCATGAGTCTCAGTCTCCTCATTTATAAAACAGAGATCAAGGTGGGTTCACTCAGCAACACCCAGGACAATATGAGTCCATACCTTGTCAAAGAAGCATCGCCAGTGTCAGAACAATGGCCTCACCTGTGTCATCCTTGTTAATAAGGATTTAACTTTATTAAGGCAACATCACATGAGACATGGTAGACATGAGAAGGATGCAGGAGGGCCTTATAGGCTTGTCCTGAATGTCGCTTAGATTTGGGAGACATCTGGGTAGAAGTAATAAGTGAGGTCAAGGTCAGCAAAGGAGAGTGGGCCCAGGACAGAGTTCTGGAGGACAGCCATGCTTAAGGGCAACGGAGGAGAGTGATAAAAAGGGATCCAAGTAGGAGTCGTCATATAGGGAGGAGGAAAACCAGGAGAGTGTCAAGGAAGCAAAAGGAGGAGAGAGAGTAGGTAGCAAAAGGGGCTGGTAAACAATGTCAAGTGTTGTAGAAAGCGCAATAAGGATGAAGACTGAGCAGAAATCATAGGATTCAGCAGTTGCTGAAGGTCATTGGTGAGT
>NW_020954576.1:55696649-55700739 GCF_900497805.2 Vombatus ursinus | reverse complement strand
TTTTTTTTTTTTTTTTTGGTGAGGCAATGGGGGTTAAGTGACTTGCCCAGGGTCACACAGATAGTAGGTGTCAAGTGTCTGAGGCTGGATTTGAACTCAGGTCCACCTGACTCCAAGGCCAGAACTCTATCCACTGCGCCATCTAGCTACCCTTATAAGGGCAATTTTAACAGAATGGTGGCATTAGAAATCCTGTTGCATAAGGTTGAACAGTACAAATTGGGGTGAGTAAATAGACGTAGCAAGTGGGGACAACTATTTTAGAGGTTCTGCAGCAGGAAGAAAGAAGAGATTAAGTATGGTAGTTTGAAGGGGTTGGATGTTTAAGGGGTTTTGTTCTATTTTTTAAAAATTAAGAATAGAGAGGCAGCTAGGTGGCATAGTGGATAGAGCACTGGCCCTTGAGTTGAGAGGACCTGAGTTAAAATCCAGCCTCAGACACTTACTAGCTGTGTGACCCTGGGCAAGTCACTTAACCTGGATGGCCTCAAAAAAAAAAAAAAAGAAGAAAGAAAGAAAGAAAAGAAAAAAAAGGAAAATTAAGGACATTGAGGAAAGAGCACTGGATTTGGATTCATAGGACCTGGGATTGAAATCCAGTGCATTCTGTCATTCATTACCTGTGTAAGTTACATAACCTTTCCGGATCTCAGTTTCCTCATCTGTAAAATGAAGGAGAGGGACTTTATGGCATCTATATTCTCTTTTAACTCTAAAACGATCTGATGAATACATTTTCAGGCACTGGGGAAGGAGGGAGAGCCAGAAGCTAAGAGGATGAGAAGGGACAATGCCTAAGTCAAGCTTGTAGAGGAGACAGAAGAGGATGAGATCATGGATGGCACAAGTAGAGAGATTAGCCTTGGCAAAGTGGAGGGATAACAAGAAGAGAGGCTTTTGAGGTATGAAGGAGGGGAGATTAGGATGTCCCTCATAAGCTCAATCTTCTCATTGGAGTTGGAATTGAGAGAATTGAGGTCACCTGCTGAAGGAGGAGGTTTGGGAATGGAGTTGGGGACTGAAGAGGGGAGAAGGTTTGGATCAACTGCCATGAGAACCGTGAAAGGAAGATAAGCAGAGAAGCAACGGATTGCCGTACAGCAGCGAGCACCCAATTTAGATATAAACCTAGGTTTATAAGGAACCTGTTCAGCACAGCTTCCTGCATTTCTTTTCTTTTTCTTTTGGTTAGGCAATGGGGTTAAGTGACTTGCCCAGGGTCACACAGCTAGTAAGTGTTATCTGTGTGAGGCTGGATTTGAACTCAGGTCCTCCTGAATCCAGGGTTGATGCTGTATCCGCTGCGCCACCTAGCTGCCCCAGTTTCCTGCCTTTCTTCAGCAGTATTTGGCTGGCTCAGGAAAAGGAGGGGAAGAATGAAAATGGTGGGGGTGACCTGGTCTGAGGGTTAGCCGGGCATGAATGGAAGAAGGTTAAAAAAGCAAGAATTCAAGGCTGGAGAAGAGGGACTTGTTCAAATGGAAAACTACAGGGTTAAACTTGAAGGGAGAGATGAGAAACCAGCACAGGTGAGGCTGAGGGGGACAGTAGGGTGGGACAAAAGGTGGACAAAAAAACAGGCTTAGGAGATTTCAGGCCAGATGCAAGGACTGCACGCTTGCTACCCGTGGATCAATCAGCCTACTAAATCTGAAGTGGCTCATTGCCAGAAAGGTGGCTACCCATGATAAAAAGGTGTGTAGGTGACAATGGATTTTTGGGTCTACAGAAGCTCAGGGGGATAATCTACTAAAGCAAAAAAGGAATTACTAACACGCTGATTGAAGGTCATGACAACAAAATTGCATACTTTTGATTTAATAATAGCTAGCGTTCGTATAAGGGCAGCTAGGTGGTGCAGTGGTTAGAGTGCAGGGCCTGGAGTCAGGAAGACTCATCTTCCTGAGTTTAAATCTGGCCTCAGACACTTACTGTGTGACCCTGGGAGAGTCATTTCACCCTGTTTACCTCAGTTTCCTCATCTGTAAAATGAGCTGAAAAAGGAAATGGCAAACCACTCCAGTATCTCTGCCAAGAAAAACCCACATGAGGTCATGAAGAGTAGGACACAACTGGAAAAATGACTAAACAACAAAAACATTTATATAACACTTTAAGGTTTGCAGAGCACTATAAATACATCATCACCTTCAATCCTCTCAACAGTCCTTTGGAGGCAGGTGCTATTATTAATCCCATTTTACATATGAGGAAGCTGAGACCTTGTAAGGTGAAGCAATTGGCCCAGGGTCACAGAGCTAGTAAGTGTCCAAAGCCAAATCTGAAGTCAGTTATCCCTGGCAAACCACTCCAGTATCTTTGCCAAAAAAACTCCAAATGGGGTCACAAACAGTCAGCACGACCGAAAAAAACATCAGCTCCCTGATTCCAGCACTCTATCCATGGGGCCGCCTAACTGCCTTCAACTAATTCTCACACAGTATGGTTTTGAATACTGTCCTGCTAGCTTTCTCTGGACACACTCCAGCTTGTAAATGTCTTTCCTAAAATGTGATATGAAAAACTGAATAGATCTGGCCTGACTAGGGCAGTGGTAAAGGGACTTGGCCAGGGTCATATACCAATAATTAGGGGTAGAAGAATCAGGATTGAAATCCAGGTCCCTCTGATTTCAAATCTCACTCCCCTTCCACTGTACAGTGCAGCTTGAATTTCTTTCTTTCTTTCTTTCTTTCTTTCTTTCTTTCTTTCTTTCTTTTTTTTGGGCAAGGCAATTGGAGTTAAGTGACTTGCCCAAGGTCACACGGCTGAATATCATGTGTCTGAGGCCAAATTTGGACTCAGGTCCTCCTGACTCCAGGGCCAGTGCTCTATCCACTGCACTATCTAGCTGCCCCCTGTTTGAATTTCTAAAACCCAAAGCAGTCAGTGACTTCTTGGGACATTGGTTTTTGTTGTTGTTCAGTCATTTCAACAGTGTGGTCTTTTAAAAAAAATTTATTTATTTTATTTTTAATTTATGGAATAAAACATTTCTATAACAGTATAATAAAAAAGATGATTGCACATGAAATTGCAAATCTGCTATGTACAACATGCTATTCCTTTTAAATATGTAATAGGTAAATTCTTTTTTTTTTTAATTTTTTTCTTCCCTCCCTCCCCCTGTCCTAGAGATAGTTACCATCACGTGCGCGCGCACACACACACACACACACACACACGTAAAATCATTCTATGCATACTTCTATTTATCAGTTCATTCTCTGGATGCAGATAACGTCTTCCTTCACTTTGTCATTACTTTGGGTATTTATAATAGTCAAAATGACGTAGTCACTCAAAGTGGTTCTTAAAACAATATTGCTAGTACTGTATACAAAGTTCTCTTAGTTCGGCTTATTTCACTCTTCATTATTTCATGCAAATCTGTTCATGTTTTTCTATGATCATTGTGCTCATCATTCTTATAGCACAGAAGTATTCTATCACAATCATATACCACAACTTGTTCAACCATTTTCCAGTTTGAAGGCATTCCTGCAATTTCCAGTTCTTTGCTACCACAAAGAGAGCTGCTATAAACATTTTAGGACATATAGGTACTTCCCCTTTTCCCCTAGTTAATCCCCCCCATCCTTTCTTCCCCATTATAATCATTTGTATTTGTGTAGTTAGAATTTCATTCTTGAAAACAACACCTCCCTATTACTGTGATTAAGGTTAGGTAAGAAATGAGGCAGAGAATGGCCTCTTTACCTAGTTAAAAATCAATCAATTTGGAAGGGATGAAGGACAAATAACAACAAAAACTTTGTCCCTCTTACTGATGTCCCTGAAGGAGCTAGATCCTATTTATCCTTTTGAGGAACTCTTCGAAATATGTTTTGGGTTTACATAAGCACTTCTACCTTCTGAAGGATGAAATGACCAGAAAGGAAAGTCAAGAATTTGCCCACTGCTCTGCAAGTCACATAACCGTTTGCTTCAGTTTCCCCATCTGTAAAAAATGAGCTAGAGGAGGAAATGGCAAACTACTCCAGTATCTTTGCCAAGAAAAACGCAAATGGGGTCACGAAGAGTCAGATATGACTGAAAATGACTGAAAAACAACAACAAATGCTTTGAG
>NW_020954576.1:55695673-55696627 GCF_900497805.2 Vombatus ursinus | reverse complement strand
GAGAGAGAGAGAGAGAGAGAGAGAGAGAGAGAGAGAGAGAGAGAGCGAGCTCTGAGAGCACTCTGGAAGTTGTCTGCAGAGGCAGTGACTCCCTTCGCATCTCTATTTCTGTATCTGTACCGGCTTCTCGACCTGCATCTAGAACTCCTTCACTATGTCCGGTTGATCATTTGGTAATGTATTTCCACCTTGATATCACTTCTCTTTCTCTTGCCTCTGATTACAGGAGCACAGAGAAGGGACCTCTGGGGCCATCTAGTTCAATTCTCTCATTTTAGAAATGAAGTTTTTTGGGGAGTTTGTCTCAGGACTTGGCCCAAGGAGGTTAGATGACTTGCACAGAGTCACCTCTAACATGTCACCTCTAACTCCAGAGCCAAGACTCCTCTCATCACTTTCTGGGGCTCTCTCCCACCCTTTCTCTTTGTGTATTTCTACATAGGAGTATATATATATCTTGGCATCTTAGATTTAGAGCCAGAAGGGGCATCAAATGGTATCTACTTCAAACCTTCTATTTTTCCGTGAGGAAACTGAGGGATGCAGGAGGCAAATATCACATATGCAGTAAATAGCAGAGGTAGCATTTGAGCCCACAACCTCTGGCTCTAGGGCCAGTGCCTTTTGCACCAGACCATGCTGCCTCCTCATGGCAAAACAAAGAAACAATACCCCGTGCCCCCACCCCGCCCAATCCAGGGTTTCTTCCTTTGCTTAGGAACAGATGTATAGTAATACTTCACTGCTCCTTTGGTCTCATCTATTCCTTTCCAATAAGGTTTCAAAGTATATCCATTAGATTGTAAGCTCCCTGATGTGAAGGAATACCACTATGCTGTAAGAAATTATGAACTTGGGGGCAGCTAGGAGGCACAGTGGATAGAGCACTAGCCCTGGATTCAGGAGGACTTGAGTTCAAATGTGGCCTCATACACATAACACTTACTAGCTGTG
>NW_020954576.1:55690948-55695628 GCF_900497805.2 Vombatus ursinus | reverse complement strand
AAAAAAAAAAAAAAAAAAAAGGCAAGAAAAGAAATGATGAACTTGATGATCTTAGAAAAACGTGGATAGGCTTGCATGAAATAATGAAGAGCAAAATGAGCAGAATCAGGAGAACGTTGTATGCAGTAACAACAATATTGTTTTAGTAACAACTTCAAGTGACTAAGTCATTTTGACTATTATAAGTACCCACATTAGCTACAAAGGACATATGAAGGAAGATGTTATCTGCATCCAGAGGAAGAACTGATAAATAAAAGTATATACAGAACAATTTTACACACACACACACACACACACACGTGTGTGTGTGTGTGTGTGTGTGTGTCTAATGGTAGCCCTCTCTAGGGAAGGGGAGGAGAGGGAAGAAAAATAGGAAAAAAATAGAGTTACATGACAATTTTATTATATATTTAAAAGGAATAGCAAGTTGTACATAATAGATTTGCAGTTTCACATATAATACTATGTTATGGAAATATGTGTTTTATTTCTTAAGTTCAGAATAAAATAAATAAAAATTTTAAAAATATTGTAAGCTTCTTGAGGGCAGGGACTATCTTTGGCTTCTTTTTTGTATCTCCAGCACTTAGTACAGTGTCTGGCACTTATTAGATGCTTAACAAGTGTTTTTTGTTCAATTGTGTCTGATGATTTGTGTCCCTATTTGGGGTTTTCTTGGCAAAAACACTGGAGGGGTTTGTCATTTCCTTCTCCAGCTCATTTTGTAGATGAGGAAGGTGAGGCAAACAGGGTTAAGTGACTCGCCCAGGGTCACACAGCTAGTAAATGTCTGAGACCAGATTTGAACTCAGGAAGAGGAGTCTTCCTGACTCTAGGCCTGGCACTCCATTTCCTGCACCAGGTAGCTGTCTCTTAAATCCTAGGTGTCCCAAGAAACTTAGTGCTGTGTTAAGCTATTAAATCTTTACTAGTTTAATATGGCCACTAAGTTTCATAGGACACCCTGTAACTGTGTTCTAGTTAGAAGCCACAGCTCACCAAGCTTCAGTGATATCTGATTGCAGTTCTGTTGGGAAGGTTAATCATTTCTTAGGTTAAGACCTTGTGCCTCTAGGACAGCTTCTGTTCTGGGAAAACATTGCACAGAGCTCCTCCTAGGAAATAGCAGAGCACACAATACCATCTGCACAAGCTAATGAAGTCCAGCCTTTCCTGGTAAGTAGGAATGACAGGGACAATCAGTCAAAGGGCATCAATTCAGACAACCTTGTGATTATGGTTAACAGGCAGACGCGCTATATGAACATGAACCTAAGTAACTGAATGTGATAATAAGCAATTCTCTTTTAGAGCAACTCCTGTAATCTAAGCTAGTGTTCTCAGAGTGTGGTCCTCTGACCTCTGGGGTCCTCACTGTCAGAGTTCATTGCTCATATTCTCCTGGTATATTCTTCAGTAGGAGTTCTCAAAGTGGTCTGTGGTCCCTGAGACCCTTTCAGGGAATCAGCAAGGTGAAAAATTTTCATAATGTAATGAAAACATTATTTGCCTATATACTCCCTCCTTTACCAACTGCACATCTCTCTAAGGCTAGGTTTTCTTCATCTGCTTCAACCCAAATAACTTATCACAACAGATTGAATACAGAAGCAGACGAGAAAATCCAGATGTCTTGTATTAAGTCAGAAATTAAAGAGATTTGACAAAATATGTAAAACAACACTACTCTTCTCACTAAATTATTAGTGACTTAGAAAAATAGTTATTTTTCATGAAAATACATTATTTATGTTAACATGTAATGAGTTTATTGTGGTTGTTTTGTGGAATTAATAAATCAATATTTTAAAAATTGATCAGTTTGTATTTCTAATATGGCAAGTATTGATAGCTATAACTCACAAAAACAAAAGCTCTTTGAAGTCCTTAATAGATTTTTTTTAATTTGGCAATTGAGGTTAAGTGACTTGCCCAGGGTCACACAGCTAGTGTCAAGTGTTTGGTCTGAGGCTGGATTTGAACCCAGGTCCTCCTGACTTGAGAGCCAGTGCTCTATCCACTGCACCACCTAACTGCCCCTCCTTAATAGTTTTAAGGGCTCCTGAAACCAACAGTTTGTGAACCAGTGATTTAGACTAATCCCATCATTTTTCAGATGAGAAAATTGAATCCCGAAGAGGAACTTGGCCAAAGTCATACATCTAGTTAGTGACAGAGCCTTAAATCCAGTGTGTGTGTGTGTGTGTGTGTGTGTGTGCGTGCGTACATGTGTATGTGTGAGTGTATGTGCATAGGTGTATATGTTTATGTATGTATATGTGTATATATGCATGTATGTATTTTTGGAAAGCTGTATGTAGATCAAACTTCTGTAATAAGAATTCTATCTTGCTTGCACTAGGGAAGATGGCCCTTCAGGGAATCATCCTTAATTCAGATATTTTTGGAGTGAGTCCTGCTGTGGGGCAAAATTTTTGGAGTGAGTCCTGCTGTGGGGCAAAGCACTGTATTAGGTGCTGAGGACATTATAAAGAAAACATATAAGCCTGTACCCTAAAAGACCTTACAGGTGAGTAGGGAAAATGAGACATGTGCACAAATGACTCTAATATAAATTAGAATGAGCCAAGCGCAGGGATTCAATCCATTCTTCCTATCAAAGTCATCTTTCTTATCTGTTGCCCTGGTCGTGGCATTCCTCTGCCCAGAAATCTTCCAAGGCATATTATTGGCTGCCATGTATGATTCAAATTCCTTTGCCTCTAAGACGCTATCACATCTTGCACTACCGGCCTTTCCAGTCATCTCTCATATAACCTACTTCTACAAATTCTATGTTCCAGCCAAACTGGATGGTTCTCTGGCCTCTGAACATGGCCTGTACTTGTCCATATCCATGTCTTGCTTGAGCAATTTCCTAGAATATCCCACTATCCTATATCTCTCCCTGTTAAATTCCTTTAAAGCCCTCATTCAATGCTATGTCTCCAAATGGAGCGTTCTCTCCTAACCTCTGGGGGCTCCCTGTTGCCTCTAGGATCAATCATAAAATCCTCTGGCTTTCCAGTCTTCTTACTTTACTCCCCTTGCTCTATTCTGCCATTCAATGACAAATACCAGCCTCTTTGCGATTCTTCCCACAAGACAGTCCATCTCCAGACTCTGAGCATTTTCATTGGCTGTTCCCAAGTCAGGAATGCTGTCTCTCCTTATCTGTGACTCCTGGCTTCTTTCAAATCTCAGCTAAACTCTCACCTTCTGCAAGAAGTCTTTTCCAGTCCTCCTTCACCATAGCGCCTTCCCTCTGAAATAATCTCCAATTTATCCTGTCTACAGCTTATTTGTATATCATTGTTTACATGTTGTCTCTCCTGTTAGATTGTTAACTCCCTGAGAACAGGAGTGATTTCTTGCCTTTCTTTATATCCCCAGTAGTTGGTAAACAAAAAGGCAGGTAGGTGGCACAGTGGATTGAATACTGGACCTGGAGTCAGGAAGACTCATCTTCCTGAGTTCAAATCTGGCTTCAGACACTCACTAGCTGTGGGACCCTGGGCAAGTCACTTAACCCTGTTTGCCTCAGTTTCTTCATTTATAAAATGAACTGGAGAAGGAAATGGTAAAAACCACTCCAGGATCTCTGCCAAGAGAATCCTAAATGGGGTCATGAAGAGTCAGACCCGACTGAACAACAACTTGGTAAACAGGCTTAATAAATGTTACTCACAGTCTTTTCTGGTAACAACCTTCATCCGTTGCCCTCACGCAGCACTTTGTTCTGTAGTTAATCTGGCCTTGTGCTACCTTTAGGCTTTGTGTTTCTCTCAGTCCTTTGCACAGTGTTCCACATACAGTAAGTGCTTAATAAATGTTAGTTGACTGGACAAGTAATTTAATCCCCTCTATGGACTTTAGACTTACCCAGTTAGGCTCCTGGCTACTTCAGCTCCTCTCATGTGTTTCCTTTCTTTAGCATTGACCTTGTGAGGACTGAAAGGTCTACAAATCTGCCTGTTGTGCCGAGAACCAGCAGTGGCCACCAGAGTGGGAAGGCAAATGTGGCCAGCAAAGAATCACCGTCAGAGAGAAAGTGAGCTGGGGAGGAAAGATTCAGGGGAATAAAGTGGCAGTGAAATGTCAAGCAACTCTTATCATTCTTGCAAAGAAACTGTCCCCGTCAGGCGACTCAGCCTCCCAACTTATATGGGGAGTAGTAAGTGACTAGATTCTGTTCTGATCATTCTGGGAGTCTCTGTTGCTTCGAATCCCCTTTTCTGTGTGGAGATAAATTGTCTGCTCCAAACCTGATTTACTTTATATTCTGAGCACGTTTTTACTTTCTTTTCTTGCTGGGGAAAACCCTAGACTTAGAACCCATAACAATTTCTATAATTAGCGATTCTATAAGTAGTAACTTTTCCAGGGAATCTGAGATGGGGGACAGAATGAAGCACTGGGTAGCCTAATCCTCTGATTGAAAAGACAGCCAACCCCAGAGCAATGAACCCTATGCAAAGCATGATGTCAGGTAGAGAAGTAAAATTGGTACAGGTCTCCAGTAACAGTGGCCTTAGCCAGCTGGTGCCTAGTTAGCATTGTGTTCTCTCTGTCCATCTGTCTCTTTCTGTCTGTCTCCCATTCTCTCTTTTTCTCCCTCTCCCTCTCCTCTCTCTTTCTTATTCTTCCTTTCTCATTCTTTCTCAAGTTTCTTTTCTC
>NW_020954576.1:55680585-55690909 GCF_900497805.2 Vombatus ursinus | reverse complement strand
TCTCATTCTCCCACTCCCTCTCCTCTCTTTTTTCTCTCACCTTTTTCTTTCTCATTTTTCTTTTTCTCTCTTTCATTTTCCCTCTCCCTCTCATATTTACACACACACACACACACAAACACACACACACTATTAAAGCTTTAAAATGCACTAAGACTTTTGAGACAATGTGTATATATCATCTATAATACGTCTATAAGGCAACATCTATGTTGCCTGATTTATCAAATGATATATCTCTGTATACAGAGGGTCCAAAAAACTTTAATTGCTTAAAACTGCATTTAGCCTGATTAAACTGATTGGATTAAAAAAAAAAAAAAGGATGAATGTAGCAAGGCAAGGACACTATAAGATTACCGGATGTCAAAACCAGCCTAGCCACTGCTTGTCACTAAGGTGATTTTATGCATACCTTCATTTAATAAATTAGTCAATATATATGTCATATGTCTTCCATGTGATATATACAGGGTGTCCCAAAAATCTCCGGGCAGTTTTAATCTGTTCAAGCTTAATCCATGGGAAATTCCCTTAGTGCCATGAAGCAGGTAGGCCGATTTTGATGTCCAATGATCTCTTAGTGTCCTTGCTATACTGAGCTCATCCTCTCTTATCTGATTAGCTTCATCAGATTATGTGGTTCTCCTATTGTAAACTGAAGCCATCTTATAGCTGTGGGAATTCACCATAGCTTTGTGGCTGAGTGGAAAAGATTTTTGAACTTGATCTGTGTAATGATCAGATTTTCCTCTTTTCATCGTGTATTCAACCCATTTGCAGTATGCTGGTAAGACTCCTGGACATGGTACCACTAGTTAGCTAGATGTGAGAATTTGTGAGGTTCCTTTTACTGTTGTGGGCCTCAGCTTCCTCATATGTAAAATGGGTGAGGTGTAGAAGTGGAGGTCCGCAGGCACCTTGTGAAGGAACCTCTTTTTCTGTGACGGGTTGGAGTAGTTGACCTTTGATGGTGCCTCCAGCTCAGAGGTTCTGTGGTTTCTGAGCAGCCTAAGGAGCACAGGGGGGAAAAAATCTCTTTCCACTGAGGTGTAATAGGGGTGGAAAGAGATTTTTTTCCTACTTAAGTCTCTCAATCAACAAGCCTTCATTAAACACATAGTAAGTGCTAAGAAGTATGTTAAATGCTGGGTATACAAAGATAAAAACCAAAATAATTCCTGCCCACAAGGAGTTTACATTCTAATTGAAAAAAACTACATGCACACACATATATATCTCAGTGAACCTTACTATATAGATATACTTACGGTCTAGAGTAAGGCTCACTGGGCCTTACCATTGGCTCTACCTACCACTACATCCTTCAGATCCCTGGGCATCACCATTTGACTTGTTGGTTATCCTAAGGCCATAGAACGTTTCCTTCTGCTATACAGCTGAACCCTTCTACATATATTGTATCTCTCAATTAGAACGTGAGCTTCTAGAAACAAAAGACTGTCTCATTTTTTTTTTCTATTTATATCCTCAGTGCTTGGCATGTAGTAAGCACTTAAATAATTTTTCATTAATTCACTTTCATGCAGGCATATACGAAACACATATAAGGAAGATCCAAGAAGGTAGCTTTGGCTGGAGTGAGGTCTGGGGAGGTATGGGAGGTTATAGCAGCCAAGGGGACCAAGGAAGGCTTTGTGTAGACAAAAGTGGTTGAGCTGAAAATTTTGATGGAAATCAGAGATTCTAAGAGACAGAGGTGAGGGAGGAAAACATTCTAGGCATAAGTTCACAGAATTGTGAGAATCAAAAACTTTATAAGTATTATATAAATGTCAACTATTACTATCAGGAAAAGAACAGAAGAAAAATCACAGAATGCAAGGGAGGAGAAAATATTCATAAGGAGGGGCTGATCAACACTATCAAATGTTATGGAGAGATCAAAGAGGATGAGGATTAAGAAAAAACTGGTGTATTTGACAAATAAAAATTCAGCTTTTAGGCAACTAACAGACATATATGACCAAAACCTACTTCCCAATAAATGTGGTCGAAGAACATGAACAAACAGTTTTGGTAATATTCAAAAGTCCTTTGGAAGCCTGTAACAGATTGTGTGCCATCTTGGGAAGGGAAGAGAGAAGGGAGGGAGAGAAAAATTTTAAACTCAAAAGCTTATGGAAGTGATTGTTGATAAATCAAAATAAATTAATAAAAAAAAATTTTAAAGTCCTTTGGAATGTGAAACAAACCCCATGATTTATCGGTTTCATAAATCATATTTTCATATACCAAATTGTTTTTTCAAATGAGGCATGCCTGCATTCTGAATACTTTGTTTTTAAAAATAAAGTCTTATTGCTATCCTTGTATTTATATAATTTACATTTCCCAATGTAACCATGTGTGCATGTATCCTCCCCACTCCAACCCCTTAACAATCCCGTATAACAAAGAATAAAAAAAAAGCGGGAAAAATTCAATAAATTAACATATTGAAAAGTAGGACAACATATATAGTAGTCCACACCCATAGTCCACCACCTCTTCAAGGAAACTGAGGCAGTACCTTTTCATAGCCTTTTTTTTTTTGTGGTCAAGTTTGGCCATTATAATTTTACAGATTTGTTTCATTATTTTGTTCTTATTTCTTTCCTTGACCTTGCTGTAGTCATTGTGTTTATTGTTTTCGTGGTTCCACTAACTTCACTTTCTATCAGTTCATCTAAGTCTTCTCAGGCTTTTCTGTATTTCTCATATTCATTGTTTCTTACTGGAAGCCTTTCCTAACCTCTTTCAATTTTAGTGCCTTCTCTCTGTTAATTATTTCCTATTTATCTTGTACATAGCTTGCTTTGTATATATTCATTTGCATGTTGTCTCACCCATTTGACTGTAAACTCCTGGAGGGCAGGGACTGTCTTCTGCCTCTTTGTATCCCCAGTGCTTATGGTGTCTGGCACATAGTAGGCACTTAATAAATGTTTATTGATTGGTTGATCTTACAGCACAGTAATATTCCTTTACATCCACGTACCACAACCCATTTAGCTATTCTCCAGTTGATGCGCCTTTATTTCATTCCCAGTTCTTTGCTACTACAGAAAATTAGGCTATAAAAATTTTGGATATTTGGGCCTTTTTTCATTCTTGACCTCCCCTGGGTTATATGCCTAGCAATGGAATCTCTGGATCAGAAGTATAAGAAAATTTTAGTCACTTCCTCCACATAATTTCCAATTGCTTTCCAGACTGGTTGGACCAATTCACAGCTCCATCAATGGTGCATTAGTGTGCCTGTCTTTCCATAGTCCTAACAGCACTAATTTTTTTTGCCATCTTAGCCAATTTGTTATATGTGAGATAAAATCTCAGGGATATTTTGATTCTCTTTTCTCTTATTAGTAATTCAAATCTTTCACATGTTGTTTGCAATTTCTTCCTTTGAAAACTGTTCATGTTCTTTAACTACATTTATCGGGAAGTAGCTTTTGGGCATATATTTCTGTTAGTTGCCCATATATCTTGGCATATGAGCACCTTTTATAATTGCAACATCATATTATTTCTTAAATATAAAGATGAGAAAAACACTTACTAAAACTCATTTTTCCAAGAAAGGTATGGAATTGCTGTTTCTGAGTTTTGACCAAGATGTTAACAGCAACTTGATGTAATGGATAGGCTACTGGATTTAGAGCCAAGAAGACCTGGATTCATATCCCACATCAGGCACTTGCTAGTTATGTGACCCTAAGCAAGTCACTTAACTTCATCGGGCCTTAGCTTCCTTATCTGTAAAATGAGGGGAATTGTCAGTCAGGCAATAGTCAGTCAACAAACATTTATAAGATCCTACTATGTGCCAAGCACTGTGCTAAGCACTGGGGATACAAAAAGAGGCAAAAGAAGTTCCTACCCTCGAGGAAGTCAGAATCAAAAAGGGAGACAATAAGCCAACAAATATGTACAAACAAGTTACATACAGGAGGGAAAGCATTAGAATTAAGAGAGGATGGGAAAGACTTCCTGCAGAAGACTGGATTTAACTGGGACTTGAAGGAAGCCAGGGAAGCAGGAGGCAGAGATGAGGAGGGAGAACATTCTAGGTGTGGCATTTTTAAAAAAGTTTGAGACGTAATTTCTGGGTAATTTAATCATGTTGTTAATAAGGCCAGCATGTTTTTTAATAAAAGGATGGTCATTTGGCCGTCTCTCTCAGACTAAAGTCCCCTCATGGTGGTGGGCTTACAATTTATATGCCCTTAGAAGAGGAGGTGTTCCTGAGGGGTGGTAATCAACTCTGATTGGTTAGCAATGAACGAGAAAACGAATATCACAGTGAGAGGGTAGGCTATATTACAATGAGGGTCTTGGGGTACATGACTTAGGTCACCCAAATCTTGGTCAAGGAGACATCAATTTCTGTATTACCTGTCTGAGGAAAAGGAGATTCAACACTTCCCCAGACCTGAGTAAACACAATGAGCAGGTATGTACCCATTAGCCCCAACTTTGCATTTCTTTTACTGTCTGATTAGTTCTTGGCCTGGGTAAATCTTTAAGAGAGATTTCCTGCACTGGTTGGTTGCTGAATGAGGAAGTAGATAAGGGGGAAAACCTTAGTCCTGATACAATAATGTTATTAAATACAAGAGAGAAATAGCTAATTTCTTACACAGGCATGGAGGACAGCCAGAGAAAATGCTCAGAAGCCAAGAAATGGAATGTCAAGATGGAGTATCTTGTTCATGGAACAGCCAGGAGGCCAGTGTCGCTGGGTGGAAGAGTAGGGAGTAAGGTATAAGAACACTGGAAAGATAGAAGAGTGCTAGGTTATGAATGTTTTTAGTTTTGGTGACCTCTGAGGTCCTTTCTAGCTCTCTCTCTCTCTGATCCCATAACTAATGCGGCAAAGAGACGAGGGACAGCCTGGCAGAGTGGAAAGCAAGCTGTAGTTCGAGTCAGACAGCCTGGGTCAGAGTCCTGATTCAGTCTTGCTAGCTGTATGGTCCTGATCTTATTACGAAAGTAGGACGAGAAGAGGCAGTTTGGGCTCAGCCCCTGATATTACCAGGGAGGGAGCCTGAGAGAGTTCTGTCTGAGGCCAGAGAGACTGAAATTAATGATAGGGGATGAGGGTCCTCTCTCTTGCTCTTTGGGGACTTTAGCTGACATCTGATTATGGGTAATGGAGGTCATACGCCAGGGACACTGTGTTCTATTGATCCTTAGGACTGTTGGCTTAGGAACCATTGGCTGCCCTTGTTACCCAAATACCAGTGACTCTTCTCCTAAGGTTGGGAGGGCCCAGGTGAAGGTTTTAGGGATCCTATGACCTACTCCCTTTCATTACTGATTAACCACTATTTGTAGGACACTCAGAAATATAAATAACTCAGAGCTGGGACATAAGACTTAGGAAAGAAGGAGCTATATGCGTGTGTGTGTGTTGTGTTACTTTTACAATGCCTTTTCCTAGACATCATACCTCTTTCCAGACTGCTCCCAAAACATTCTTTCACAGTCATACAAATAATAAAATGCCACCAGAATCAATCTGAAAGGCAAAATAGTGAAGTAGAGAAAACACAGAACTAGGTTTGTTTTTATGCTCTGCAATTGACTCCCTTCATGGCATTGGGCAAATCACTTCCCTTCTGACACTCAGCTTCCTCATCTGTAAAATGAGTGCTGGATTAGAATCAGAGGTGGGAAACCTTTAGCCTCAAGGCTACATATGACCCTCTAGGTCCTCAAGTGCAGCTCTTTGGATTCACTCAAAGGGCTGCACTTGAGGACCTAGAGGGGCACATGCGGCCTTGAGGCTGCAGGTTCCCCACCCCTGGATTAGATGATCTCAGAGGTTTAAAACTTGATGAGTCTAATTCTATCCCCACCTGAAGGCTAAGTCTCTTTGACCTTCTAAAAGAGCAAATATTCAGCAGCCCAGATTTGAGGATCAAAGGTAAAAGGGAACCCTGATTGTGGGGACAACTTGCTTGACCAAGGTTTGAGGACTCATGGAACATCTGCTTTTGGGGGTCTTGAGTGAAGTCACAAAGGATTGTGTTTGGAAGGTAATGTGGTCCTGTTACCCAGTGAGGAAGACAGCAGAGAGTATGGTCTACTCTGCCAGCAGCTTTAGGGAACAGTGTGAGGTGGGAAAAAACAAAACAGAACAGTGGCTTTGGAGTCAGAAGGCCTGGGTTTGGACCTCAGCTCTCTCTCAGAGTCTGTGAAGTATCTAAGGGCATTATCTCAGCTTCAGAATTACAAAATTCAGAATTGGAAAGGGCCTCAGTCGCCAGCTAGTAGAGCCCATACCTGAAAAGGAATCTTCACTATGAGATTCCTGACAAGTAGACAGCCGTCTTCTGCTAGAAGGCATAATGATAGTCATAACAAAGCTATGGATTATATAACACTTTAAGGTTTGTAAAGCATTTACGTATATTGTCTCATTTGGTCCTCACAAAGATTGCATAGTATACACTAGGTTGGAGTTTATGGGGTGCTCAAGGAGGACTGGCATCTCTGGTGTGAGGGCTGCTTGTCCACCTTTGGTGTCTACCTGGCACTCAGCTCTCACCTGTGACTCCAAGAAGCTATGGTGTGTGCAGCAGCCACACCCTCGTTGAAGGTAACCAACAGGTCACAAACTTGTTGGTGAGTTAGGGGGGCATCTACCCCAAGCATGCAAAGACTTCCCTCAGTGGAATGGGCAGATGAGAACAATTTGTTCCAACAGGCACAAAGGCAGCTGAAGCAGGCACTGTGGAATGCTTAGAGCTTGGTCAAACGTCAAAGATACCAAGATCATCCATTGCCTCCTAAGCTATCACCCATCTTCTGGACTTTTCTCTTGCCACTGGACTTTGATAACTCAGGAAGAAAGAGTGAGGCTGAAGACTTGGTGCAACTCTGCCTCACTTAAATCCAATCCATGTACAAGTCAAGACATCACCCAGTGATGTCACTGGTCCTCTTTGAAAACGAAGGACAAACAGCAGAACAGTAAGTGCTATCATTATTCTCATTTTAGGGGTGAGGAAATTGAGACCAGGAGGTTAAGGGACAGACCCAGTTAGGAAGGGTTTGAATTTACATTTTCCTGATTCCAAGTTTATTATTGTATCCATCACAATATCTAGCCACCTAGACAATTGATTGAGGGAACCCACTATCTTCTGAGATGCTCCATTTCACTTTGGGGCAGCTAAAATTGTTATCTCATTTCATAGGAACATGGGATCAAAGATTCAGAACAAGAAGGAACCTCAGGTATCGTTTATATCCAATCCTATTATTTTACCGATGAGTAAAATGAAGCCTACACAGATCAAATAAGCTGTTTAAGGCCATATTTAAAAAACAGAGCAAGGATTTGAACCCAGGATCTTTGATTCCAAAGTCAGCATTCTTTCCACTGTACCATGTTCCCTTTGACCGTACTTTTTTACTTACAACAATCCTGTGAAGGAAGTAGTCTATTACCTACCCAGTTGACAAATGAGGAAACTGAGGCCCAAACTGTATATGTGTGTGTGTGTGTGTGTGTGTGTGTGTGTGTATGTGTGTGTGTGTGTGTGTGTGTGAAATTACTTGCCCAAGATCACACAACCAGTCAGTGGCAGAAAAGAAACTTGAACCCGGGTGTATGATGATCCCAGAACTGGCATGCGTTCTATGATACTTCACAGCATGAAGCAGAATGGACCCCGGATTTGGAGTTAAAGGACCTGGGTGTGATCATGACCTTGGGCAAGTTACCTCCCCCCTCCACTTCTCCCTCTACCCTCAGTTTCTTTGGATCACAGCTCTAGGACTGGTGGGGACCTCGCCAAGATCACACAGATAGTAAGCACCAGAGCCAGAATTCGAACCCAGACCCTCTGATTCTACACTCAGTGCTCTTTCTACTGTACCATGTAAAGTGAAAGTGTTACATTAGATGAGCTCTAAGGTCCTTCCAGCTCTTAATTTATGATAGGATTAAATTCAGCTTGGTTCAGTACAATTCAAGTCAATTTAACAAATATTTGTTGAATATTCGACAAGTATTAATTGAGCACCAGGGCCAGGCTCTGTGCTAAGCTGGGGGTATAAAGCCAAAAGTGAAAGTCTCTGGTCACAAGGAGGTTCCATCCTGCTGTAATGAGAAAGTCACTTTGTCCAATCTGTTTCCACCCCTACTATCAATTACTGTTGCTGTAAAGTGGTTTCACTTGTGTCTGACTTTTCTGTGACCCCCTTTGGGGTTTTCTTGGCAGAGATACTAAAGTGATTTGCCGTTTCATTCTTCAGCTCATTTAACAGATGAGGAAACTGAGCCAAGCAGGGTTAAGTGACTTGTGTAAGGTCACACAACTAGAAAGTGTCTGAGGTTGGATTTGAACTCAAGAAGATGAGTCTTCCTGACTCCAGGCCTGGCATTTTGTGCACTTCAACTTCTAGCTGCCCTTTAATTGCTATTAATTAAGAGTCATCAAACCCCAAAGATGACCCTTCCCCCTTCCGGATTAAACAGATCAAAATAAAGCTTCAGGAGAGGGGTGTGATGAGAAACCTGTCATCCCTCCTGCCACTCATGCCACCGTGGCAGGTGCAGCCCTGAAAATAATCAGTAAAGGCTCTGAGCAGCTGCAGGCCTGAAACCGGAAAGTTGCTAAGGAAGTTACACTTGGAGATCTGACACCATTTACAGGAAGTGGGAAATGAGTTCCCCTTAAGCAGAACTCTTGGATCTCTCACCAGAACCCCAAACCAGCCTCTCACCAGTTGATGAGAGGAGATCCGGCCCACCGAGGCGCTGGCAGAGTCACCCCTTCTAACCCTGGGTTCTCTAGGCGTGCCTTGGACCCTGCCTCCAAATTATGGTTGGGAAAACGGGGGCTAACACTGCTGGCTTTGTTTTGAGAAAAACTGGTAAGGAGGGAGAAAAACCAGCTACATTCTTTATTGTCACTCTGATTCTCCCCTGTGGGCAGGAGCCTCTTCTAAGACCAGTAAGAGTGTTAGACGTCCTGCCCTTTCTCTCCCTCCCCACCTCCCCATACTGGGAGTGGTGGGGGGACATTGGAAGCACAATATTAACTCAGGTTTGTACAAAATACTTTGCTCATAATAGCTACGTGGTGTAGGTCTCCACCCTTCCTCCCCAGAAATTATATTGTATTTATTTGGTAGGGATTTGGTCTTTATTTATCTGGGCTTGTGTGCTAGCTTTGCCAGTTACTGCCAGTGTGACCTCAGGCAAGTACTTGTACTCACTTCTCTGGGACTCAGTTTCCTCATCTGTAAAATAAGAGGATTGAACAAGAATTCAGGGGTGGGGAACCTATGGCCTCGAGGTCACATGTGGCCATCTGGGTCCTCTTGTGTGGCCCTTTGACTGAATCCAAACTTCAGAGAACAAATCCCCTTAACGAAAGGATTTGTTCTGTAAAGCTTGGACTCAATCAAAAGGCCCCCCCCCCCCGGGGACCTAGAAGTCCCTACCCCTGGACAAGATGATCCCTAAAATCCCTTCCAGTTCTAAATCTATGACCCCACAATTCTCTGTTGTGCCACCCCCAGCAGAATGGAAGCAAGGCAGGGCTGTTTTTGTCTTAGTAATGCCTTGTACACAGTGATAAATGATGGTGAATGAATGGATAAATAGATTGTACAAGGGTTCTCATCTTACAAATGAAGAAATTGGAGAGGCCATTGTTTGCTTGAGGTAACAGCTAATGAAGTGTCAGAGTCTTCTGACTCTTCAGTGCTATTTGTTATCATCAGCATCATTAAAAAAAATGATTAAGCATTTACTATATACTAAGACCTGGGGGTACAAAGAGAGGCAAAAATATGCTCCCTGCCCTCAAGGAGCTTACATTCTAATGGGAGAGACAACCAGCAAACAGCTATACATACAAAATATATACAGTGTAAATGGGAGATAACTTCAGAGGGAAGGCACTAGCAAGGCTGTTTGAGTTTTATGAACCTAAGCAGAAAGAGAGATCACATTATTTTGGGGGGTTCCAGGGATGGTGAAATAGGAGAGAAGGATGCATTCTACATTTCAGACAGTCTGGACAAGTTCTCTGATATCATCCAGCTCTCCCCCATGACAAGCCATCATCTCTTGTGCCTATAATGTCTTCTTTTCACCTGATGAAATCTTTCCCCTTTAAGGACTGGCTCTGGCACCATCCCTTTAATGAAACTTTGCACCATTTTTTACCCTATTTCTCCTCAGCAAAAAGCAATGTCTCCCTCTTCAAATTTTCTTAGAGTGCATTAGCTTGATTTCTCCTTTGCTCCCCATCACATGTGAAGCTTGAAGTCTATTTCTTTTTTTTAAAAATTTTTA
>NW_020954576.1:55645117-55680547 GCF_900497805.2 Vombatus ursinus | reverse complement strand
TTTTTTTTTTTAGGCAATTGGGGTTAAAAGACTTGCCCAGGGTCACACAGGTAGTAAGTGTCAAGTGTTTGGTCTGATGTCAGATTTGACCTCAGGTCCTCCTGACTTCAGGGCCAGTGCTCTATCCACTGCACCACCTGGCTGCCTCTTGAAGTCTATTTCTTTGTGTGTATGAAGAATATGAAGTATGGAGGCCAGAAGGTCTAGCTTCAAAACAGTTGTGGGCAAGTCAAGTAAGCTCTCTCAGACTAATCTCTAAGGCTCTAAGCTGTGAAACTATCATGGGTCCTTGACTTATTGTTAATGTGACACCCATCCTATTAGATCTTTTAAGGTTAGAAACTTTCATTTATCATCTTGGCACGGCCAGAAACTAGTGCAGTGCCTGGAATGTAATAGGTGTCTAATAAGAGTTTGTTGATTGTTAGATTGAATGTGTCTGATGATAATAGGATGAATAGGATGAAAAGAATAAGGCGCAATAGGTTCAAGACATAAAGTGAACAGATTTCAGAAGCGCCACACATGTGGGACATGAGAAAGAATATAATATTCACAGGTTAGAATTTTTTGTTTTTAAAATTTAAAAATATTTTTAAAATAACATTAACATTTTATTTCTTTTTTTTTTTTGCTCTAGGCAATGGGGTTAAATGACTTGCCCAGGGTCACATAGTAAGTGTTATGTGTCTAAGGCTGGATTTGATATTTTTAATTTTTTTTACACCACTTATAATTCCCAATATATCCTTCCATTCTCCTCACCTAAAATAACCATCCCTCTGACTAAGAATTTTTATTTTATTTATTTTTGTTAGGCAATGGGGTTAAGTGAGTTGCCCAGGGTCACACAGCTAGTAAGTGTTATGTGTCTGAGGCTGGATTTGAACTCAGGTCCTCCTGAATCCAGGGCCGGTGCTCCATCCACTAAGCCACCTAGCTGCCCCTAGAATTTTTAAAAAGGGGGAAAAAAGTCCAGGAAAACCAATGATATGCTGGAGCCAGCTCATATGACTCTGCAATTATTAAATTTTCAGTGTGAGCATTTACACTTCAGGAATTGGCAAAGGCTATACATCAGAGCTTGATTTATTGTTCTGTTGATTGTGTAGACTTAAGAAAGTGTTGGAGAAAATGATGATAATACAGATTAAATTTAAAAGTGTATCCAGTATACTTTTTATTTTGGAGAATTGTTTGTTAAACATCTACCATTTACCCTGAGCAAAACTAACTGATGTATTGAAAAATTATGACATTTTATATTGTGTTCTGTATCCCAGTCCCCCACTTCTGCAAAACAGCAAGGAGAGATGCCCTTTTGTATCTCTTCTTTGGTGCCAAGATTTTTTCTTTGTAATTTTGAAGCATTCAGTTTTATTTTATTGTAATTATTCTCTCCTTTTACACTATTGTAGTCATTGCCTGTATTGTTTTCCTCTTTTGGCTTACTTCACTTTGCATCTGTTCAAATGTCTTCCCACGCTTTTCTGTATTCATCACAATTATCATTTCTTACAGAACAGTAGTGTTCAATTGCTTTCTCCTACCACAACTTGTTTAGCCATTCCTCCTCACTCAATAGGCATCTCCTCTGTTTCTTGTTCTTTGCAACTACAAAAAAATGACGCTAAAAATATATAGGGCTTTCTTTTTTTTGTCATGGATAGGTTAGAACATTAGGGAGAATTAGGAGGGGTTGAGATCCCTCGACGTTCTAAATCCTATTATCTGATTATCTTAAGGTTCAGAAATCTTGGTGTGTTGTCTCCTCCATTAGAATTAGCGCTCCTTGACCATCTTAATCTTCCATTTATGTCCCTAGTTCTTAGTACACGCTTTATTCAGTCATTCATTTATTCAGATTGGAAAAGGAGGATGAAACCAAAGATTAAGTGGAAACCTCTAGAAAGGAAGGTGACCAAGTATAAAATGGCCTTTGAGAGACAGTATGGCATAGTGGAAAATTGGTGGGTCAGATCTCACCCTGGCATTCAGTAGCTTTATGACTGGCTGCATTAAGAGATTATACTAAATGACTTCTTGAGTTCCTTCCAGTTCCATAATTTGGGACCTTGGGCAGAACCACAACTGGGAATCATGGTACCTGGGGCAAAATCTGTTGGATGGAGGAGCTGGGACAGGTATGGGGGTTTGTTCTAGTTAGGCATCGTTGCTCTGGGTCTAGGCAACAGCCAAGAGAAAGTGAAGGTGAGCTGAGTTGTTATGAGGTTGGTAAGCTGAGCACCATCTACCCTGGCGAGATGCAGTCAAGCCAGACAACCTTCTAGTTGGGGAGAGAGTAAGAGGGAAAAGTGATAGATGGGGGATGGGGGGATGTTAGAGGGAAGAAGGGTGAGACCTTCATGTCAGGAGACCCTTGGAACAAGCAGGGGACTATAGTGAGGCAGAAATATGACTCCACCTAAACATGCTGGTGCCTTGGGACAAAGCCCAGATCACCCTGCCCTAGTTAGAGCTTCTTTTGGGCCTTAATTTCCTAGTGTGACCTCGGGCAATTTCCTCATTTGTAAAATGATATTTCAACTTTGACATTCTATGACTTCCTGTGATTTTAGTGCAAACATTCTGAGGGGTTTTACTATGAAAATATGCCTGCTACTAGATAAAGAGAAGGGATTGGTTTTTAGGATAATTAAAAATAGAGTTGAAAGGGAGCTCTATTTTCTGTGGCAGTCTCTTATTCTTGCTACATGCCTGGCCCAGTTTCTTTCTAGTCATACATGTCCTCAATGATGTTTTGGATGCCACTTCTTAAACAGAAGTCATCACTTATAACATATTAAAAATCTAATCTCTCCATTGCCTTTTTTTTTAAAATGCAATCAGGGTTAAGTGACTTGCCCAGGGTCACACAGCTAGTAAGTGTCAAGTGTTTGGTCTAAGGTCGGATTTGAACTCAGTTCCTCCTGGCTTCAGGGCCAGTGCTTTATCCCTTGTGCCACCTAGCTGCCCCTCTCCATTGCATTTGGGTAATGTAAATTGAAATGTGTGCTGGTAAATGTTTAACAACCAGCTTTCTGAAAACTCTGGGAACACTTTAAATTAATACTGCATTATTAACATTTTTTCCATCACTTTCTTAAGTCTAGACATTAAAAAAAAAAACCCAATAAATCAAGCCCTGATCTGTAGCATTTGTCAATTTCCAAGTATAAATGCAGGTATAAATGCTCTAACTGAAAATTTAATCAGCCATTATGAACTAATTTAAGCTACATCCAGAAACCTACTATCTTTTGGTTCAATATCGTCTGCAATACTGATTCTTCTGATGTTATATTCCATCATTTTACAGTCAATCTATGAGCTTTTGCTCATTTGCCCTGGAAAAATGTTGGCATCAATTAAGTTATACTTGTTATTGATGGCTCCTAGAATTGACCAGCCTCCTGATTGTAGCTGTGGCTCCAGGTACCTATGGCAGGACTGGACTGCTCAATCTGTGGTCCCACATGTCTACTTACTCCCTTTTGCTTTTTCTAATAGCTACTATTTATATATAGCACTTACCATGTGCCGGACACTGTGCAAAACACCTTACAATTATTATCTCGTTTGATTTTTACAACAACCCTCTAAGTCACCTTAGGTATCTTCCCAGCCCTAGCAACACTTTAGTGTCCATGTAGACGTTAGGCCCCTTCCAGGGGAAGAGGAAGCAGGGGTGAAATAATGAGATACTCTGGTCCATTGTTACAACTTAAAGGGACTTCACAGGAGAACTAAATGAATCAGTCCACACTCAAAACAAAACAAAACAAAACATTATTTTATAATATTATTTATATTATTCTATAATTCATTTTATAACTTATATTATTTTATAACAATACATAATAATAAACTTATTATCTCCATTTTACAGGTGAGGAAACTGAGGCAAACAGAGTGAGTTGCCTAGGGTCACAGAACTAATAAGTGTCTGAGGCTGGTTTTGAACTCCAGGTCTCCCTGACTCCATGCCCGGTGCCTTATCCTTCCACTCTCAAGCAGACGCACAGCTCTTGTCATGGAGCCCAGTTCCAGTCAGCTTCAAAAATTGTGTTCTTGAATTGATTTAGGATCTACAGTTATCCCTTCCCCATCGCGGGAGTTAGATGCCCAGCGCCTCCGTGATCCGGAAAATCTGTGTAAAATTCTGTGAAAGTCTGAATTATTATGGTATTAAAAGATAAAATATGTTGATATTATATAATACTATGCATATATTTTACACATTTCTGAGTTTTTAAACTTTTTCTGTGTTGTCTGTTAGCCTTTGAGTGTAGTCTTGGCTTCCACAGAACTCCCCCAAAATTCCCATTTAATTTCTTATGCCAACTGGCAATAAATCGAAAACTCGATGGGGAAAGTCCTGATGTGAAAGGGATAACTACATCCCTTGACTGATACCCTGAGGCCACAGTGTAGAAGCGCCTCCACTCTGGGCAGTGTGGAATAATGGGAAGAGCTCTGTATTTGGAGTCAGAGAACTTTTGTATCCTGACTCTACTACTCACAAGCTGTGTGAGCTTGGGCAAATAACTTCAGTTCTTTGGACCTCATGTCTCAGATGTCAAGTAAGGTGATTGCATGACTAGATGGTCTCTGGGACCCCTTTCACCTCCAGCATTCTATGTTCTCTAGTTTCTTCCATCACTATCATTCTATATTTTGGGATTTCTAAAATTCTATATTCTAAAGTCCCTCCTAGGGTTTGGTTTCTTTGATCCCATAAATTGCTTTCAATTTAGCAGAAGTTTCTGGAAATAATTTTAAAGCCAAATCTTAAAAATATTGTAAAACTAATAATAATATAAATAATATAATATAACTAATAAGAATAAATAATATAAAACTAATAATAATAATAAAACTATAAAACTAATAAACCATCAGTAATGAATAATTTAATAAATATTATAAAACAAAGAGTAAAATCTTCACATGAAGCAATTTTTAACAGAATAGAACCAACTTAATTAACAAGCCAGCAAAGAGTTACTTTTTTGTTCTATGTCCTTTTCTAGGTCTATCAGTTACCTCTGTAGAGCCTAAACTTTTTTTTTTTTGGCTGGGTAATGGGGTTAAGTGACTTGCCTAGGGTCACACAGCTAGTGCATTTGAACTCAGGTCCTCCTGACTCCAGGGCCAATACTTTATCCACTGAGTCACCTAGCTGCCCCTTTAGAACCTAAACTTGAAAATAAATTCCCTGACCCTTCAGCTTAGTCTAAATCAGGGGTGGGGAACCTTTGGCCTGTGTCAAACTTCACAGGATGAGTTTGGATTCAGTCAAAGGGCTGCACTTGAGGACCTAGAGGGCCACATGTGGCCTTGAGGCCTCAGGTTCCCCACCCCTGATAAATGGTAGCTGCCATCAACTCATTCCTTTGGCACGGCTCTTCTCTGTCCTTTCTAGGCATATGGTGCTGGTTTGTGAAATTCACATCCACTCACCTTGGAAACATCTCTTTGCCCATTTGGCTATAGTGGGTCTCAGTTTATACATTCTGGGTTGGAAAGGTAGTAGAATTTCTTCATTTGACAAACAATGGCAACAGACGAAGTGTTGGATTGGAGGCAGCTGTCAGTCCTAACTCTATCACTGCTGGGCAACCTGTTGGGTCAGAGAACCATGGACCTAGAACTGGAGAGCAATTCAAAGGCTAAACCTAGTCTAAAACATTCATTTTACAAGTCAGGAAACAGAAGCCTAGACAGGACCTTAAAGGACTTGTACAAGGTCACACAGGTGGAGTTAGAATTTCAACCCTGGTCCTTTGATTCCAAATTCTATTCTTTCCACCAGACAACACTGCCTTTCAAATCAGCATTTGTTTAATGCCCCTTCCTTCTGTTTATTATTTCCAGCATATCTTGTTTAGACATAGTTTACATATTGTCTTTCCTCCCCATTTAGCTGTGAGTTCCTTGTGAATAGGGACTACTGTCTTTTGCCTTTGCATTCCCAGCACTTAGTACACTACCTGCCACATAGTAGGCACTTGTCCATGGGCTCAATGACTATTAAGCAGGAGTGTGCTGGCAAATATTTAATGACTAGCTCTCTGGAAAATATATATATATATATACATATATAATATACTTTTAATTTTAATCTGCATTTTTAGCATTTTATTTATCACTTTATCTAGATGATCAACAATAGAAAAACAAGCTCTTATTCTGTAGCCTTTGTGGATTTCTTAGGAGTAAATGCTTGGGGGCAGCTAGGCGGTGCAGTGAATAGAGCTTTGGCCTTGGAGTCAGGAGGATCTGAGTTCAAATCCAGCCTCAGACACTTAACACTTACTAGCTGTGTGACCCTGGGTAAGTCACTTAACCCCAACTGCCTTACCAAAAAGCAAAAAAAAAAGGAGTAAATGCTCACAGTGAGAATTTAACAGTAAGTTCTCCTAAGCTGGCTTGAGCTGGCTCAAACTCCTGAAGGTGCCTGCTATGTACCAGGCACTGTGCTTCTTGCAGAGAGGCAACACCTCAATGCTCATAGGTATAGAGCAATAATATTGCTTCACCACCCAGTTTTCTGATTTCTCAAGTTAAAGGTTCTAGAAGTGAAAAGCTTGCAGTCAGCTTCTTCAGATTCTGGCTCAACCTTGCTTGCTTATGAAATAACAATCCAGTATGGCATATACTGTAACATTCTGATACAGATCACCAGTGGCAAAGGTTGTCTTTTACTGATTGAAAGAAATGAAGCATTTGAAATACAGTGGAAAAATCACTGGCCCTGCAGGCAGAGGACCTGGGTTCAAATCGTGCCCTATCACTTATGATTACCTTTATGACTTTGAATGAAACACTTCACCTTTCTCAGCTTTGGTTTCCTCATCTATCAAATGAGGTGGTTGAATGAGATGATCTCTAAGGTCCTTCCCAGCTCTGAATCTATTATCTTATGGGGATCTTGGCTCTCAGCACACACATCAGCCTCAGTACCCTCATCTGTAAACCTGGGATAGTGATAATTGCACCATCTACCTTACCGGTGAAGAGAGTGCTTTGTAAACTATAAAGGGCAGTTATTAATGTGGATGCCTGAGGCAGGGACCATTGAGCCTAAGGAACTGATCACTATGTAGGGAGGGAGAGGCTTGTCCCTTAGCTAAATTCCAAAGCTGCTCGCTGCTTTCCTAATAGTGACCCTGGGAGAAGAAAGGAGTGCCCTCCTTTTTTTTCCCCCCCAAGGTTTTGTTCCCAAACAGAGTTCTGCAGGAGCGGGGGTTGGGGGGTTGGGGGGGAGGGGTTGCCCCTCCGCCCTCTTAAGAAAAGCAATGGACTAAAGAGGTGGCAAAATGAGTAGAATTCTGGCCCTGGTGTTAGGAAGATTGAAATTCAAATCCTACCTAAGACACTTAACTAGCTGTGTGACACCAAGCAAGTCACTTAAGCTGCCTCAGTTTTCTCATCTGTAAAATGGGATAATAATAGCACCTATTTCCCAGAGCTGTTAGGAGGATAAAAAGAGAGAATATTTGTAAAGCACTTTACAAGTACTATATAGGGTGTTTCCCAAAAGTCAGTTTAAAACCAACTGCCTGGACTTGGGAAACACCCTGTATAAAATACTAGTTATTATTATGAGTGAGGAAGGACTGACTTCACGTCCCTGCTGCACCACTAACTTACTCTAGGGTCCCCTAGCAAGTCATCTGAGCTCTCTGAGCGTCGATTTTCTTGTCTGTAAACCAGGTACAATAATACCGACGTTCAACTGTGTCGCTGAGAAGAAATCAGCCTATGAAAGCTCAGGGCGTGCTATAAACATAAGTTCTCACGTCTCCTCGCTCAGGTGTGGAGTGTTTGCTGGCACCCCGCCCTCACGTCTCCCCTCTTGCCCAGGCTGCCGTTGCTCAATCGGTCCCCGATTTCACAATCGCACATGGGGACAGTCGACAGCCGCAGCAGAGCTGAGTTCCTCAAATGTTTTCCTGTGTTTGCCAGGACTATCCACTGCTCTGAGTCATGTATAAGTGGGAAGTTGAGCTAAAACGGTCAGGGCTGGCTGAGCAGTGAACAAGAGAGGGAGTGAGAGAGGGAACTCGGAGTCTGGGCGCTCGCTTGCTCGCTGCTCTTGCCCCGGCTTGGGCTGCAGAGGCAGGCGGGGAGAGGAGCGCGGAGCCGGAGGAGCCGAACCAGAAGCGCAGAGCGAGCGGAGCTGGCTAGCGAGAGGAGGCTGGCGAGGAAGGAGCCGGCCTGGGAGCGGAGAAGGGAGCCGAGACAGGGGCGCGGAGTCGGCTGGGAAGCACAGCGCTCCCCAGGGATGGGGACTGAACCTGATATGACGAATGGACACTGGGAGAAGTGAGACCACCCAGTTGGAGAATGGTGTATTAGAAGAGGAGGAAGCATGCTGTCTGTCATCCTGGTGCTCTTGGCCGTCCCGTTCTTGGCTCTTGGGGACCAGCTGGTCCCAGAAGGCTGTCCCAGACTCGGTAAGCTGTTTTCTCTCTTGGAAGTCTGGGATTCATGAGGCGGGGACAAAGGCTGTTGCCCCTGGGGCCACAAACAGAAAAAGGACCGGCTGAAGGGCCCATGGCTATCAGAATCCTAGCAAGTGTCATGTAGTTTTCTGAAATATTTGGGTCTCCAGACTTCTTATCAGACATTGGTCTCATTAGTTTTCTTATCTGTAAACTGAAAATAAACGTATTCAAGGTATCATCCTAGCTCTGACGTTTGGTAGTTGTGTGATTTATGCCAGGCAAGTCCCGAGTGGACCTCGGGCAGGGACACCTGCCTCTGCCACATACTAGTTGGGGGACCATAGGCAAGCCACTTAACCTCTCAGTGCCCCAGACCATTCTCTAAGACTATCCATCTGTACAAGTGGAGAGAGCTTCCACCTTGGAAGTTTTCTATCTCAAATTGTAGATCTGAACCCCCCCCCCCCCCCCAAAAAAAATTCTGTGACAAAAACACACTCTGATGAAAGACAAGAAAGGGCCCATGTCTTTGATACTTCCTCTGCTCCATCAATGACTGTTCCCTTGTGACGGGTCTTTCTGCACCTGCTCCATGTGACTTGACTTGTTTTCTCTGACAGCCAGGACTGCTTGGGGCTGTCTTTCAATACTCTTATTTCTCATGATACTTTCAGCACCTGGGGCCTTGGCCCCCTCCCCCTCATCTGCTCACAGGGAAACGTCTGAGTTAGCTTTCAGGTATCCCAAGGGCAAAGATGCTTGAAAAGTTTTCTTGTGGTCAGGGCTGTTTCCTCAAACATGCCCCAACTCCTCTCCCTTCCCAAGGGCTATCCCTGAGCTGCTCTCCCCAGCCTTCTGGGGCTATGAGGATGACTCCTTCCTGAGTGTGAGGTTGACTGACATCATCAGTGCTGAGTCACTGATCCACTCCATCCACCTCTTCTCCAGCACTCCCCTCCACCCAGTCCTGGCAAGTCTAAAGTCTTTCTTTCTGGGAATCTAATGCTGAGACATCGAGATCACCAAGTAGGGATTGTCCATGGCTGGAGCTGGCAAACCCTAGCCCCACCCCCACCCCTTCCTCTTAAGGGTCAAGGGAAGATACTGTGTCTGACAGGACTCACTTGCTGGTTGATGGTGATATTTCCATTAATATCAAGGCTTTGGCTGGATGCCCAGGGCTGCCTGGCATACATAGCATGTCTCAGTTTCTCTTTGACTTGTGGTGGCAGCACCTCCAGGGGTTTATTTTTGGATTTGTCTGTGAGGATATCTAGAGAGCAACAGGTTTGTTTCTTGCAAGGATCAAGCAGTCACTTGGTTCCTTTTCTTCCTATGGATGGTGGTCTCCAAGGCACCCCATTCTCACTGTGTCAAACACTTTTTCCAATCAAGTCTCTGGCCTCCAGGAAGGCAGAGTGAGCCAGGTGTGCACTCCTCTCTCTTTTCTGGTTTCATTCCCAAAGAGAGGGTATGATTGTTGGTCTGCTATGATTAGAGGAAGAAGGTAGGAATGGTGGTCTTGATGCCTGGCAGGCTCTCTTCCAAATCTTTGAATGAAGACTGCCACAGCAGCAAGACCCTATAAAGTGAAAGAAGACAAAAGCATAGAGATGGGAGATACTGGGACAGAGCTGGAAATCACCTATGATCAGTTGAGGGCTTAAAAAGATGGAGGAATTGACAAAGAGTGGATGACCCCAGGCTGATGTCCTGGGTACCAGGACAGTGCAGACAAGGAGGAGGAAAATAACAAGGGAGAAGCCAGGATGAATCCCCAGGAGTTGCAGCCGGGGCAGGTGGAAATTTACAATACACAAATACTATTCCTAATTGCACCTTAGTAGAGGGGAGCCAGTGGGAAAGGCCCTGTGACTGGTTTGAGGTATTTTAGGCAATCTTTCTTTCTCTCTATGCAGCAATGCTGGGCAAACAAAACCCGGAGGAAGTGTCAGCTTGCTTAACATTGTAGGAAAATGCAGAGAAGCAGAAAACATCCAGGTCCCAAGCTACACACACACACACACACACACACACACACACACACACACACACACTCCCACAAACTTGAGAGCAAAAATAGAAAAATAAGAGAAACCGGGTAAGATAAATGGATCAAATGAGTTAGGTGTTCAATTTCAGAGAATCAGGAGGCGGGCGTAAGAAATTAGAGTTGCCCCATAGGGGAAATACCAACAGAAGCATGTGATTTGGTAGAATGAAAATATAAGACAGGAATCAGAAGACCTGAATTCAAGGTCTGGTTTTAGACCTGCCACTGATCTTAGACCAGTGAAATCTTATCTCTTTGGGCTTCAATTTCTTAATCTGTAAAATAAACTAGGATTATTCTTAACATTTTTTTTTTTTTATTCTGGTGGGAAGAGTGGTAGGCTTGGAGTCAAGAGATCTGGGTTAGATATTGGCTCTATGTGACCCTGGCCAAGTCACTTACTTCTGTGAGTCTCAGTTTCATCATCTGTAAAATGGAGATAATAAAAATTTCACCACTTACCTCACAGGATCATTGTGAGGAAAGCACTTTCTTTTCTTAAATCTCCATGTAAAATGCCAACTTTTCTTATGATTTTGAATTTCCCCTCCCCTAGTAACTCAAAATATGCATAGCAATATATCTTGAAAGTTTCTCCAGACTTCAATTTTCCTTTGTTACAAACAATCTCCTTCTGCCCCATACTTCTCAATCTCATCCCTATCCCTAAAATGGTCAAGTCCAGGGCTATTATGACCCATAGATAGACTTAGTGGCTATGGATAGAGCATGATTTTAGGGACCAGTTAGATTCTCTTACCTCCCAAAAATATCTCTCTCACTCAGTTTGGTTTTCTGATATCTGACAACCAGAGTTAGACATTCAGTTCTTTGGTGTAAAGAGTTAATGCTCTAGTACAATGTAAAAACCCTTAAAGAAGGCCTTTATTTATTTATTTTAAATCAGACCTGTGATTTCATTGGTAAAGGGAGCTCCTATCGATGAACCTTCTATCCCCATGTAGCTTGTCTTAGCTGCCTGAAGCGAAAGGTTAATAATTCGTAAAGGGTCACATAGTCAATATGTGCCTTAAGTCCCTGTTTATCTCAATTTCTATGTCTGTAATATGGGGATAATAATAGTGATAATAGTACCCACCTCCCAGGGTTGTTGTGAGACAAAATGAGATATTTGTAAAGTGTTTTGCAAACCTTAAAGTGCTCTCTAAATGCTAGCTATTGCTATTATGTGGCAGAGCAGGAACTGAGACTGAGGTATAGGTGACTCTGCATAGCCTATAGCCCTGTGTCATGCTGTCTCTCTTATGCAGGCCTTCTCACAATCACTGACATCTGTGGCAATGCAAGCTGCCTTCTTGGTCTGCTCATTCTCTAACTTAAAAGCTTCATTTTTCATAAATCAAATATCCAAAGTATCCACTGCTTATATAACGTATGCGTCATCTAAGCCCTTTGCTGCTTTTTATGGAAGTGGGGAGGCAAGGGTCATCTTGTCCTTTCCATGGCATGGTACGGTGCAAAGAGACAAGTTTTAGTGTCAGGAGATCAAGGTTCAAATCTTAGCTCTAAAATAGCAATACTTAATAATAACAATAATAGCTAGCATTTATATAGTGCCTACTACGTGCTAGGCACTATGGTAAGCACTTTGCAAATATCTCATTTGATAGTAATAATAATAATAATAACAACAGCTAGCATTTATATAATATCTACTATGTGCTAGACACTGGGCTAAATACTTTATGAATATTATTTCATTTGACAGTGATAATAATCATAAAAACAGCTATCATTTATATATTTGCCTACTATGTGCTAGGCCCTGTGTTAAGCACTTTGCAAACATCTCATTTGATAGTACTCATAATAATAACAGCTAGCATTTATATAATGTCTACTATTTGCTAGGCATTGTGCCAAGCACTTGATGAATATGAACTCACTCCATCATAGTAGTAATAATAGCCAAACACTTATATAGTGCTTAATATGTACTTATTATATGTTTGATTCTCTCAACAATCCTGAGAGGGAGGTACTATTATTTTCACCATCCCCATTTTTCAATTGAGGAAACTGAGGTTGAATGATTTACCCCAGGTCACCCAGCTATTAAGTGTCTGAGGCTGGGTTGGAACTTGGTTGCCTTGACTCCTGGCCCAGAGCTGTATTCACTGCACCACTCCCCATTTGCCTTTCCCCCGGTTGTTTCTGTTGCCTCTTTCCTTAATTGTGTGATAATGGACACATCACGGTAGCCCCTCTAGGTCTCTTTACTTTCTTCTTCCTCTGTAAAATGAGGGGGGTGAGGTAGGGGAAGGTCAATAACAACCCTCCTAGCTCTATATCCTATAAAACCCCATGACAATCAATGTAAGCCTATTTCCATTCCTTTTTCTCAATAAAACAGCTACTTGGATGACATTTTGCCCTTAGGGGTTTTTTTCCACTTGAATATAAATACATACACAGGCAAGCAAGAGGTTGTAACCCTTCCTGCTCTACTCTGTCCTCATCAGACCACATCTGGAGCACATTGTTCTATTCTGGGAGCCATACCATAGGAAGCACACTGATAAGCTGAAGAGAGGAGGGCAATCAGGATGGTGGAGGGTCTGTCATCTGAGAATAGGCTAAAGGAACAAGGACATTTAGCCTGCAGAAGAGTCTTAGAGAAAATATAAAAACTATCTAAAGGGCTGGAAGAGGGTTAAACTTGTTCCAGATGGCCCCAGAGGGCAGAACTCTGAGAAATGCATGGAATTTGCAAAGAGACAAATTTGGACTTGATTTATGGAAATTCTTCCTAATTTAGAGCAATCCAAAATTGGAATAGCCTTCCTTGGAAGATAATGAGCTCCCAATCACTGGGTGATCAATCAAGAGATATATTGTAGAGGGGATTTTTTTTTTTAAGTAGGGGGTATACTTGATGAGGGGCAGCTAGGTGGCAGAGTGGATAGAACACTGGGTTTAGGATTAGGAAGACTCATCTTCATGAGTTCGAATCCAGTCTCAGACACTTACTAGCTGTGTGACCCTGGGCAAGGCACTTAACCCTGTTGGCCTCAGTTTCCTCATCTGCAAAATCAACTGGAGAAAAAAAATAGCAAACCACTCCAATATCTTTGCTAAGAAAACTCCAAAATGGAGTCATGACGAGTAGACAAGACTGAAATGATTCAGCAACAATGACAAGACGAGATGACCTGCTAAAGTTTCTTTTAATTCAGAGATTTTATGATCTTAAAACTACCTTCCAAGGAAACAAAGACCATCAAAGCCAGAGCTCCTGGGTCCCAGTCTTTCCTTTGGGGTTTTTCATCCATTTTTCATCCCACCCATCCCCTTCAATCATAAGCCCACCGGTAGGTATGTCAAGAATTGCAAGGGACCTCAGAGTCAGCCAAGTGGTACGATAGATAGTTAGCTTGTGGGCATTAGAGCTAAAGAGACTTTCATTTAAATCTTGCCCCAGATACTTCCTAGCTGAGCAACCCTGGGCAAGTCTCCTCATCTGTAAAATGGGACTGGTAATAATAGCACCTACTTCACAAGGTTGTTGTGAGGATAAAATAACATAATATTTGTAAAGTGCTTTGCAAACCATGAATGCTAGCTATTATTATTTATTATTATTATTATTATTATTTAGTCCAACGATTAATTTTGATGATGAAGGAACAAAGATCCCAAGCAGTAAAGTAGGATAGCTGAGATTTGGACCCAAGACATCTGACTCCAAAGTCAGGGCTCATTCCTAGTGCCATGCTGCCTCACCTTAAACTTTGTGCCCACCTGAGGGAATTTCCAGGCATGAATTAGGAAGAACTGAGGTAAACCACTTTGCTTCACAAAGGCTTACAGCACTGAGCACTGAGCTCAGGCATCCTGTTGCCATTTTCCCTTGATCTATCAACCAACATACATACATAATACATACATACATACATACACACTGATATGTATATGCGAATACCAACATATCTATCTATACACATATATATGCATATATATACACATACCCACATATATGTATGTGTATGTGTATGTAATAGAAGCAATACAAAGGTTCCTGACCTTAACAAGCTTGTAATTGAACTAAAGAGATGAGGGTGACATATATCTGGAGCAATTCAAATTATTGCTACAAAGCGCTTTACATATATTTTCTCATTTGATCATCAAGCAATCTTATGAAGTTATTATTGTAGGAATTATTGTCCTCACTTTACAGATGGGGCCTGTTGGCTAAAGTCCTCCTCTGATGCCCCCTTGGGGTTTGCCGGTGGCCCCCGAGGTTTTTGTTTTGTTTTGGGTTTTTTTTTTTTGTTTTGTTTTTAGGCAGTTGGGGTTAAGTGACTTGCCCAGGGTCACACAGCTAGTAAGTGTCAAGTGTTTGGTCTGAGGTCGGATTTGAACTCAGGTATTCCTGACTTCAGGGCCAGTGCTCTATCCACTGCACCACCTAGCTGCCCCTAGCCCCTGAGGTTTTTGAAAGTCACAACAGCAGTAAAACTTAGGGCAGTCCTGCCAAATTGGAAAATTTTCAGATTCAGGCCCAGGGATGTCAGCAGTTCTCAGAACAGCCTAGCAAAGTGCAGAGCAGCTCAGCACCAGATGGTTGACTGCCAGGTGATAAATTTCTGTGATCTGTGAACCCAGGTTCTTCAGATTCCAAATTCAGTGCTTCTTCCCCAACATCCTGATGTCTTAAAGACTCTTAGTCCACAGACCTTTCTCCTAGATCAGGGGTAAGGAACCTGCAGCCTCGAGGCCACACATGGCCCTCTAAGTCCTCAAGTGCAGCCCTTTGAATGAATCCAAACTTCACAGAACAAATCCCCTTAATAAAAGGATTTGTTCTGTAAAACTTGGACTCAGTCAAAAGGCTGCTCCCAAGGACCTAGAAGGCTACATGTGGCCTCGAGGCCGCAGGTTCCCCACTCCTGTTCTAGATCCTGGCTCTTGGAGGAGGCAGTGTGGCTTAGTGGAAAGGGCAGTGTAAGAGGCATGATATATATGGTGGCAAGAGTACTGATTTTGGAGCCTGAGGACCTGGTCTAGCTTACTCATTGTGTGTCCTGGGGCAAGACATTTTACTTCCCTGGCCCTCAGATCTCTCACCCAGCACCTGAGAGATTGTGAAATCTCCAAAGTCCTACCTCTAAATCTAAATCCTTTCATTGTAGGCGTGAGAAGATGTGAATTTGAGTCCCTTCTTTGATAATTATTACTTGCATGATCCTGGATAACTCCCTTTACTTGGTCTTAGTTTTCTCATCTGTGAAACAGGGATAATAACACCCATAATGCACACTTACTAAGGTTATTGGGAGGAAAATGTTTTGCAGACCCTAAGTTACCAGTGGGACTTATTTATTATAGGCTCTTAGATTGGAAAGGACCTTAGAGGTCATCTCACCTACCCTCCCCTTTACAGCTGAGGAAACTGAGGCATGGGAAATTAACTGATTTGCCCTAGGTCACACAGCTAGTAAGTGGCAGAGCTTAGATTTGAACCACACTCTCTAGTTCTAGATGCAGAGGTCCCTTCATTGCACAGTGCTCCCCACACTTTATTATGGGTGAGGTCTTAGAGCCTACCTGCTCAGCTGCCCTTCAGGACCATGGGGAGCTACTAGCTACGTAGCATTTTCCCTTTTGGGGGTCTGAGGAACTAAGCTTCTTTGTCCTAGGCTCACCCCTTATCATTTCTGGTTCAAATGGTGCTGAATTCACAATCATTTACCTTATCAGTTGAATTTATTTCCCCCTGGCACTGCCCCTTCTGTGTCCATGAGTCCATCTTGGCTATTTTGTCCAGTTTCCATGATTATACCCTTTCCCCTCTCCCTTCCTTATATCCAAAAATGCCTTTTATCTCTTCACAATCCCCTCTCTGTCCTTCCTCATTCCCTTCATAGTTCACCTCCTTTAAAAATAGGAATTATACAGGGCAAGTTTTAAATATAGTGTTAAGTTTTAACAGTATGGGCAGCTAGGTGGTACAGTGGGTAGAGCACTGGGCTTGAAGGGAAATGGCAAGTCACTCCAGTATCTTTGCCAAGAAAAACCCAAATGAGGTCACGAAGAGTTAGACAGAACTGAAAATCTTATGTTAAGCTTTAATAGCTTAAAACTTTACTAGCTTAAAGCTGCACTAAGACTTTTGGGACAACCTGCATAATAAATGTTACGTACCATAATATCTGATATAATAAATGTAATGTAATATATAACATATGATGTAATATGACAACATAATCCAGTATAATTTAATATAATGTGACATTACACAATATGATATACTATAACACGATATGATATGATATAATTGAACATAATATAACATTATACAATATAAAATACTATAACACAATGTAATATAAAAATGTGATGTATGATATGATGATATAATATGACTTAATATAATACAATATAATTAACAATATGACATTATACAATATAATATAACACAATAAAACATAATATAATATGCTGACATATGTGGAAATGCACACCAATTTATGTTTAAAGTAACCCCTGTACCCCTCAGGCAAGTACTCACTGGTTTCCCTAAACCATCTGCAGAAACCCTTATTTACATTTTTTTAAAAAAAGAGAACTTCTGCCTAGGCTCATTAACACCATCCCCTATTGTCCTATTCTCTCCCAACTTTTCCCTGTTGCTTTTTAAAGTTTGCTAAGTAATTTAAGTACATTATCTCATTTGATCCTCAAAATTACCCTGTGAGGGAGGTGTTAATCAATTTCCCCTTTTTACATTTGAGAAACTGAGGTTACATAGTTTTCTGATACAAGATTCAAACCCAGACATCCTGGTTCTAAGAGTGGCCCTCTATCTGCTATGTCATATTACCATTCCTCCTAGGAGAAAGAATACAAAACTGGGGACCAGGAAATCAAAGCCCTAATCCCAGGCTCTTCCCAAATTTGCACAACTCAGTCAATTCTCTTTGGGCTTCAGTTTTCCTAACTCTAAAGTAGGGGTGGTGCTTTTGGACTGTACTGCCCCTCACAGCTCTGATGGTGCATCCTTGTGGTTATTTTGGAAAATCCCTGTCTAAATAAATGTATCAGTTCCTTTGTGGAGAGGTAGTTTTGATTGGAAATGAGGAAGTGGGGTACAAAGAATTCAGTCGAGGAAGAGGGGAATGAGTATAAGAAGAGACGATGGCTCTGAAGACAAACGTCTTTACAGTTTTGCTGAGGTCTGGGTCTGCTTTTTCTAGTTCCATGTTGGCCACCAGGTTCTACATTTAGAGAAGCCCAGAACTAGAGCCTGCCTCAATGTATGTATGGGCAGAAATAATAGGAGGGGAAGGAGAAGAAGAATGGGGAATGGGGTTCTGGCTCTTTTAGAGACTTAATTCTGCTTTCCCCACCCCCTAACATTAGTCTTTGTGTGTGAAGATATGAATTCTAGTTATAGTTCTAGTTTATTAGCTGTGTGACTATGGGCAAGTCACTTTACCTCTTTGAAACTTAATTTTCTCCTCTGTAAAATGGTGTAACAATGCCTCTAATTCCTACTTTATAGAGTTATGAGGAAAACACTCTGTAAACTGTAAAGTATGAGCTCTATGCTATGGTGTCCATTCCCTTTTCCATCACCTCCCAAAAGCCCCAAGTGGTGAGTGAGTGGAAGGAGGACAGTTAGGATTAGATAGGGTTGGTGTTGAGGGGGGCCAGGGTTTATCACAATGGTCAGGGTTGGGAGAGTGGGCTTATTTTATTTCCCCCTTAAATTCTAACATCTGTTTTGAAGGACATAGTGAAAATGTAGGCCTGGAATGGAAATCAAGAGATTTGGTGTCTAGTTCCAAATTTGCCGCTAACTAATTGTGTGATCTTGGCACTTTCCTGTGGTATGACTATGAGGAAAGAATGCTGGCTTTGGAATCAGAGCCCCCGGGTTCGAATGCTGGCTCAGCCACTTTATGATCTCAGGCAAGTCCTCAGATTCCTCAACTTTAAAATGGTGGGGTTGGCCAAGGTGACCTCCAAGCTCCCTTCCGTCTGTCATTCTATGAGCCCATGACCCTATTACCTTCCTGGGACTCAGTTTCTTTATCTGTAAAATCTGTAAAATGAAATGGTTGGCCAATGTGATGTCTAAGGTCCCTTCCAGCTTTGATATTCTGTGTCCTCTATTCCAACTTTAAGCTCTGGATTGAGTGATTTTTTTTTTTTTAGCATTTTTCTCTGCTCTGTTGACCCCTCCCTTTTCAGCTGCTTCCCTGCATCCACTGAATAGCCCTGTGTTCCCCATTTTATTTCAAAGCTCTACCACCCCTCCCTGCTTTGTCCCTCTTTCCTATAAAACCTCATATTTACAAAGCACATTGAAATTTACAAAGGTCTTTGCTCATAACGCTGTGAGGTGGGTGGTGCAGGTATTATTATTGTTCCTGTACTGTAAGAATAGTATTAAGAAAACAAATGCTCAGAATAGGCAGAGGCTGGCCAGTTAAGCTAAGGACAAATATATATGTATGTGTATATATATGTGTATGTATGTATTTATATATATGTTTGTATATATATATACACACACACACATATATGTATATATAATTTTAGCCATGTTGGGGATGAGAGGAAGATCAAAGAAGGAACAGGACTACTGTGAATGGAATGAAGATAATGGAAGACGTGATGAAGCTGCTCAGTCCTTTATTTTCCTTCTATTTTCTCTGCTGCAGTAGCTCAAAAGAAATGTGAGATGCTCAAATTTAGAGCCATCTCCACTCCAAATGTTCATTTAGACTCTTCGTGCCTGACCTGTGGTAGAGCCTTCTGAGCTCATATCGTTCTAATCAGCCAGAGTCAGACACGTTGTACCTTGACCCCAACATAGTGATGTCATTTTTATCCTCTTTAACAACAACCACCTAACCCACCAATTTTTGTCTGCTAATGGAGAGTAATCTTTGTACTGGAAAGGACAAAACAAAAAGTGGCTGATAGAGAGCTGAGAGCCAAGAAAAGAAGGGTGATAGAAAGAGGGGATCTGGATACCCTTGATGAGTTTAAGTTACCAGACCCAGATGATCCTTCAGTACTAAGGCAGTTATGTGGCAGAGGGGAGAAAGTGCTAGACTTGGAGACAGAAAGACTTGAGCTCCAGTCCTGCCTCAGATACTTATTAGCTGTGTGACCCTGGGCAAGTCATTTAACCTCTATGTGTTTTAGTTTCCTAATCTGTAAGATGGAGGTAATAATAGCATCTACCTCACAGGGTTGTTATGCAGAAAATCATATAAGAGAACTCATGTGAAATACTTTGCAATGTTAAAGTATTATATGAATAATAATAGTTATTATAAATAGCAATACATGACAATATAATATTAATAATAATTATTATGATTACTGAAAGAAGTGGCAAATGTGTTTGCTGAGCCACTGTCAGGGATCTTTGAAAGACTGTGGAGAATAAAGTTGTCTCAGGATTAGGTAAGTGAAATATCTTAGTTTTCCAAAAAGGGAAGAAAATAAAGTCTATAAACTACATAGGCCAGTGAGCTTAACTTGGATTCCAGGCAAAATTATAAAATGTATTTTTAAAGAGATGGTTAGTGAACATTTAGAAAATGAAGAGAAATAGACTCTGTGATGAAATCAAGATCAGGTCATGCCATATGAATGCAATGCAATATTATTGTGCACTAAGAAATGCACAATAATAAGAGGAATTCAGAGAAACATGGGAAGATTCGCACAAACTAGTGCAGAATGAAATACACGCAACGAACTACAACAAAGTAAACAAAAAGACTTCTGAAAGAAAACTGAACTCTTGAGCCAAACTCTGAAAAATCATTAATAATCTTCGAGAACAGGGGATGAAATGTTTTTCTTTTCTCAAACCAGAGATGTAGGAGGACAATAAGGTCACAATGTTGCATAGAATGTCAGATATGGTCACTGCTTCAGGTGTTTTGTTTAATTGTTTTCTCTGTTACATGGAAACTTTGGAGAGGATGTAGAGTCTTTTCTCAGAAATGACTAGATATAAGGACAAGAGGCATTTTTAAACTGTATTTTTAAATTTTTAAAGAAAGAAAAACAAAATTCCTGTTACAAATATGTATAGCCAAGCAAAACAAATTCCCTCATTGACAATGCCCCTCAAAATATGTCTCAATCTGTACTGAATCCATAATCTCTCTGTAAGGAGGAGGGTGGCATGTTTCATCATGACTCTTCTGGAATTGTGGTTGGCCATTGCGCTGATCAGAGCTTTTAAGTCTTTCAAGACTTTCAAGACTTGTCTTTATAATATTATTTTGCAAACTGTTCTGGGTTTGCTTACTTTGCTGTGCATCAGTTCATGAAAATCTTCCCAGTTTTCTCTGAAACCATCCCCTTCATCATTTCTTAGAGCATCATGGAATTCTATGACACTTACATACCAAAACTTGTTCAGCCATTCCCCAATTGATGTCAGCCATTCAGTTTCTAATTCTTTGCCACCACACAGAAAGAGATACTATAAATATTTTTCTACATATGAATACTTTTCCTTTTCCTTTGATCTCTTTGGAGTATAGACCTAGTAGTGGTATCACTGGTTCAAAGAGTATATACACTCGGGGCAGCTAGGTGGCACAGTGGATAGAGCACCGGCCCTGGATTCAGGAGGACCTGAGTTCAAATCTGGCCTCACACACATAATACTCACTAGCTGTGTGACCCTGGGCAAGGCACTCAACCCTAATTGGCTCACAAAAAAACAAAGACTATGTATGGTTTAATAGCTTTTGGGACATAGTTTTAAAATTGTGTTTTTAAAAATAAAAAAAAAGAGGCCATGCCAGGCTATATAAGGATCATTTCATTGGTTGTCTTTGAATCTCTAGGACTTAGCACAGTGCCTAGCATATAGTAGGTGCTTAATAAATGCTTGTTGCTTGCTTGACTGAGTAACTTTATTTCCTATTTTGACAGAATTACCAGATTAGATCAGGAGAATAACATAAATGTCATCTACCTTTTGTTGTTCAGTCATGTCAGACTCTTTGTGACCCCATCTGTGGTTTTCTTTGCAAAGACACTGGAGTGGTTTGCCATTTCCTTCTCCAGGTCATTTGACAGGTGAGGAAACTGAGGCAAACAGGATTAAGTGATTTGCCCGGGGTCCCATAGCTAGAAAGTGTTGGAGGCCAGACTTGAACTCGTGAAGATGAGTCTTCTTGACTCCAGGTCCAGTGCTCTATTGCTCTATCCATTGTACCACCTAGCTGCTCTCTCTCTCTCCCTCTCTCTCTCTCTTTCTCTCTCTCTCTGTCTCTCCCTGCGTGTATATGTGTGTGTATATGTGTATATATGTATATGTATATACCTCAATCTGTACTCTGAGTCCTTCACTTCTCTATCAGCAGGCAGTAGCATGTTTCATCTTGCATCCTCTGGAACTATGGTTGGCTGCTGTGTTGATTGGAGTTCTTTGAGGAGTGGTATTGATTAATAGGAAACAGCTCAGAGGAAGACAACCAGGATGGGGGAGGGCTTTAAGATCATGCCATATGAGGATTGATGAAAAAATTAGATATCTTCAGTTTGAAGAGGAGAAGACTTGGGAGCTACATGATCATTTTCTCCAAGTGTTCAAAAGCAAAGATAGTAGACTTGTTGCACTCTCCCTTTTTGAACAGAACTAGACATAATGGGTGGAACTTACAAAGAATAAAACTGAGGTTTCATGTAAGGGAAAGTTTTCTAAGAATGAGAGCTGTTGTAAAGTGGAATGGCCTCCCTTAGGATGTAGTGCTGTCTTGTCACTGTAAGCCTTCAAACAAAGAATGGATGGAACCCAAAAAGAAACAGTTCCTGTCCTCAAAGGGCTTATATTCTATTGGGGAAAACAACACATGCATCAATAAGTTAGTACAAAGTATCTACAAAATAAATTATGTTGTAATTTGGGGGAGAGAGTACTAACAGCGGGGGGTGGGAGAATCAAGGTAGGTCTCTGACAGAAGATACCGCTTGGGTTGAGCTTTAAAGGAAGCTAAGGATTTTATGAGGTGGAGGGGAGGAGAGTGCATTCCAGTGAGATGGGAAATGAAATATCATGAACAGGGAGCAGAAAATAGTTCAGTGTAGCTGGAATATAGAATGGATGAAGGCAAGTAATGTGTAATAATCCTGGGAAGGTAGGTAGAAGCAGTAAAGGCTTTAAATGCTGAACAGGCAGAGATGTATTTAATCCTGGTGACAACAGGGAGCCAAGAGAGTTTCTTGAGCAGGGGAGTGATGAGTTCAAACCTGTGTTTTAGGAATACCAGTTTGGCAGAAGAGAGGCAGAGACTTGACACAGTTCTCTTCCAACTCTGAGCTTCTATGTGCTAAAGTATTTGCCTTCTATCACACAGTAAAGTGTTGAGCCAAATTTCAAACTCAGGTCTCCTGAGGACACACCTTACTGCCTCTTCCTCAAAGACCCCTCCCTTGGCTTCCTTTCAAAGGCTGCTGTTCTCTAGCTGCTTGGGATACTGGGAAGGGCCAGCAATTGTGTCCCTCTCCTCCCTCTTTCCCCTAATTTAGAAAACTCTGCCTGTTCCTGTATCTGGTCCCAATGTGCCTGATACTGAATCTCTAAAATTTTGGAGTGGAAGTGGGGGTGGGCATTAAAATTTGAGGAACCAGAAATAAATTGGAATTATCTGACTCTCAAAGCTTCTGAGTCACTATCTCTAGGTTGACTTCTGTGGAGCTTAAAGGAGCCACTATCTCTGTCTTCAAGCAGTTTATAATTTATTGGACAGACCAAACAAGCACCATGGAGCCAAGATAAATATTTATCCGTACAAGCTGGAGGATGTTCCAGAGGCACAAGCATATGATTAATGGAGAAGCAGCCAGGGTGCCTTGGAGCAGGGATTTCATTATCTGAGTGGGGTTTGGTTAGGTAAATGTGAACCTGGTTCTTGGAAGATGTTAGGGCACAGTTTCAGAGCTAGGTTTTTGGTTCTCATCCATGGAAGAATCTTTTGCTATCTGCTCATAGGATTTAAAGGTGGAAGGAAACTTAGAAATTATCTAGTTCAACCCTCTCATTTTACTGTTGAGGAAACTGAGGCACTGAGAAAGGCAACAACTTGCCTAAGGTCATACCACTAGCAAATGGCAGGATTGGAATTTAAATACTGGTCTTTGAACTCTAAATCTAGTGCCTTTTTCATTACAGAATGTTTTCCTACTATTAAACACTTCACAAATACTTATTAAATACCTACTGTGAGCAAAAGAACATTGAATAAACCTGTTAGGAATGTTGTTGTTCAGTTGTGTCCAACTCTTCGTGACCCCGTGGCCCATCGCATGACAATACTGTCCATGAGGATTTCCTTTTTTTTGATTAAAAAATTTTTTTTTCATGAGGTTTTCTTGGCAAAGATACTGGAGTGGATTAAGGCAAACAGAGGTTAAGAGACTAGCCCAGGGTCATATAGCTAGTAAGTGTCTGAGGCTAGATTTGAACTCAGGTCCTCCTGACTCCAGACCCAGTGCTCTAACCGCTGACCCACCTAGCTGCCTCAAAGGTTAAGAACCTAGGATGTCATCTAATCCAACCTTCTCATTTTACAGATGAGGATAACGAATCCCAGAGAAGTTAAATGACTTGCAGAAGGTCACATGGCTACTTAGTAGCTGAGCCTGAACTTGAATGCTTGTTTCTTGACCAGAATAATGTTACTTCCACCATTCTGGGCATCTCTCTTCATCAATAGCTGGGAATGGAAGTGGGGAGAAGTGAAAGAAAAGGAGAAATCTGGAGACTGACATTTATGATGCCTTGGGGAGGGAATAAGTACAATCAATTCATCAGTCAATCAATCAACAGACATTTCTTTAGAGTCCCTCCTACATGCCAGACACTGTAGTAGGTGATGGGGATACAAAGAAAAAAAGAAATTTCTTTTCATCCTTTTCCCCAAGGAGCTTATGTTCAATATGCTGAAATAAGTGTGCAAAAAAGGCCCAAGAGAAATGCAAAGTCAGTACGAGATAATTTCAGGGGTGTGGGAGGCATTAACAGTGGAGGTGTCGGGGAGAAGGTGGAGGCTTCCTGTAGGAGATGGCACACAAAGTGAGCTTTGAAGGAAACTAGAGATTGTAAGCTCATCCTGAAGCAGGTGATGTGCAGTCGTTTCAGTTGTGTCTGACTCTTAGTGACCCTATTTGGGGTTTTCTTGGCAGAGATACCAGAGTGGTTTGCTATTTCCTTCTCCAGTTCATTTTACAGATGAGGAAACTGAGGCAAACAGAGTGAAATGACTTGCCCAGGGTCACACAGCTAAGAAGTGTCTGAGACTGAATTTGAACTCAGGCTTTCCTGACTCCAGGCTCGGGGCTCTATCGACTGCGCCGCCTAACTGCCCCCTTAGGGGAGCAGTGGATAGAGTGCCAGGCTTGGAGTCAGGAAGACTCATCCTTCTGAGTTCAAATCCAGGCTCAGACACTTACTGTGTGGTTCTGGGCAAGTCGCTTAACCCTGTTTGCCTCAGTTTCCTCATCTGTAAAATGAGCTAGGAAAAAAATGGCAAACCACTCAGGTATCTCTGTCAAGAAAACCCCAAATGGGGTCACAAAGAGTTAGACGTGACTGAAACTACCCAAAAACAACAAAATTGTAAGGGGTAGAGATGAGGAGGAGGTGCATTCTAGGCATGACAGCCTATATAAGGCATTAAGGCAGGAGATGGAATGAATAGCAAGAAGTGGGTTTAATGAAGAGGATATGTGTGTGTGTGTGTGTGTATGTGCCTGTATAACATAAATCTGGATATGTAAGTTGGAGCCAGGCGTTGAGGACTTTTAAAGGTCAAACAGAGGAATTTGTAGCTTATCCTAGAGGTAATAGGGAACCAGAACCACTAGAGGCTATTGACAAAGGGAGTGACCAGTCAGTTCTGTGCCTTAGGAAACAGAAAGAGAAAAGTTAGAAGACTCATGGCAGGGCTACGACGGCCTGGGAAGACCTTGTTGTTGCTTGTCATCCTGGCTTCTCGAAGAGGACCCATGACATTACAAGGGTGATGTCTTGACTTGCTTGTGAATTGGATTTAAGTGAGGCAGAGCTGAGCAGTCATCTGCCTCCCCTCACCCCTCACACCTCAGGGTTCCGCTGGAGCTTCCTGCAACTTCTATAGGACCGGTCGGAGAGGTGTGGTAACAAGAGGGAGGAGAAGAGGAAATGGGAAGATGAGGTCTGTTATATAACCCTAAGGAGGAGGACAATAAAGAGCTGGAGCTGGGAATGGGCAAGTGAGGAGAAAAAGGGGAGGCAGGAATTGAGGGCTGGGCCCCTTCAGGGCAACAGGGTTGGAGAGAATCACCCTGAATGTCTCCCTCTGTTAACCTGGTCTTGTGAGAGGAAATTCAAACTCTTCCTTTCACAGCCCAGACAGCTAGACCTAGAAGCATCGTATTTGGAATCTGAGTCCTGGTTTCAACTCATATGACCTTGCACAAATCCTTAGGGAACCTGTCTGGCCTTACTTTTTTCATCTGTGAAATGAGGAGTTATCAGAGTTCCCTTTCAGGCTTTTACATTTTACATTCTATGGTTCTTTAATTCTGCTCAGGCTGCTGGGTAAGGAGGCCTAAATTTAATTCTACAAATTTACCATTCATTGATTAAGGACCTATAGTATATACAGTTGAGCTCCAGCATCATCCCTGCCCTAGCAGAGCTTACCTTCTAGAAGGAACAGCCAGCTTCTTTAACTTTAAGGTGTGTGACACTCTTCACATATATCTTAGTGCAGATTTAAGATTTTCTAGCTCAAAACATGGGCAGCTAGGTAGTGCGGTGAATAGAGTGCTATGCCTAGAGTCAAGGAGATTCATCTTCATGAGTTCAAATCTGGCCTCAGACGCTTAATAACTGTGTGACCCAGGGCAAGTCACTGACCCCTGTTTGCCTCAGTTTCCTCAACTGTAAAATGAGCTGGGGAAGGAAGTGGCGAACCGCTCCAAGTGTCTGCCAAGAAAACCCAAAATGGGGTCAGAAAGAGTCATTCGTGACTGAACAACAACAAAGCTTAAAACAGCACTAAGCCTTTGGGGACACCCTGTATTATGCCATTTTATCTCTACGACAACCCCAACAACATAAATGTTATCCTCAGATGAGGAAACTGAAGTGAAGAGAGATTAAGTGACTTGCCAAGGCTCAGCCAACTGGTAAGTGTCAGAGGTAATGTTTGAACTCAGGTCTTCCTGACTCCAAGTCCTATGTTCTAACCATTACGCCACCTGGCACATATAGGAATAATTATAATACAAATTAAGGCAAGATAAGTGCATTAGAGAGGGGCAAACAAAGTGCTGTGTGAGGTTTGAGGTCTAGGATATGAAGCTTCCTTTCCCCCCCTACCTCTCCAGCTGCTGGAGGCTTCTGTTCTTGGCACCCAACTCCTTTCTGATCAAAGGTTCTCTTCCTGAAACAAAACTCTTCCTTGCCTCCTCTTTGACCACCTTCCAAACCCTTTCCAGCTACAACCCGAGAGAATGGGAGGGTGAGGTTGCAGGAAGCTCTGAAGCCATTGGGGTGGTCCAACCCATGACCTGTAAGCTCCTGCTCCAGACCAAGGGGCTGCTGGGATTAGCAGCCGCAAGCTAATTCTCTTGCTTTGGCCCAGCTAGCCTCTTACATAAATGAGACTGGGAATCAGAGGTCTGTTTTTGCTGGCACGGAGCACAAGCAGTCTGCGAGAGAGTTGGGAAATAGTGTTTGTGCGTTCATGTTTTCCTCTGATTTTGACGTTTACAAGTTTACTTGAAGAGAGAGAGGGAGAAAAAAACGACTGGAGGAGTATTGCCTCCACGCCCCACCACACCCCTCTTCCCCCACTCCTACTCCCAGCTATTTCAAAAACCCACAACCAGAAGCCAGGAATGGGGAAGGTCAGGGCTTACTGCAATTCGCTGGCCATCACTATGAAATCCAAAGAATGTGGGACATCTATAACTTGGCTCAGGTGAACACTGCCCCTCTTGAGAGCTGGGATTCTAGCGGCTTCAGCCACAAAATGTGGGGGGCATCGTTGCCCTGATTTCCAGGGATTCTGTCTAAGTTCCTCAGAGCCATGGGTGAAGCACTGGTTTCCTTTTTCCTCCAGGGAAAACCCAGGGAGGTGGTGGAAACGTCCTTCCCTAGAGAGCTTGAGGAATCCAGTCATTGTTATGTGTCAGAGCTGGGCCACAGCCAAACCTTCTTAGAATCAGAGATCATGAGATGGCCCTGCCGTGACTCCCGTGGTTTCTAAAGGCATCGATTAAATACCTGTCTTGGATGTGATGTATAATATGCATGTAAACAAGCATGCTCTCTGCCCTCTGGGAGTCCACAGTCTAAGAGAGGCAACACTGATGTGGGCGGAGAGAGACACTGAGGTCTAATACCAGGTTAAGAATTTACATTTTCCTATCAGCGCAGTCCCATCCAATGAGAGTTTATTGAGTGCCGTCTTCATGCACAGAATTGTACTGGGTCTAGGGAACATCAGAAGAAAACCAGTCTCTGCCCTGAAGGAGCTGACATTCTCCTGGAGGGACAAAGCATGTCAAAATATAAAGAATAAGCATGGTAATTTGAGGAGCCCGATTCTATTCAGTCGGTAAGCAATTAGGCTGATAAGGGAAGGAAAGAAGATTTAATGGGGTGAAGGGTCACTACACAGAGAAATGACTATCTTTTGATTGCCCATCTCAGCCCTTCCCCACCAATGCTCATGCATCACACACATGCACACACAGACACACCATCTTTCTTATCTTTATTCTCTTTGACTTGGAAGTTCCCCTCAGAATCCCAAGGTGAAAGGTTCCCTCTCCTCAGGTCCTGACCCAATCCTGGCATGACGGGGACAGGATGTGACACCACCTTTCCCCAAACCCCGTCTTCCCTCCCCCTCCAAGCCACTCATGCTGAGGGTGATGACAGGAAGTCAATTAGATGATTCCTAGAGTCCCTTCCAACTTTGAGATTCAACAAATTCAAAATTTAGCAAATATTTCTTGAGTGACAACTGAATAAAGTGCCGTGCTAGGGGTTTGGGGAGGGGCAAAGTTTAGTTAAGACAGTTTTCACCCTCCTGGAGTTTAAGGTCAAGTAGGCGCGTGAAAGAATATGGCAACTGGTACAGACTGAAGAATTGGAAGGAATCTTAGAAGTTACTAAGTCCAAACCCTCATTTTAGAGGAAACAGAGGCAAAGAGACATAAAGTGACTTGCCCAAGGCCACACAGGGAATAGGTAGCCATATTGGGAGCTGGACCCAGATGGAGAAAACCGAAAAGCTGTGTCAGTACTTGGGCTGGAGTCTAGTGTGTGGAAAGGGGAGCTTGGAGCATAAACAAACTGTCTCTAAGAGAGTCTGAACATTTTGCTCCGTAGAAGAAGGCGGGACTCCAGCTCCAGACTGGTGGAGTTGTTGACTCAACAGTCCTGGACACCAATTTGTTCATAGTCAGAATGAAGAGAATCATTCACCCTTCTCCCAGCCCTGTCTCCTCCCTTCTACACATCCAAGTGCCAGGATAAGTTTAGAAAGATGAATGTCTCTCCACACCTCCAGGCTTCCCCTCCCCCAGCACAGGGTGGAGGTGGTGATTGTGGGGACAGCAAACAGAAGTCACTGGGCATCCCAGAACCAGGTCTCCAGTGCTGAGTATGCTGGAAAGAGTAGCGAAGGGAGGATTGCTGAAGCATTCTCCCGACCTCTTAGGCAAATATTGACACATACTTCCCCTCCCTTTCTGTAGGGGCCAGTCTCTGGGAGGGCCTGGCCCGGACAAAAGATGAAGGAGCAGAGAAAACGTGGACAGATGGAAAGATCAACAGTCTGAGTTCCAATTTACTGACAACTAGGCTTGAGAAATTCTATCTTTAAATTACTCTGTCTAGAGGATGGATAGTCCTGCAGAGCAAACCAGAGGCCTCCAGGTAATCTCTGTTGAGTTGTAGCATAGAGAGAGTTGCTAGTGCGGAAGGTCAAATCTGAGCTGGCAAAGGATTCACAAGCATTATTTGTACTGGAGAATTTTGATTACCCACGTTCCCTGGTCTTTCACCTTCTGAACTATCACATGTAGAGGCAGATGGTGGTTTAATGGATGGAACACTGGGCCTGGAGTCAGGGAAGACCTGAGTTCAAACGTGGCCTCAGACACTTAATAGCTGTGTGACCCTGGGCAAGTCACTTAACCTCTATCTGTCCCAGTTTCTTCAACTGCAAAATGAAGATAATCCTAACACCTACCTTGCAGGGTTGTTTTTTTAGGATCAAATGAGGTAATATTTGCAAAAAGTCCTTAGCTCAGTGCCTAGCCCATAGCAAGGCACTATATAAATGCCTTACCATGGAGGAAGAAAGAAGGGCTACAGAGCTTTTCGATGAATGTTTGAAAGAAGAAGTATTTATTAACTGTGTACTACATGCAAAGTACTTTACTAAGTGATTCAAATAGGGGGTTCAAATAGGAAAGAAAGAATCCCTTCTCTCAAGGAGCTCACATTCTAACAGGAGGAGACAATAGAGTTGTTAGGAAGAAGGAAGGTTCTGGTGGGCCTTAGGGGTTCAGGAGTAGCGCAGATGGTAAGGCCTGGGGGTCTGTAGGGAGCTGCGGCAGGTCAAGACAAGGTTTTCCCAAGGTTTTTCCAGGCATGATTCTTGTATTTATCATCACGGAACCCCAGGAGGAAAGACTTGGAAGAGACCCTAGAACTCATCTAATCAGGCCTTCTTATTTTACAGATAAGGAAACTGAGGCCCAGGGAAGTAGAACGACCTACTCAAGGTCAAACAGGGAGTAGGTGGCAGAGAGGGGGAGATGAAAGCACAGAGACATTTAAGAAATTTGCTTGGACTCACCCAGTCAATTGGTGACCAGAATCCAAGTCTTCTCAGTGAAAGGCTTTTTCAACTAATAAGAGTGGCACAATGGAAAGAGATCTAGACTTGGAGGCAGAGTTTTGGGTTTAATGCTTGCCAGTAGTGTCACCATGGGAAGGTCCCTCCACCTCTTTGTGCCTCAGTGTTCTTCTCTGTAAAATGGATGGGGGTAGTGGTAAGAATTGTTTCTTGCTGCACTATTTATGAGGATGGTCCTTTGAAAAATCTTTGTGCATTTTTTTATCTGCATTTTCTTTTATAACATTGCTGATATGGAAATGTGTTTTGCATGAGTGCATCTGATCTGTGTCAAGTTGCTTGCCTTTTCAAGGAAGGGGGAGGAGAGGGAGGGAAGGAAGGAGGGAGAAAATTTGGAATTCGAAATTTAAAAAAAAACAAACTTTAAAAATTTTTGTTTACATGTAATTGAGAAAAAAAATTTAAAAAGGAAAAAAGGGAAAAGGGGAAAAGGGAAAAAGACAAATCTTAGTGCACAATTGAAATGTGAGTTATTACTCTTAAGAGTAAAATTGGCAGTAGAGTGAAGGGGAAAAGAGACTCCAAAAAGTTATTCAACTGCAAGGCAGACTCAAGGTCTCCCTCCATTGTATCTCTGATACTTCCAGCTCTGTCTCTCATTGAATGCAGAACTTGTCTCCAGGACTGCTGGTCTCCACCCGGAATTCAGTTAGAGAGCATGTTCCCTATTCTGAGACAGTTTTTGGCTTCTTGGTGTCAAAGCTGTTTGACACTCCAGTTCTGAAGGCATGGAAGGGCAGCCCCAAAGTGCTAGATAACAGCCACTGTTAAAGGACAGAGCTTTCTGCAGAGATGCCGGCAGGTCAGTGTTGAGAGTAAACACAGATCCTTCACATGACTCGAGGCCAAGGTACAGGCTGAGGTCCAAGGATGTGAAAAGTCAGCACCTTTTGGTCAATGAGAGTTAGGGACAGCCTCAGTACCGTAGAATAATAATATTAGCTGACCCAAAGATAAAATGGAGGGGGGATAGATAGACAAAGATAGGAAGATAAAGAAAAGGAAGGAAGGAAAGAAAGAAGGAAGGAAGGGAGGGAGGGAGGAAGGAAGAAAGGAAGGAAAAAAGGAAGGAAGGAAGGAAAAGAAAGGAAGGAAGGAAGGGAGGGAGGGAGGAAGGGAGGGAGAAAACTGGGGTCAAGAGGAGAAGACAGGACATGATCTGGAGTCTGTCCTGAGTTGCCAGGAGGAGCCATGGGGATGCTTGGCACATGGGAGAGTCCTGAGGGGTCTTCAGTCCAGGTATTCCAATCTAGTTTAGACATGTGAAAAACACCCATCAGATCCAAAGGTCCTCTAGTCTCATGAGCCCAATCTTGTCCTCAGACCCTCCCTCAAGCAGTAATTCTAAAATCATAGTTTAGGTTTTATAGGGGCCTCCCAGTAGTCCAAGATCTTGTATTGGGATAACAATGTTTCCGATTTTTTTTTTTTGAGGGTCAGTAGACAGCTTGCAGTCTATGGTCAGTGATGGTGTGAGTGCAAAGTGAGGCAAAAGAGATGTTACTTAGAAAATGCACAATCAGAAAGGGAGGTATAACCTCGGACAAGTCTCTGCCCCTCTCTCTAGAACAAATGGAATTAGACTAGTAACTTCTGAGGTTGCTTCCAGTGAATAATATTAGTAATAACTGTCAGGTGTATAGTGTTTCGAGGTTTATAAAGTATTTTACAAATATATCTATCTCCTTTTATCCTAACAACAACTTTGGAGATATTATTATCTCCATTTTACAGATGAGGAAACTGAGGCAAATAGCTATTAAATTACCCATAGTCACACAGCTAGGAAGTGTCTCAGGCAGGATTTGAACTCAGGTTATCCTGATTTGAGGTCTGAGGTCCAGTGCTCTATCACTTGTACCACATAGCTGCCTAAATTGATGCTCTATTTGATTCTCACAATTACCCCACAAGGCAGGTAGTGCGGGCATCATGGGACTGGCATCCTTGCTCTAAATTCCTGATAGGGTCATGGTGAGAAAAACACTTTGTAAACCATATTTATTTTATTCTTTCAGTGGGTCCATGATCTCTTTAAATTGGCTCTCTTTCCTCCATTGGTGTAGACTGAAACCCATCCACTCTTTATCCTATGTGCTTCTGGGCCATGACTTCCAGAAACTGGAGGCATTCCTCCAGCTCTTTCTTCTATTTATTTATTTGTTTTAATGATTTATTTGTTTGTTTATCCATCCATTCATCCATTTATTTATTCATTCATTCGTTTGTTTGTTTATGTCTTTTATCATTTTATGAACTGCCATGCAGTTCTCAGGCTTTCCATCAATTATTTCTTGCTCTTGCTAACTGGCCTACGTCCCTTTCTGACTGTGGATTTCCAGGGTGAAATTCTTTACAGCTCACCTTGCATTCAAACCAGCATTGGCAGAATGCTGTAGGCTACCCACTCCTGTCCTCCCTCCTTTCCTAAGGGAGCATCACCCCATTGCCCTATGGGTCCCCTGTCATATTTGTTCTTCAGAAATTATGACATCCCAGGATTTGTAGTTGAGCTATGTTGCCAAATAAATATGAGCTCTGAGGATACTGAGCCTCAAGAGAGAGGCAGAGCTGGAACTCCTAAGAGGTCTTGCCACTCCCTGTTTCTGCCCCCATTTTCATTCGATCTGTCCTGACTCATCTTCCTAAAACTTTGCTAGGATCATGTCACCCCTTCTCTCCAAAAACTTTCTGGGTCTCCCTATTTGCTCTGGAATAGAATATCAACTCCCACCTCTAACATTTAAGGACCTTCACAATCTGGTTTCAGGCTATCCTTATAAGCCTGAGCTCACATCATTTCCCTTCCTGTGCCTTACCCACCAGTCAAGTGGGACTAGTCTCCTTCCCCCATCCTTGAGTTATGATCGCCTGTGTCTTTGTTCACCCTGTCCCCCATATTTAGGGGGACGCCAGCTCTACCTATTCTAATCCCAAACAAGTGCCAAGAAGTTCCGCTTTTCTTTTGAGTGCAGCTCACATACTGGAAATTGATAGATAGAAAGATATAGATGTATCTTCATATGCCTACATCTACATATATAGCTACCCACACATATATACATATATGTTCATATACGTATATCTACATATACATCTACACACATATACACATATATCTTCATATACCTCTGTCTATCTATATCTGTACACACACACATATATATATACTCATATATCTTCATATACCTATATCTACATATATATCTGAACACACATGTATATACATATATCTTCACATACCCATATCTACATATATACCTGTACACACATATATATCTTCATATACCTTTATCTACATTATATATCTGTCCATGTATACACATATTTATCTTCATGCCTCCAACATAGAGTACAATGCTTCGCACACAACAGTTTGTTGAATGACTTAGTGACTCAAATTCAGGTCTTCCCAACACCAAATAGTCCTCATTCAATTATATTGTGAAACAGGTACTATCTATAGCACTGCAAGGTCCCAGTTCCAACCAAAACCACCATTTCTCTGTAGATTTCCCCTAAAACTTAAGAATGCCCTCTGCTCCCTGGTAATAGCCCTAAACAACATGTCCAAACAAGGGCAATAACAAAACCATCTCATTTTACCCTGGTGGGTTATGTGGTACAATGTAAAGAGTCTTGGATTTGAAATCAAAGAACCTGGGTTTGAATCCTGCCTCTGCTAGGTACTAAACTGTGTGATCTTTGGCCAATCACTTTCCTTTTCTGCTACTCAGTTTCCCCACCTCAGTTTTCTTATCTTCTTTGAGAATATTTAGCTTCCTTCAAGACTCAGTTCAAGTGCCTCTACCAGGCCTCACCCCTGATTGCAAGTGTGCCCTCCCTCAAAATTACTTCATGTTTATTTTGTAGATATTTTGAATTTACTTATGTTTGTACATGTTGTCCCCCATCCCTTCCATTGGAGTGTAAGCTCCTCGAGGGTAGGAATGGTACATTTTGTCTCTGTATCCCCAACACTTAGCACTCCTAGGAAGGGTTTGATAAATGTTTGCTGAATGAACGAAAGGGTTGGACTCCAGATGTCAAAGGTCCCTCCAAGTTCTGGAGTCTATGGTTCTGTCTTCTCCCTTTCACAGATGTGCCAGGTGATAAGCTGAGCCAGGTGCTTGGTGCCCCTGCCACTCTGACCTGCCTGGGTGGGGAATCGGAGCCTAATGGCACCATTCACTGGAAACTGGATGATAAGCCCATAGGCCCACAGCTTGGCCAAAGGGAAATGGTGGGAGGAAAGCTACTACTGAAGTCAGTGCATTACAGCGACTCAGGAAACTACACCTGCTACCTGGATGGCCGCCCAGTGAAGACCTTGCCTTTGCTAGTGGTTGGTGAGTAACACCCCTGGAACATTGCTATGCTGGCATTCTTTTGGAAGATCCTTCCAATTCATCCTCCATTGCCTCATAGGCCTAGCGGCCTGTGCCCAGATTTGACCTTCTTTACTGCTGGTGGGCTAACCTTCCTTAGAGATCTGGTCACGTCACGCTCCTTTGCTCAAAAATCTTTGATGGTGCCTTACTGATTACTGGGTCAAATCCAGATTTTTTTCCTTGGCATTCAAGATCCTCCATAATCTAGTGCCACCCCCTCTCCCCCCAGCTTTCCTGATTTATTTTATGTTACATGATTCTACAATTTCTAATTCCTAGCCAAACTGGATAATTAGCTCCCCTATACCTCAATGTAAACCGATCTCAGTACTTTTGATTACACTGTTCCTTATATCCGTGATATCCCCTTTGCTCCCGTTTGCTTGTTGAACTTTTACCTAGTTTTTAAAGCCCAACTGAAATGCAGTTTCCTTCAGAAAGTCTTTTCTGACCCCTCCCTCCATCACTGACACCTTCCTTCTTAGACCTTACACAGAATTTTGCTTGGCACCTTTCTAATGCACTTGTATAAAATTGCATTTCAGACTTATCTGTGCTTGTGCTATTATATTCTCTTCCTAGACCATATGCTCCAT
>NW_020954576.1:55642410-55645086 GCF_900497805.2 Vombatus ursinus | reverse complement strand
GAGGGCGGGCACCTTTATTTATTTAAACTTGCCATCTTCTTCGGTGCCTAGCACTGCGTACGGTAGATGTGTGTTAAATGGATACTCTCAGATACGTGCCATGCCTGAAACAAAAAACAAAAACCCATTAATATCCTGTTATTTACTCGGTCCAAGAAATTACAGGAAAAGCTTATTATATTTGCCAGCAAGTGACAGGATACTGGAGAATATTCTGGCTCATGGTTGGGCTGGGTATCTCGCAGCTCAGGACCCAGAGAGCTCAGAACTCTTCTCATAGTGAGTTGGGTGGTTTGGGCTCCACTGGTGTTGGAAATATGCTGCCTCCCTCCCTCGTGGCTTATCTCAGTGACTTGGAAGTTGTTTTAAACAGTAAAAGGAAAGGGAGACTCTCTTCTGGAAATATGCTGTCTTAGCCCTGTGACCTGGGTTAGCCACTCCTCCCAGGGTAGAACTGTATCTTCTAGCACAGTAAATACTCAGTAGTTATGAACAGTGCCGAAGAGGACCGGTGTCAGAGACAGTGCCTAGGATATCATGGGCGCTCCATAGAAAAAGCCTGCATTTATTAAGCACCTGCTAAGTGGCAGTCAGGCAGCCAAGTGGTGCAGTGGATAGAGCTCTGGGCCTGGAGTTAGGAAGAACTGAGTTCAAATACAGCTTCTGATACTTGTTAGCTGTGTGACCCTGGGCAAGTCACTTAACCCTGTGTGCCTCAGTTTCCTCATCTATAAAATGAGCTGGAGAAGGGCATGGCAAACCAGTCCGGTATCTTTACCAAGAAAACTCCAAGCAGGGTCACAAAGAGACACCATTGAAGCAACTGAACAAGAGTAACAGTGTGCCAGGCAGGCACTGGGCTAAATACTGGCTGTACAAATACCAGCAAGTCAGACTGTCCCTGCCCTCAAGGAGTCTACATTATAATGGGGTTAGACAACGCATAGCAGGGAGCCAGAAAGAGAGGAGTACAAGGGTCTTGGCACGGCCTTAGCAAGATAAGCCGAAAGCTGGCCTATGACTGATGGAGTGACTGTGGAGAGGTAGTATAGAACAGTCAAAATACAAACACAAAGGACCTTGGACTTGCAGAGCATCTAGAGTGGGCTATGAACCCCAGTCCTGTTATTTACTCGTTTGTGGGACACTCCCCCTCTTTGCATTTGGGATGAAGAGGTTTATGCTGTTCAACATTCCTCTCCTTGACGTTCAAGGTCAGGGATGTTCAAGGAGGCTTGGATGTTTTCTGAGGTCTCCTCTAGCCTTAGAGTTTGATAAAATAGAACTTGATGTCCACAATTACTAATCTCTATTGCTCCCCTTTCCCTGAGACGTAGCAAGGTATGGTAGAATGAGTACTCAATTGGGAATGAGTAGGCAAAGGTTCAAATCCCATTTCTGTCCTTTACTACCTGGCTTTAACCTCTCTGTGACTCAGTTTCTTTACCTGGACTAAATGACCTCCGGGGTCCAATTCCAGCTCTAAGTCTGTGATCTTCTGATTCTGCTTCCCAGGAGGGAAACGCGACCTGTGGCACCTTGGATTTTCACAAAGCCGTAGTTAGAATACAATGCACTGCTCAACTTGTCTGCCCTCTGAAGGATGTGGGAATCCCTGTGGGGTACAAAGGGGGAGTGTTTTTCAGTTTTATTTTTCAGATTTATTCTCTTTGGACTGCCTGGTCCTCTCACACCTTGGAAGAAAGCTTTTATTGTCTGCCGCCGTGACAACACCCCCTATGTTTACATGCCTGCTACGCTTTCCTTTTCAGACCCTCCTGAGGAGCCCGAGTGCTCGTGCCGGAGGAAGAGTTTCACCAGCGGTGTTTGCTGCGAATGGAGCTTCCAGAGGAAACCGTCCCCACAGACTAAGGCCGTCTTGGTAGTGAGACAGGTGTAAGTGTCTTGGGAGAGGATTTCATTTTAAAATCAGGCCATCCTTGGGAAGGGAGAAGAGAGTCTTTAGAAGTCATGACACTGGAGTCAGGAGAACCTGAGTTCAAATGCGGCCTCAGACCAAACACTTCACACTTACTAACTGTGTGACCCTGGGCGAGTCACTTAACTCCGATTGCCTAAAAAAAAAAAAAAGGCATGACACACAAGGTACTGGGTGCTGAGAAAATAAAGGAAATATTTGCTGGATTGAGCCACAGCAAAATACAAGGCATGTCCTGATCTGAGGAGCTCCAGGAAGGCCCCTACAAATATCTTCCCCCGACTGGCCCATGATGATGACAAATGTCAGAAGGCAGAAGTAGGAGTGACTGATAGAAGTTACCCAGAGGCCAAATTTAGCTCAGTCTAAGGAGGAACTTCCTGCCAGTTAGAGCTGAATGAGAAAAGAATAGGTGGTGAGTTCCCTGTCACTGAAAGCTTCCATGGCAGCTTAGATGACCATTTGTTACAGGTATTGTACAAGGTACAGGTGAGATGCCTTCTAACACTGAGATTCTGATTTTATGCCTGAAACCCCACCATATATGTATATATATATAGAGAGAGAGAGAGAGATAGATATAGATATAGATATATAGATATATTATCCCATTTAGTCCTCACAACAACTTTGGGAGATGTCCTATTAAAATGTAAATTAGCCAGGTAGGAATGACGTGTCAAGCCGTGCTCAGCACATAGTAGGTACTTACTAAATGTTTGTTGACTTGACTTGAA
>NW_020954576.1:55641764-55642389 GCF_900497805.2 Vombatus ursinus | reverse complement strand
AGAGAGAGAGAGAGAGAGAGAGAGAGAGAGAGAGAGAGAGAGAGAGAGGGAGACTTGTTTTTGCTGGAGAAAGGAGAGTGGGGTATACCTGGATACTCTTGCAGGTCTTGTAGGTAGGGTACCATGAAAGCACAGGGTGCACAGGGATGGGGACAATAAGGAGGAGAAGAGGGGATACCACAAGAGGAAGTGGAAGATGACAAAGATACACTGGGTCTGTTTCACAATCTTGTCTAGCAACCAACAGCCCTGTAGCTGAAGCCCCTTCAATCCAAAAGTTTTCCAAACTAATCTAAAGATAAACACACATATCAGATTCCAAACTTATTTAGCCTCCAGTGCCAAACCTTGCCCTGAGAGCTTCCCCAAAGGAGTTATTTTTTGGGGGGGGTAGGCAATGGGGTTAAGTGACTTGCCTAGGGTCACACAGCTAGTAAGTGTTATGTGTCTGAGGCTGGATTTGAACTCAGGTCCTCCTGAATCCAGGGCTGGTACTCTATCCACTGCGCCACCTAGCTACCCCGCAAAGGAGTTATTCTTTTTTTTTAATTAATAAATTTATTTATTTGTAGTTTTCAACATGTACTTCCACAAGATTTTGAGTTCCAAATTTTCACCCCATCTC
>NW_020954576.1:55641629-55641754 GCF_900497805.2 Vombatus ursinus | reverse complement strand
CTTTTCTTTTCTGTTTTTTTGTGAGATAATTTACCCTGTTCTACCTCTTCCTTTCTCCTCCTAGTCTTCTCTCACCCCTTAATTTTATTCTCCAGATATGACCCCTTCATCTTCAACTCACCCTG
>NW_020954576.1:55622390-55641432 GCF_900497805.2 Vombatus ursinus | reverse complement strand
CTATTTTTCCCCTGAAGGATTATACTCAGTTTTGCTGGGTCAAAGGAGTTATTCTTAAAAGCATAGTTTAGAGACTACCAGTAGTCTCTCAGAGGTCCTTTTGACAGTCCATAGGCTCAGGGTAGAAGGATTTATTTGAAAAATTGCATGCCAAAAATCTACACATGAATGGATGGGCATTGCCCTATTGGGAAAAACACTGAAGACTATTCAAAGTTATTATTACTTTAAGAATCACTCCCCAAGAAAGGGATATAGACATCTCCTGGCTTACCTGATTTACTAACACTGTGTTTCAAGTCTTTATTTGTAAATGGGCTATTTAGAACTTGGAGTTCAACCTGAGTTATGGTAGGCCTAGTGGGTGGAGCGCTGGGCCTAGAGTCAGGAAGCCTCATCTTCCAGAGTTCCAGACACTTACTCTCTGTGTGACTCTGAGCAAGTCACTTAACCCTGTTTGCCTCAGTTTCCTCTTCTGTAAAATGAGCTGGAGAAAGAAACGACAAACGACTCCAGTATCCTCACCAAGAAAACCCCAAATGGGTTCATGGAGAGTTGGACTCAACTGAACAACAAAAAGGCCCAGTGTGATAAGATTACCAAGCTAAAAAGCGTGCAGAAACCTGTTTAATTTGTGACGCGGCTGAAATCTTGCATGTTTGCTCGCAGCAGAAAATAGTAGGAAGCAATATGATGGAGCATGCCCAGTACATTTTTTCTGCTAGAATGCTCCGCTTCTAGCTTCAGCAATTCCCTGTAAGGTAGCCTTTATAAGACTCAGCCTTGGGCTCAGGTTGATTCACCCCAAATTATAAATGGATGACGCAATAGATAGAGTGCCAGGCCTGGAGTCAGGAAGACCTGAGTTCAAATGTGGTCTCAGACACTTACTACAAGTCACTTCACTCTGTTTGCCTCAGTTTCCTCATCTGTAAAATGAGCTGGAGAAGGAAATGGCAAACCATTCTAGCATCTTTGCCAAGAAAACCCCAAAATGGGTTTACAAAGAGTGGGACACAACTGAAAAACAACAACTTCTGAACGCATTGCTGGGGATCAATCTCTCTGAGTTTCCACTTCCTCATCTGTAAAATGGGAATAATGTTTATAATAAGCAGCTCACAGGGCCATTGTGAGTCTAAAATGAGATATGGTAGGCATTTAAACCCCAGGAGACAGGGGCTGCACTTATGATGTCATTGGCAAAAGGATTTCCCAGAAATTCCCTCTACCAATGGAGGCTGTTACCTTCTTTGCAATTTATAGTCAGAGAGTCGCCTAGGGCATTGCCTGTTAGAGCCAGGACTTGAACCCAGGGCTTCCTGGCTCTGAGATCGGCTCTTTATATACCGTACTGTTCTGCCTCTTATGTAAACCTCAGAGCGCCATAGATATGTCAGTTATCGATTGCCAAATCAGTTCTCCAGTATAGTTCTTGCTTCTATTTGCTTTTGCTTGTGTCCAACAGAAGCAGTGCAACAGGGAGGCTAAAAACGAGATTTTTGAGGGTGTTGGTCTTATGTCTCTGGCAGACAGAAAGAAGAGACTTTCCAGAGGCCGTGTCACTACTTGCAGGAATCCCAGAAGTTCTCTTGCCACTTAAATCTTGGGGAAGATGATGACTCCCTCTACTTGGCTGTTTTATGTGTTGACAACGGGGTGGTGAGGAAGTCCAGTAAAGCCTACCGATTCAAGGGCTTTGAAGTGCGTAAGTACACTTCTGCCTTCTCCAGGGCTCCTCCTCCAATTGCTTAGGAGAGATTTTAGAACCCTGGGAACAGAGGGTGTGTGAGGATGGGGCTGCTGGTCAGACCCCTTGTGGTGGGCCAACCATTTTTTTACAACGATTGAGGTAGGGGTGTGCGGGTAATTTTTTTTTAACAAGCTCTCTAGGAAAAAAAAAATTCCCATGACATACTCTTAAGTTTAGTTTCCATCAGAGTCCTTTTTTTTCCCATTTTTTCCATCACTTTCTTATGTCTAGATGATCTACAAAACCAAAAATCAAGTTCTAATTTGTAGCATTTTGCCTATTTCCGAGGTAAAATTGCTCATGCTGAAAATTTGACAGATGGCTCTAGCCCAGGGAGCCTTCACATGCACACCATTGGGTTGGGGAGTCAGAGATAAGGTTTGTTTACAGGAGGTCTGAGTACCGGTGGCATTCAGCAGCCTAGACATCCTGTTTAGATAACTATCAGCAGAGGCTGCTATATAAATGTTTATTGACTGAATAAATGAAGGTATGAATGAAAGGGGAAGGTCTGTACTAAGCACTAAGCTTGTCCCTTATAGCAGGCACTCTTCTTATTTCTCTCTCCCTCTCCTCTCTCCCCATCACCCCCCAACTCTCAGTTCAACCAGATCCTCCAACCAACATCACAGTAACAGCTGTGAACAAAAGCCCCCATTGGCTCAATGTCACCTGGAAAGACCCGCCTTCCTGGAACTCCATTTACTACCGACTCCAATTTGAGCTGCGTTATCGGGCTGAAAAGTCCAAGGCTTACACAGTCATCCAGGTCAGTTCAATTTCACTCGTCCCTTCATGACTTAGGGGCAGGTGGAAACCTCCTCACAGAGATAGTTAAGTTACCATATAGAGATATGTGAAGGAACAATGATTTCCACAGCATGGCAGTGTGTGGGTGGAGGACGAGTGCTCACTGATTTGAATTTCTTCCAGTGATGGAGCCTGTGATTTAGTAGATGAATCCTGGAGAGTTGCCCAAGTGACTTTCCCAGGGTCACACAGTTACTAAGTGTTAGCAGAGCCAAAACCACTTTCACTGAGGCAGCGCAGTGTCCAGCATATTCTCAAATCAACTTCTTAAAACGTAGGGCCAGTGGGGGCCATGGGAGCAGGATTGGATCATATTGGGAAGGACTTATATATATATATATATATATATTATATATATATGAGTTATTGGTTTATTGGTTATTTGGTTATTGTTCAGTTGTTTCAGTTGTGTCTGACTCTTTGTGACATATATATGTATATATATGTTTTTGGGATTTACTTGGCAAAGACACTGGAGTGGTTTGCCATTTCCTTCTCCAGCTCGTTTTATAGATGAGGAAACTGAGGCAAATAGGGTTAAGTGATTTGCCCAGGGTCACACAGGAATAAGTGTCTGAGGTCAAATTTGAGCTCAGGTTTTCCTGACTCTAGGCCCAGTGTTCTATCCACTGAGTCACCTAACTTGCCCCTGGCAGAGTTAGGAAGAAAGAGATGTTTTGAAGGCTTAAAGTGCTATTGAAATGCATTATTTATCACCAAAGAACTGCCTGATTTAGGTAAGAAGTCGGAGCTGTTACAGTTGGTTAGAAGTTGGCCCCATTAACTAACTGGTGGGTAAAAGTTATACAGTTAGAGTAGACTCATGTGTGCATGCACATTGGAGTATTGGAGGTGTATGTGGTCAAAGGTATTTTATGCTTCGCATTTGTGTGTATGTATAGTTGTGAATGCTCATACTTGTGTATATACACAAGTGCAAGTGTTCTAGAGATGTGTTGTATGTGTGTGCATACACACGTGTGACCATTTCTCTGTTTGTGTGTATGTGCATGTACATTTGTGTGTGTGCTAATTCATCTCCTACGTCTTTGTGCCTTTCTCTTTCAGAGGAAGGACCAACACTCATTGATTATCAGTGATGCCTTGAGGGGCATGAGGCATGTTGTGCAGATCCGGGCCAGAGAGGAGTTTGATCATGGCCGATGGAGTGAATGGAGCAAGGAGATCGTGGGCATCCCATGGACAGGTAGAACTGGGGAGGGGGTGGACGCCTTTGTTTTTGACTTTTTAAAAGCTTAGTGATGATAGATGACTTAAAGTAGTAATGTCAAACTCAAAATAGAAATGGGGCCACTACACCACACCTAAGTATCCTTACCAGTTGCATATTGACTTATTGTTGTTGTTAAGTTGTGTCTGACTCTTTGTGACCCCATTTAGGGTTTTCTTGGCAGGGATAATGGAATGGTTTGCCATTTCCTTCTCTAGCTCATTTTACAGATGAGGAAACTGAGGCAAACAGGGTTAAATGACATGCCCAGGGTCACACAGCTAGCACGTATCTAAGGCTGGATTTGAACTCATGAAGATGAGTCTTGCTGAGTCCAATCCCACTGCTCTATCCACTGGCTACCTAGCTGCTTGCATATTGACTTAGAAAACCACATGTTAACATTTTGTTAAATAGTTCTCATTTACATTTTAATCTGATTCAAGCAGGTAGCCTACAGGCCAAGTATTTGACACCTCTGATTTAAAGGACCCTGGAGCTTTAGGGTAGGTAGGGTCCTTAGAGGTCATGCCCTTCAATTTCCCGTAGGATTCCCCTCTATAATATACCCAACAGGTAACCAATCATCCAGCCCCCATTTGAACACTTCTAGTGACAGGGAACTTATCTCACAAGACAAGCAGCTACATGGTCTACTGGGTAGAGTATTGGACATGAAGTCAAGTAGACCTGAGTTCAAATCTGGCCTCAGACCCTTTTTAGCTGTATGATCCTGGGCAAGTCACTTAAATTCTGTGTTTCAGTTCACCAACTATAAAATGGGGATAATTATAGCACCTACCTCCTAGGGCTGTTGTGGGGATCAAATAAGAAACACTTTGCAAATCTTAATGTGCTCTGTAAATGCTAACGATTATTATTACTGTCATTCCTCGTTGGACTTCTCTGTTACGCAGTTCTTTTTCATGTTAAGTCTAAATCTGTCTCCTTCTATCTATTTGGGAAGCAGTGTAGTTTAATGGAAAGAGCACTGGCTGTGGACTCAGATAACTTGGGTTCACATCTTACCTCTGGCATTTACTACTCATGTGACCTTGGACACTTGACTGCCCTGTACCTCAGTTTCTCCATCAGTAAAAGGAATGAGTTGAACTAGAAAAGATTTGAGGTCCTTCCCTTTCTAAATCTAGAATAGTATAGAACAAATATACTCAGTCTTCCATGTAACAGTCTTTCATGTATTTGAAGTTAGCAATCAAGTTCCTTCCCAGCCCCACACCCTTGCCCGCATCTTCTAGTGCCCTAGGCCCTTCAGACTCAGTCTCATGTAATTCTCATGTGAAGTGCTTTCTAGAATCCCGGCCAACTTGGACACTCTCCTCTGGAGAGTGTTCTTTGTCAATGTCCTTCTTTAAACACGTGGCCCAGAAGAGAATACCATTTAATAAATATGGCCTGACCAGTGCCGAGTTGGTGGAACCATTGCTTCCAGGGATCTGGATACCACATTGGTATCAATACATCCAAGCGCAATAGGAAGAACATTGGACCAGAGACGACAAGTCCGAGGCTTGTGTCCCACCTCTGACTCTTACTGGTTTTCTAACTGTGGGCAGGGAGACGACTTACTTCTCTGACCTCTGCATTTTTCATTCATAAAATGGCAATAGTGACACTTGGACTCTCTACCCCTACGAAAGTGTGGTAAGGAAAGAACTTTGTAAATTGTTTTTTTAAAAAAATCTTTTAATTCTTATCTTCATTTTAATTTATTTATATATTTATAAATTTAATTATCCCTTAATTCTTATCTTAATTTTTAGTGATTACGCTGAGACAGTAACTACTTAATTGCAGTGGGACGAAATTGTACTTCACTTAATGGCCCATGACTGCTACTCTAGTCCGCTCAGTACACTCTGCCCTACCCCCCCTTCAGTTCCCCTTTATGCGTTGTCTTCCCCATTAGACTGTAAGCTTCTTGAGGGCAGTTACTGTCTTTCTTTTTGCTTATATTTGCATTCCTAGCACTTACCGCAGTGCCTGGCATTTAGTAAGATTCTCATAAATGCTTGTTGACTGACTGATCACCGTTCTACTCATGCTTTTCTTAATGCAGCCTTATATTTTGTTAATTTCCCTCCTACCACAACATACTGTTGACTCATATTGAGCTTACAGGCCTCTAAAACCCCCAGATCTTTTTCAGATAAATTTCAGTCTAGCTGAATAATTCAACCCCCATTTTGTACTTGTGAAGATGATTTTTTGAACCCAATTGTAAGACTTTGCATTTATTCCTACTAACTTATTTGTTGTTATTCAGTGGTTTTCTATCGTGTCCAACTCTTTGTGACCCCATTTGGGGTTTTCTTGGCAAGGATACTGGAATGGCTTGTCATTTTCTTTTCTAGCTCGTTTTATAACTGAAGAAACTTTTTTTTTTTTAGGCAATTGGGGTGAAGTGACTTGCCCAGGGTCACACAGCTAGTAAGTGTGAAGTGTTTGGTCTGAGGCCGCATTTGAACTCAGGTCCTCCTGACTCCAGGGCCGGTGCTCTATCCACTGCGCCACCTAGCTGCCCCAAGAAACTTTTATAGATGAAGAAAATGAGGCAAACAGGGGTAAGTGACTTGCTCAGGGTCATACAGCTAGTAAGTGTCTGCAGCTGGATTTGAACTCAGGAAAATGAGTCTACCTGACTCCAGACCTGGCGTTCTGTCCACTGCATCACCTAGCTGCCCTTATTAAATTATTAGTTGGACCCAATGTTCTGTACTGTAAAGATTTTTGAATCCTGACTCTAGGGGCAGCTAGGTGGCACAGTGGATAGAGCACCGGCCCTGAAGTCAGGAGGACCTGAGTTCAAATCTGGCCTCAGACCAGACACTTGACACGTACTAGCTGTGTGACCTTGGGCAAGTCACTTAATCCCGATTGCCTCACTAAAAAAACAAAAAAACAAATCCTGACTCTAACATCTAGTTTTACATCTCCTACAAATTTGATAAGCATGCCATTTGTACCTTTTTCCAAGTCTTTGATAAAAATGTCCAACAGAATGAGACCAAGGACCATCTCCTGGGGTTCATGTATACTAAGGACCTCCTTCCAAATTGTCCTTCATTTCAACCCCTCAAGGAACTGCACTGGTAACAAACTTTTCCATCTGTTGTCTGAAGATCCCCCTAGCTAAGTTTGGAGGGGCTCATCCCAGGTGGGTTGCAGGCAGGTGATTTTTTGTGCATGTCAACTCTTAAAGACCATTTATCTCCTAAATTATAAAGGGGTTGTGATCCATATCTGTGGAAGGAATAACCACACAAATGAAAAACAGTCTGTTACCAGTGTAGTATTTGAAGCCTTATCAGCTTGGTAGGACCAGCCAGAACTTGCATTCTGCTGATACAGCCTTCCAAAACCCAGGGTCACGTGTGTTGAACCATTGAACCATTAATAACCACCCCTTCAGTTCAGCCATTTATCCAGTTCTGCATCTGCAGAATTGTCTCATCTCCTAGGCCACTTCTCCCCACTTTCTCATAAGAATAGCATGAGAGATTATGTAAAAACTTTTTTCCCTAAAATCCATATAAATTACATCTCCAGTAGTCTCCTGATCTAGAAGTTTAGTAACTCAATTCAAAAAAGAAAAAAGAAATGAGATTAGTTTTTCAGCATGACCTATAGTGATGAAGCCATGTTGGCTCTTTGTGATCATTGCTTTCTTTTCTAGTTGTTCGTTAACTATCCCTTTAATGCTCTGTTATAGAATTTTGCCAGGAATTGAAGTCAAAAAATCTCATGGGCTGATAGTTTGCAAACTCTTCTATTCCTTTTTGTATCTCTGTGTGTGTGTGTGTGTGTGTGTGTGTGTGTGTGCGCGCGCTTTTGTGTAAGACTGGGACAACATATTTGTCCTTCTCCAATTTTATAGCACCTCACTTGTTTTTTTACAGTCTTTCCAAGATCACTGACAGTAACTCAGCGATCACATTTGCCAGATCTTTCAGTAACCTGGACTATATAGGTCATCTAGACCTGGTAACTGGACCTCCTCTAAGGCAGCTAGGTGTACTCCCATCATCTCCCTACCTGTCTTTGTGTTCAAATCCACATTAGCCATTTTTATTCAGGCCCCAAATTATTTTCTTTGGCAGAAAAAACAGAAGCAAAGTTAAGAATTAAGCAGGTCAGAGTTCTCTCTCTTGTGAGTATTATCATCATCTCATCTGCCACAGGAGACAGTTTTTTCCCTTAATAATACTAGCTAATGATAACTAGCATTTACATAGTACTTTTAATTTTGCAAAGATCTTTACATATGTTATGCCATTTGATCCTCACACCAACCCTAGGAGGTAAGTGCTATTATTGTCCCCATTTTACAGATGAGGAAATTGAGGCTGAGAGGGGTTGAGTCATGCAACTAGTAACTGCCTGAGATAGGATGCAAACTTGGGTTTTCCTTACTTTGAGTCCAATACTACATCCTTTTTTTTGACCATCTTATTTTACCCATTATAGCTAATAAAAGATCCTTTATTGTTGTCCTTAGATTTTCTCTCAGACTTATCTCTTTTTTGAGCTTGAGCCATCCTAATGCTTTTCTTACAGGACAATGTCTGGGTGAGTTGAATTTGGGGTTTACCACTGTTGGTATCCTGTGAATGCTATCAGTTTACAGTCTGTCCCCTTAAAAATTTTTTTCTTAAAAATTTTCCTTTATGATTACTTGATATATAGCAATCAGACTTTTTAAAAATCAGTTTTTGGGAAGCCTGACAGTTGTTAAATTTTTCCTTCGTGCCCTGCTCCCCACATCTATCATTTTTGCCTGCATAGATTCCACATTTTTTCCAGTTGTGTCATTTCCTGGGCTTGTTGTTTTGGCTTTAGTTGTTGTTTTCACCATTTTTCTCTCCAGCAAAATAATTTTGTTATTCCTTGAGTCTGTTGTTTTGTTTATTTTCTTCCCTTGGATATCTCCAAACAGAGGAATTTTATTATCATCTTGTCCAGAATTTCTTAGGCCCTTTCAATTAAGCCCTTTGTTTCTTTATTTTACTTCTTGATATTTTTGCTAATTCCATTTCTTCCTGTGTTCCTTCAGTGTGTCCATTTTATTGTGTCCATTTTATTGTGTCCTTGGAAATTTCTAATTTTGTTCCTTGAGCTTCTGTTGCCTGTGTTTGCATATTTTTCCTTCAATTTCTGCTTCTTCTCCTGGTCTACATCTCTTCCTTTGCTATTTTTTGTTCTTTTTTTTGTTTTGTTTTGTTTTGTTTTGTTTTAGGAAATTGGGGTTAAGGGCTTGCCCAGGGTCACATAGCTAGTAAGTGTCTGAGGCTAAATTTGAACTCAGGTCCTCCTGACTCTAGGGTGAGTGTTCTATCCACTGTACCATTGCCCTTCCTTTGCTATTTCTTAAAAACAATGTTCTTTTGAGAATCTCTAACAGATTAAATTTTTTTTTGTTTTTGAGTTATATATTGAATCCCTGTGACTTCTCATTCTTCTATTGTCCTGAAAGTCCATTCTTTACAAGTTTTAAAGTGCTATATTCATTTATTCATTTGATTAGCATTTATTAAACACCTGCTATATTCCAGTCACTATACTAGGTGCTAGGGATAAAAAGACAAGAATTAAACAATCCTTGCCCTCAAGGAACTTACATTCTATTGATTCTATAAATGTGAACCATGTTTATTTTCTTAAAGAGGAGCTCTATTAGCAGCTGTGTTCCATATTTAGCTCATATTAAGAGTGTGATCATCTAAAGCCCTCAGATATTTTTTTCACATGAACTGCTAATGATGATGAGGAACTGTACCAGGGTCACAATTGTGTGAATGGAGAGAGCAAGACATACACAAGGGATGTTGTGAAAGCAGAAATAACTAAACTTAGCAACAGATGGGATGTGTAGAGTGAGTGAATGAGTTGAGGATGACCCAGATGTTGTAAGACTGGGGGACCATTGAGGATAGTGGTCCCCTCAATAGGACGGTCATAAAAAGTGAAGGTTTAGAAGGCAAGATGATGAATTCTCCTCTGAACTAGCTGAGTTTCAGATATTTATGGGACATTCAGTGTGAGACGTCCAAGAGGTGGGCAGCAATTTGACACTAGAGTTCATGAAGGAGACTAGGGTTGGCTATATAGATCTGGGAATCTTCTGCATAGAAATGGTAATTCCACTGATGGGAGCTGATGGGATCACCAAATGAGATGGTACAGAGGGAGAAGAGAGGAGAGCCCAAATTAGAGTCGGGACCCATGATTTACTGAGCATGACCTGGATGAGGAGGCAACAAAGGAGCCTGGAAGTTGGTCAGACAGGTAGGAGAAGAACCAGGAGAGAGCAGTGTCATGGAAATCTAGAGAGAAGAGAGCATCCAGGAAAAGAGGGTGATCGATAGTGTCAAAGATCACAGAGAGCTCATTGGTGATCTTGGAAAGGGCATGCTTAAATTTGGAGAAAGCTGATGAGATAGGAAACTAGGAGGGGGAGGGAGATTTAGATTGTAGATGGTTTTGTCAAGGATTTTAGCCACAAAGGGGAAGAGAAATACAGGCGGAGAGTTAGTGGGGATGGTTGGATAAAGTCCGAGTTTAAGGAGGGAGGAGATGTGTGTGTTTGTTCCCCACCCCTGTGAATATTGCAATATCCTCCTAATTGGTCTTCTTGTCCCAGGTATCTCCCTGCTCTAATCCATCCTCCACATAGCTGCAAAAATAATTTTCCTAAAGCACAGGTCTGACCATGTCTCTCTTCTGCTCCAGTGCTTTCCCTGTTACCTCTGGGATCAAATAAAAACTCCTCTGTTTAGCATTTCAAGATCTTCACAATCTAGGGCCATCTTATCTTTCCTGACTTAGTTAACAAGGGAATCCCAGAGAGCATGCTGGGAGTTGCCACTCCTGGTTCCGGCTAACATTGTGGGAGCATTGGACCTTGCTTCCAGCCACATATGATTCATTGCTAAGGTACTGTGAGATGTTGAAGATGCCCTTAATTGGATACCAAGCCAGAGTAACAGGTGACTCAGTGCATGTACAAAAAAAAAAAGCTCCCACCTGATGGACATTTTGAGCTCACAGAGTTGTGAGCATCCTGGACTATTGCAGGATAAGTACATATAGGCTGAAGACCAGGACAGAATAAGTACAAGAGGGATGACCCCAAACCCAGGCATAGACTTGCCTAGGCAAGACATATATTTTAGTGGCCATGTGCTCACGGTGGCTTAGAGGGCTGGGTTGGGAAATGGCCTAACCACCACTCCTCCATCCAAGCAGGTTGAAAATAGTATTTGCTGCACGTTTTTGCACAGAAAAGCAGAGAACAGCAAAAGGGCAAGTCAGTCCCTCTTGTATATCCACTGAGTCATCAGCTCCTCCAATTTAACAGCCAATCATAGTTCTCTTTGTCATCTCACAGCATAAACCTCCCATCCATGAGTCATATGCATGACTGGAAGCATGTCCCTAGAGGTCAGCAGGAACCAGGAAGAGCTCCTCTGGGAATGCTCTAGGGAATGCCCTTGTAACACCTAGGTATTATTCTCCTTCTCTCCCCACTGCAGCCAAAGTGGTTTCCTTGCTATTCTTCCCACACACAACACTGTCTCCACTCTCCTTGCCCCACCCCATGCCTGGAATGCACCCCCTTTTCACCTCCAATTCTCAAACTCCTTTAGTTTCCTTCAAAGTTCAGTTCAAGCCCCACCTTCTACATGAAGATCCCCCCTCCTTGCTCCAGGTACTAGTTAGTGCCTTTCTCCTTGCATGTATTGTATATATACACTTATATATATACATGTTGTCTCCAAGATAGAATGGAAACTCCCTGAGGGCAAGGATTCTTTCTTGTCTTTGTATCTCCAATGCCTAGCACAGTGCCTGGCACACAAGTAGGTGCTCCATAATAATTAATTGATTAATAGTTTGCAAAAATAATTAATGCAGGGAAATCATAATCATAATTAATCAATGTATCAAAAGTATAATTATAATTAAATAACATAATTGATTATTATAATAGTTATTAGTTAACAATTATAATTACTAACTAATTGGTTGATGAAGCAAAACCTGCTAACAATTTAGAGCTGTTCAAAAGTGGAACGGGCTGCCTCCAGAGCTAGTGGAATCTCCCTCCTTGAGGGTTTTTAAGCGAAGGCTGGAGGACTGCTTTGTGTGTTTGGGTTGGGGGGGGAGGGCTGTCATAGACAAGATCTTTTTCCAGGTATGAGTTTGTATTGGAAGGTCTGAGGTCTGAGGTCTGAGGTCTGAGGTCCCTTCGGACTCGGAAGTTCTGTGGTTCTGTGACACCTAATCCTTTAAGTGCTAAGCCTATAGCACTGAGCTCTAACCAGCTGAATTAATGACCAGAGGAGAGGGTGTCTTAGCACCCGCTGCAGTGACTGCTTTCTCTGTTGCTGATGTCAGTGAGGAAAGAACAGCAATTTGATGCTAATAACACATGAATGGAGATGACCCATAGCTGCATAGCAACCATTTTCACAATGGAGATATTTTATTGGGTTTTGCACAAATACTCATTATCTGTAGAAGTTGCTTTTTTTTTTTTTCACTTTAGAACAGATGAAAGCTTAAAGTGGCCAAGTCTGAATGTCCTCATAGGATCTAGGACATTTTAAAGGAAATATTAGGAATATAAAAGAAATATTAGGAAAGTAATTGGGTAATCCCTGCCGGGTTGGAAAAAGGACCTTGCTAATCCCTCAGAAATCCTTTTAAATATTCCTTCCTGCCTCCTCCTCATAAGTAAAACTATGGTTACGGCTACCCAAGCACCTGCTCAAATATGGGGGAGCAAATTCTAGAAGCTTGTGTTTTTGTCTCATTTCTGAGATCATCTAGACAAGGGGTGGGCAAGAGCAGGTCTAGACTGGAAAGAGAAAGTTCTCCACTGCATCTCAGACTCAGAGAATAATTCTTCCCTCCCGTACTCCTAAAATGACTGTGGTTGTCCTTGTCAGCTTTAAAAAGAAAAAAGCAGACGAAGATCTGTGAATAGCATTCATCAGCTCATTAGCATTTAAAGGGCCCTTTGTGTCTTTCTCTCTTCCTTCTTTCCCTGTGCCCTCACACTGTGTCTAACAGTTTTTCCCTACTCCTCCATCCCAGTCTTTCTCTCTTTCCTCTTGCTTTTCTCTCTGACTCCTTTCCTTACTCTCTGTTGTTGCTTCAGGCTCCTTTTCGCAATCTTCCTCAACTTACAATCCTGAGACATTTTTGTTGTTGTTCACTCCCTATTCTCTGTGACCCCCATTTGGGGTTTTCTTGGCAAAGATACTGGAGTGGTTTGCCATTTCCTTCTCCAGCTCCTTTTACAAATGTGGAACTGAGGCAAATAGGGTTCAGTGACTTGCCCAGGGTCACACAGCTCGTAAGTGCCTAAGGCTGGATTTGGACTCAGCAAGATGAGTCTTCCAGACTCCAGGCTCAGTGCTCTATCCACTGTGCCACCTAGCTACCCTAGGTGGCATATGTTTACGTATTTGTGGAGTTTATTGAATAGAATATTACATTCCTATTCTTAATTTTAAAACTGGGTGCCTTGAGCATTTAAAATTTCCCATTCTCAAACCCAAATCCAACCTTCCAAATTAACTAATTAAATTACTTTTTATTTGAGTGTTGCCCTTGATTCATTTTTTTGGTAGGTCAACAGTCCTTGACTGAAATAAAACAAAAATCTTTTCCATCTTTGATATAGGTTATTTCCAGTTGCAAAGTGAAGAACTGAATATAATTAAGTAAAATGATTATTGTTTACGTTATATAGTTTATCTGTATATACCATTTACATATATGTGCATACACACAGAATGATATGTTCCTGCTACAATGAAAAGAGAACTGGATTTGAACTCAAGTTGCAGTTCAAATCCCCACACCCCCCCCATCTCTCTGTGTGACCTTGAGAAAGTTACTTAACCTCTCCAGCCTCAGTTTTCTCATTTGTAAAACGAGGGAGACAGACTCAATGACCTATATGGTCCCTTCCAGTTCTAAATCTTAGATCTTGTTATGATCCCTATAAATAACAGTGCAAAACCTGCAAAACCTGCTTTTCTCTTATACTCTAGAAAGGTCTATAATGATTTCCAGTTGCCATAATGGGATATGGTCAACCACATTTGAGATACAACATTTCTTCTGTTAGGTGACCTTGGGCAATTCACTTAACCCCTCCAGGCCTCAATTTGCTCCTCTGTAGGATGAGAAGGTTGGACTATGACTTCTAAGTTTCCTTATTGCTCGAAGGCTATATTTCTATGGCTGATCCTATAACTGTACACTTTAGACAGAATTGCAACTATTCATCATTCATGACACCAACTTCCTGGTTTGACCTGACTTCCGTGAAATGGATTTAATCCATTAGCTTTTTGATGCTCTTCTTACCTAGTTTTAAGATGAATTTACTCATAAGGCGAAGGCGGCTGGGTGGTGCAGTGGATAGAGCGTTCAGCCTGGAGATGAGTTCAAATCTGTCCTCAGACACTTACTAGCTGTGTAACCCTGGGCAAGTCACTTCACCTTGTTTGCCTCAGTTTCCTCATCTGTAAAATGAGCTGGAGAAGGAAATGGCAAACCAGTATCATTGCCAAGAAAACCCAAATGGGGTCCTGAAGAGTTGGATACGACTGAACAATAACAGCAGCACATATGACAGAAAGATCAATCTTGTCAATAAGCGGTTATTAAGCCTCAACTGCTATGGGCCAGGTACTGTGCTGAGTCTTAAGCATCAAATTAAAAGCCAAAATGTTCCCTGTCCTCCAGAGCTTACACTCTATCAGGGAAAATCATGTATACATAGAAAACTAACATTTGGGAAGATAGAGAAGGGCTTCATGTAGGAGGTGGCACTTGAACTAAGCTTTGAATGAAATTAGGAGTTCTGGAGATGAGGGAGGAGGGCATTCCAGGTGTGAGGCACAGCCTATGCAAAGGCACGTAGGTGGGCAATAGAATGTTGTGTATGATAAAAAGGAAGTAGACCAATTGGGAAATATGATGCACGAAGGGGTATAATAAGCCTGGAAAAGTAAGCTGGAGCCAGATTATAAAGGATTTTAGATGTAAAACAGAGGAATTTGTATTTTATTCTAGTGCTAATAGGAAACCACTGGAGCTTTTTGAGTAGGGGAATGACACAGGAAACCCTTTGCTTTAGGATCTCACCATCTATGAAGATGTGCTGGAGTGAGGTGAGACTGGAGGCAGGGAGACCAGTTAGGAGGCTGTTATGAGAGTCCAGGTAAGAAGGATGAGGGCCTGAACTAAGGTGAGGTTCCTATGAGTAGAGAGAAGGAGATAGTTGAGAAAGAGGTTGTAGAGATAGAATCTATAAGACTTGGCAACTAATTGGTTACAGAAGCTAAGGGAGGGTGAAGAAATGAGGTTGATCCTAAGTTTGAGTGACTAAAAGGGTAGTAGTATCTTCAGCAGAAACAGGGAAGTTAGGAATAGGGGTGGGTTTGGTGAAGGCATGGTGATAATGAGTTCTGCTTTGGGTCTATCAAGTTTGAGATGCCTATGGAACATCCAGTTGAAAATGTCCAATAGTGAATTGGTAATGTAGGGCAGGATATGAGATCTGGGAGCCATCTGCAGAGGTGATAATTGAATCATTGGGAGCTGATGAGATCACAGAAGGAAAGAGTATAGAGAAAGAAGAAAAGAGAATTCAAGACAGGACTTTAGGGGTCATACACAGTTGGGGAGCACCATGGTTGATGGTCCAGCAAAAGAGACTGTAGAGGACCAAGAGAGAGCAGTGTCAAGGAATGCCAGAGAAGAGAGTGCATCCAGATGGAAAAGGTACCCAACAATGTCAAATGCTGCAGGGAAGTCAACAAGGATGAAGAGTCAGCAAAGGTTATTGGGTTTGGCCATTTAAATGTAATTGTTAACTTTATAGGGATCAATTTCAATCGAATGATATGGTGGTCAGATTGTGAAGGGTTGAGAGGAGACGAAGTAGAGGCAGTGAGCATAGAAAGCTTCTTCTAGGAGTCTGACTATAAAAGAACAGAGATATGGAGGATAATAGCTCAAGAGATGAAAAAAGTTACTCCACTTTAATTTTCAGTTGGCCATCATCTAGGTGTAACAAGGGCAGGGCAACCAAGGTTTTATCCCAGGGTTCCAACATTCAATGGTGACATATATTTCCTTCTAAAGGCAGTCACCCACACTGTTATCCTCTCAACTCACTGTCCTCTGCTGGCCTTATTTATGTTGGACAGTGGGTGCCACTACTGAGATACCCACCCTCCTGCTGGGGCTTACCTCATCACCCTGCCCCCTACCTTCCATTTCACCTGGGATGAGTGAAGCAACTGAATCGAAGGTGGACTCTTCTCTCTGTCCTTCTGTTATTCTCCCCAAATTGAATTTGCTCCAGTTTCCTGAATGCCTGGATTTGACTAGATTATAAACTCCTCGAGGGCAGGAACACTTTCTCTCTTCTCCTCTTCCCCACCACTCTTCCCTCTGTGCCTAGCACAGCGCCTTGTCCACAACAGATAGTCAATAATTCTCAATAGACTTCAACTGAACAACATGGTAGGGTTCATTCTTCCCCTGACGATAAATACCACTGGGCTACCCTTCATCTGATGGCTGCCATCTTCTCCATCCACTTCTCTTGGCTCTCTCACGGAGTAATTCATATAGTCTCTGCACTGACATTCCTTAGCAAACCCTTCCAATATTATTTTTAACTTCCTGATGTTGGGTTGATTAACTAAACAAGAAACAATAAATATTTCAAAACCCGAAAGGCATTCCACTCCACCCTAGTCATATTCCAGTGCCCAGTTGTCTGCCCTTTGTCCCTTTGGAAGAGTTAATTCCCACAGAGAATCTGAGAATGTTTAGAGAGAAAGGGCTTTAAGAAGTCATCTGGACCATCCCGACTTTGAACAAGTTTCCTAAAGTCAATGCCATAAGCCTCAGAACCTGTTCCATTTTTAAAGTCCAGAGGTGTCTTAGGGAATAGCCCAGAGCAGGGTAGTTTGATGCAAAGAGTCTTGGATTTGGAATTAGAAGGCCCTGGACTAAAGTCCTAGCTCTGACATTTATTAACCGTGTGACCCTGGACAAGACACTAAATTTCTCTAAGCTTCTGTTTCTGTAGCTATAAAAAGGAAAATAATATCTACCTCATAGGGTTCAAGAGAAATAATGTCTATAAAGTATTTTGTCACCATAAATGCCCAGATAAATAATCTCCTGGGTATAGGGAGCTCCTGTTTGGAAACCCAATGTATATTGTAGCTCATCTGCAGGCAAGTGTTAGAGAGTTGCCTGGGGCACTAAGAAATTAGGTGACTTGGCCAGGGTCACACAACTGGTATTAGAACCAGTACTAGAATTCAGGTCGTTTTCACTCCAAGGCCAACTCTCTACCCATCATATCACAAAGCATTAGAAAAGAGGCAGCTGGGCAATGCAATGGATAGAGCAACAGCCCTGGAGTCAGGAGAACCTGAGTTCAAGTTTGGCCTCAGACACTTAATAGTTATGTGACCCTAGGCAAGTCACTTAACCCTGATTGCCTCCCCCCAAAGCATTAGAAAAACATAAATTATTATCCTAATTGTAAATAATGATCCTTTTCTTAAATCTGCAGAACCCAAGAACTTTGCAGCTGGGACGGAATTATTCATTTTTACACAGGTAAGCTATGACATTGTCACTAGGACCTTTAGCTCTTCTTTGTTGGTTCCTGAAATTTGATAGGTGTCTTTGAGAAAATAGAATTGGACCATCCTTGCCCCAGTGGGCTCATGGTATCATAACTTGACTGAGAGATTACAGGCAAAGCTGTTTAGCTCTTCTTCTTAAGTAATCTAATTTCTTCCCTTTCCTACTAAGCCTCTTTAACTAGGGACATAATTCCCTAAGTGCTAAACCTTGTGTACCAGCCACTCATAGGAAGATGAGCCCTTGGGGCAGACAGGGAGAGGGAGAAAGAAAGAGAAGGGGAAGGGAGGAGGGGGAGGAGAGAAAGAGAGACAGGAAGGGGAAGAGAAAGGGAGGAAGGGAGAGAGAAAAGGAAAGGGAGACAGAGACAGGGGAGAGAGGGAGGGAAAGAGAGAGAGAGGAGAGAGTGATACTTAAGGAATTATGTTCTTAGCTAAAAAGGCTTAGTAGGAAGGGAAATTAGATATATTAGGGATGTGTGTGTGTGTGTGTGTGTGTGTGTGTGTGTGTAGAGAGAGAGAGAGAAAGAGAGAGAGAGAGAAAGGGTGGTGGTGGTGGTGCAGGCATTGGAAAGGGCAGGACAGGAAGGAAAGACAGGAGCTGAGAGGGAGTAAGGGAACGGTGTCTGGCCCTAGTGGGTTCATCAATACACATCTGTTGAGTGTTTATTTGTGTGTAGGGCCCTAGTTAGGCCTTGAGGCTAGATTAGAGACTAGTGAAAAAGATATGAGCTCTGAGGCCTGACCTCAAGGGGCTTTCAGTCTAGTTGGGGAGATTGAACATGTATCTAAAAGGTAAATCATAATAATATCAGTTAAGCTGGCGTATGGGAAGCAGGACAAATAATAAATACTCTTTGTTGGGGAGGGGGAGAAGCCTCATGGAGTTTTGGGGTAGCGAGGGATGGCCAAAGGGGGGAGGCCGGTTTGACTGGGATCTTGAAGGAAAACTCAGAAGTTAGTTGTAGGTATCAGACAGGAGGGGGAGGGTATTCTAGGAAGGCCAGAAACATGGCAGCTAGGATTCACGTGGATCACTGAAGGGGGTTGTAGATTTAGAGCTGGAAGAGACCTCAGATCAAGGATCCTCATTTTACCGATGAGGAAACTGAGGCCCAGAGAAATGAAATTACTTGCCCGGGGTCATCCAGTTAATAAGTGTCTGAGGTAGAATTTGAACCCAGGGATTTCTGAATCCAAATCCAGCGCTCTGAACCATGCTGCTTCCTATTCAGTAGTTCAACAGAGCTCGAGTGGATGCTGGATGTAAGGTAGTAGTGGCAGAAAAGATTGAAAAGGTATTTGAGACTAGCTAGAGGTGGACTTTGAATGCCGAGCAGACTAGTTTAGACTTCATCTTACTGGCACCAGGAAGCCCCTAAAGCAAGGATGTGCTACTAAATATTTAACAACTGGCTTTCAAAAAAAAAAAAAAGTACAAACAACACACTTTTATTTATTTATATTTTTATGTAAATAATATTTTATTTTTTCCAATTACATATAAAGATAGTTTTCAACATTCATTTTTTA
>NW_020954576.1:55551898-55622350 GCF_900497805.2 Vombatus ursinus | reverse complement strand
ATTTGAGTTCGAAATATTTCTCCCTCCCTCCCTTCCCTAAAATGGCAAGCAATCTGATATAGGTTATACATGTGTAATCATGTTAAACACATTTCCACATTAGAAATGACACGCTTTTAAGTTTTTTTTTTGTTTTTTTAGGCAATTGGGGTTAAGTGACTTGCCCAGGGTCACACAGCTAGTAAGTGTCAAGTGTTTGGTCTGAGGCCAGATTTGAACTCAGTTCCTCCTGACTTCAGGGCCGGTGCTCTATCCACTTCGCCACCTAGCTGCCCCTAACACACTTTTAAGTTTAATCTGCATTATTAACAATTTCTCCATCACTTTTTTTTTGAGACAATCAGGGTTAAGTGACTTGCCCAGTGTCACACAGCTAGTAAGTAACTGAGGTCACATTAGAACTCAAGTTCTCCTGACTCCAAGCCCAGCATTCTTTCCGTTTCCCCACCTAGCCGCCCCTCTCCATCACTCTCTTAAGTCTAGACAATCAACACAACAATAAATCAAGCCCTGATTTGTAGCATTTGCTGATTTGCTCACACTGAATGTTTAACAATCAACTCTTTCCAGTGGTTTGAGCTGGCTCCAGCACACTCCTGTTCTGAAAGCTTTTGAGGAGGCATACATGTCAAGGAGGCAGTTAGAAATATAGCACTAAAGCTCACAGAACAGGTCCAGGGTGGTGGTGTAGACTTGGGAGGCAATGATCGCCCAAAGCAGATAAGATCTCAGAGGCAGAGAGGATAGATCAGAGGTGGGGAACCTGTGGCCTCCAGGCCACATTTGGGTGGAGGCCCTTGAGGACCTAGAGGGCCACATGTGGCCTCAAGGCCGCAGGTTCCCCACCCCTGGAATAGATATATCCAGAACAGAAAGAGACCAGAACAATATTTCTTCCATTGTATCTTCCAGCCACCTAACACCAGTACCTGTTGCATAAGGAGCCAAGGATTCTTACCTTTATTGTGTTGTGGACCTTTGTGTCTGGTGAAGCCTAGAATAATGTTTTTAAATGCATAAGATAAAAACACATAGGATTACAAAGAAAACCTGCTATATTGAAATACAATTATAAAAAAATATAAACAAGTTTATAGACTCCAGGCTATGAGCCCTTGAAAAGTAAGTGGTTAATAAATGCTCACTGAATGAATGAATTTGTGGAATGTCTTTTTCAGGTGCCTACTACCTCGGATGACTACAATGAAAGCCTTTCCCGAGAAAACCCTGAAGGCATCGCTAACACTTTGCCAGGTAAGAGTCCAGTGTTCAGGGGCAGCTAGGGGGCGCAAGGATAGAGCACCAGCACTGGATTTAGGAGGACCTGAGTTCAAATCTGACCTCAGACACGTAACACTTACTAGCTGTGTGACCCTGGGCAAGTCACTTAACCCCATTGCCTAACCAAAAACGAGTCCAGTGTTTAGTTTCTAGGAGCTCTGGGTTAAGCTGTGGATGGAAAGAGCATATGAAAAAATCTTAGTAATTTTGAATAATGGGTTGATAACCAATCTGATGAGTTTGAATTGGAAAAGACTATTAAGAAATGCGCTAGAGTCACTTCCCAACTGTGTTGTATTACTTGAAGCTGAGATAGAGCTGACTGCTGATAAGAAGTTTATGCAAAATGTTCATTCCTGAGAAGCTCACAGTGTAGATGTGCACACATATGTACCACACATAAACACATGTTATATACATACATTTACATGTATGTATGTGTGTATATGTATCTATATGTAGTATATATACAAAGATTGTTGTTTAGTCATTTTTCAGTTGTGTTCAATTCTTTGTGACCTCATTTGGGGTTTTCTTGGCAAAGATACTGCAATGGTTTGCCCTTTCCTTCTCCAGCTCATTTAACAGATGAAGAAACTGAGGCAAACAGGGTTAGGTGATTTGCCTAGGGTCACATAACTAGGAAGTGTCTGAGGCCAGATTTGAACTTAGGTCCTCCTGCCTCCAGGACCAACACTCCATCCACTTCATGCACTCCAACCACGTAGCTGCACAACATAACCAAATATCTCTAACTTCCTTTAGGTAATCCACCCTGAAGCTAGCAAACTTGGAAACTGTGCCTCAGTTTCCTTATCTGTAAAGTGGAAATAAGGGTACTTGCCCTATCTATTCTCACAGAGTATCTGTGAAAAAGTTCTTTATATATTGTAAAGTGTCATACAGATGTAAAGGGTTGTTTATGTTGAATTGATCTTCTCAAAGCCACATCTGTGCCCTAAGGAGGAGACTTGGTATCTGTTCAAAACAGCTGCTTTACTAGCCTGCACAAGACTGTGGTCAGACTTTAAAAACTCAGAGAGATCCATCCGGCTTTGTATGACTGGTAGGGAGGATGGGTATGCAAATACCCATGAAAGAAGGTAGTGGTAGCACTTCCGTAGAGGCCCAAGCTGGCCTAGACATGGTTGGACTTGTGCTGAGTGGTTGTTGTTTTTTTTAATTTTCAGAAGCAGTATGTCATAGTGAGAGGTTTGGGGGTGCAACTAGGTTATGCAATAGGTAGAGTGCTGGCCCTGGAGTCAGGAAGACTCATCCTTCTGGGTTCAGATCCAGCCCCACGGCTTAATAGCTGGGTGATCCTGGGCAAGTCACTTAACTCCATTTGCCTCAGCTTCCTCATCTGTAAAATAAGCTGGAGAAGGACATGGCAAACTAGTGTCTTTGCCAAGAAAGTCCCAAATGGGGTCACAAAGTATGGGACACAATTGAGAAATGACTAAACAACAACAATAACATGGCATAGTAGAAAGATTAATGGACTGATTAAATAAATTAATTAATTAATTGTAAAATGGATTAATTAAAAGATTAATACAAGAGAATCTGTGTTATCACTTACCAGCTGTGTGATGTTGGGAAAGTCATTAACTTCTCTGAGCCTTAGTTTCCCTCTCTGTAAAATGGAGATGATGATATTTGTTCTATTTCACTACTAACCTCCAAGATTTCTTGGGCTATTGGGAGAATGGAATTAAAGAAGTTATATGAAAGAACTTCATAAACCTCCAAGTGCTAATTAAATGTGAATAATCGTCATAGCATTGATTATTTGGAGCTGAAAGAGTCTTTAAAAGGTATCTAATCTAATACCTACATTTCATAGGATCACAGATTTAAAACTGGAAGAGATTTTAGGAACGATCTAGTCCAGAGGTGAGGAACTTGCAACCTCAAGGTCACATGTGGCCTTCTAGGTCAAGTGTGGCCCAAATCAGTCAAAGGGCTACACTTGGGGACCTAGAGGGCCATATGTGGCCTTGAGCCTGCAGGTTCCCCCCCCACCCCGAAATCTATCTCCCTCATTTTACTGATGAGAAAATTGTGGCATAATGAGGGTAAGTAAGTTGTCCAAGGTCTCACAGCTCGAACATTTCTGAGGCAGGATTTGAACTTGAGCTTTTCTGGACCTCACGCCTAGCATTTCATCCATTACAGCAGATGAATAAACTGAAATTCAGAGAGGTTATTACTTGCCCAAGTTCACATGAGTAATAGAGCCAGAATTTGAACCCACATTCTTTGATTCCAAATTCAGTCCTCTCCTCACTGCACCAGGCAGCCTCTCAGATAGGGGCAATGTTGTCGTCATTGTCGAGAGAGCACAGGACCGGGAGTTGGGAAAGCATGGCTTCCAACCCCACCTACTATTTACATCACTGCTAGATTATAAGCATCTTGCAGGCAAGGATGATGCCCCTTTTGTGTTTATATCCCCAGCATGTAGCATAGTGCCTGGCATGTAGTAGACACTTAATAAATGCTTATTGATTGGTTACTAGTTGTGTGTCCCTGGACAAGTTCTTTAACCCCTCCTGAGCCTCAGAGCCTTGTAATTTATAGACTAGTTATGATCTGTACTGGTGGAAGGAATTTCTACACTGGGAGTTGCTCCACACTGATGAGTACTGTATCCTTCCTGTATTTAAGTTTTATTATATGTGTGAGCTTTCATCATTGTGTTTACGTATGAGATAGCTCCTTCAAAACTTAGAATACTATGTATATACGGGCGTACCTTGGAGATACCAAATGTTTAGTTCCAGATCATGGCAGTAAAGCAAGCAACGCAAATTTTTTTGTTTCCCAGTGCATATAAAGTTATATTTACACTATACTGTAGTCTTTTAAGTGTGCAATAGTATTATGTCTAAAAAACCAATATATATAATCTTAATTAAAATACTTTTTTGCTAAAAAATGCTAACCATCATCTGAGCCTTTACTGAGTCATAATCTTTTTGCTGTGAAGGCTCATGCCTCGATATTGATGGCTGCTGAAGGCTGGGATGGCTGTGGCAATTCCTTAAAATAAGACAACAGTGAAGTTTGATGTATCCTCCTCCTTTCATGTGAAAACTTAGAGGCTATTGTAGGGTTATTAATTGGATTAATAAAACAACATTTGTAGATTAGGTTCGCTCTCTTATATGGATGAAGTTCATGGGGCCCCACAACAATTATAAGAGTAATATCAAAGATCACTGATCACAGATCACCATAACAGATATAACAATAAGGGTAAAGTTTGAAATATTGCAAGAATTACCAAAATGTGACATAGAAACACAATGTGAACACATGCTGTTGGAAAAATAGCACTGATGCAGGGTTGCCATAAACCTTCAATTAAAAAAAAATGCAAAAAAGCGAAGTGCCATAAATGAGGTATACCTGTGTTTTGTTTCTCTCCCCCTCTTCTGCAGTGCCTGGCTCTAGTCATTCACCCTACACATTCCTACTAGCTGGTGGAAGCCTGGTCTTAGGAATGGTTCTCTTCGTTGGCATTATCTTGAGGTAAGATGGCCCCCACTGGGATGGTTGTGTACCACTTGCATTCTTGATACCCATATGACTGGGCCATCTTAAAGTAATATCGTTATCAGGTTCTGGGCCATGATGACAGAATAGTCAAACTTATGCTAAAGACACCAAATCATCCTTGCTCTCATTTTGTAAGTGTGTTTTTAAGAAGAGGTGGTGCAGACGTCGATATGGAGAGCAGGATTTCCTTTTCAACCATCCCTTTCCACTTTTTACACAGGTATTTGTTTTTGTACTCACTCTGAATCCCTAAACAACTTAGCTCAGCATAGTTTCCTGGCTTATTTAACAAACGAATGACCATTAAGGAAAAATTACAGTTCTCTTGATTTAACTTTAGAAATCTGCAAATTGGTGTGTGCTTGAGGCCAAAAAGAAATTAGTACAGGATGGTTTGGGGACATTTATTGTTTGTGATTTGAGAAACAGAATTGAGTAACAAGTGGAAAAAAATGTAATAAATTCATCTTTCTTTTATCTTAGCTTTGTGTATGATTTTCATGGGAACCTATGTCTGGAGGCCAGAGCCATAATTAGATTTTTGTTTTTTTAAGTTTGTGGTAAAAACAGAGGATGTTAGCAGTGCTGAGGACAGTAAGATGGGGGAAGGGGGAAAGGCACAGAAGACAATCTGATCATGAGCGCATTCAAAGTTCATTCTCCTCAATACCCTATACCTTTTTTTGGGGAGGGGAGGCTAGGCAATGGGGTTAAGTGACTTGCCCAGGGTCACACAGCTAATAAGTGTTATGTGTCTGTGGCTAGATTTGAACTCAGGTCTTCCTGAATCCTGGGGCTGGTGCTCTATGCAGTGTGCCACCTAGCTGTCCATAATACCCTATACCTTTAAGGCAAAGTCCCATTCTCTCGGTGCTAGTCCTGTGCTGGTTATAATTCTCACATTAAGCTTATTAATATAGATAGATTCCTCTGTCCTTTTAGGCAACAATATCCCTGTCTTGCCAAAAGAACTTGACAATTCATTAGGAGAAAAATTAAGTTGAACTGATAACTTTTATGATGTTAATACATCATACTGCAGAATAATAACGGTTGAAAAATTTCATCCTTTGGGTACCTATCATCTGTCAATCAGGCTTTCTGTACCAAGCTATGACTGGTCTGTGGGTGACAGTAACTATGCCCACACCTGTTTAATAGCCAGATGACACAGTGGATAGAGCACTGGGCCTAGACTCAGGAAGACTGGAGTTCAAATCCAGCCTCAGACATTCCCTAGCTGTGTGACCCTGGGCAAATCACTTACCCTCTGTCTGCCTCAGTTTCCTTATCAGTAAAATGGGGATAATAGCACCACCTCCCTCACAGGGTTGTTGTGAGGATAAGATGATATAATATTTATAAAGCACTTAGCGAATACACCCCCCCCAAAAAATCTTGTTTATGTGTATGTTTCTTCTCCAATATAATTCCAGCAATAAGAAGCAACTACGGCTTAATGGAAAGATCTTTGAATCTGGGTCAGGGTTAGAATACTAGTTCTAGCACTTACTATGTGACTTACTACGTTAGTAGAAATTAATATTATCTGTGTTGTATTGTACCTTTATTTATTTTGTTTAAATATGTTCTCATTGATGGAAATAATTCCAAATGACATTTTAATCTGGCTTGCATGGCATTTGGGAATTTTGTAGGCCGCTTGAAACCAATGGGCCATGACTTTAACCGCTGTGAACTGGATGATTGTTAAAATTCCTCCCAGCTCTAAATCCCATGAACTAATAGGATTGTTGAGTTAAGGGGAAGGACCAGGTCAGCATTTTGGTTAGAATACTGCCAGATTGGCCTCCAAAAGGCTTACAGCAATTAAGTCCTCTCAACAATACAATAGGGCACCTGTTTGCCCACTGCCCATCGCAATGGAATTTTATTGCTTTTAGTTATTTTTGGTAGTTTGCTGGGTGTAAGGTTTAGCGGATAGAGGCCTGGTCTTAGAATCAGAAAGACCTAGTTCCTGCCTCTGTAGAACTGAGTTGAATTGAAACCTCTCATGTGGCTCTGGACAAATCACTGATCTCTTAGTGCTTTCTGAGCACTCTAAGTTTTAGATCATTTGCTCATCTGCATTGGTGAAAGGAATTTTAACACTGGGAGTTCTCTAAACCAATGAAATCACAGGTCTGAACCCCTCTGCCCCACAAAAATAAAGGATGGTATCTTAAAGTTGTTTAAATTTCATTTAAATCGTTTTGATATTAGAGAATTTAAACAGTTTTAAAAGTGTTTATTGACAATTTTTATCTCTTGCTTCACAATCGTCTGTTCGTGCCCTTTGATTACTGTTCTCCTGGAGAATATATAATAACATTGTACATTTAAAAATAGAAGGAATCTTGAGGCCATCTGGTCCACCCCCTACCCCACCCTGCCATTTTTGGGGTGAGAAAATCAAGGTCAAGGGAGGTGAAGGGAGGCTTGACCAAAGACATTAGCAGCAAAGTTGGAATTTGAACTGGTGTTCTTTGATTCCCACATCCCCTAGTGTGCTGGCCCATGCTTGAAAATCGCTGCTATTAGAAGAGGCCATTAGCTGAGTCTGGGAGTTCTGAACTTCAGTTGGGCTAAAGCCAGTTGGTTGTCATTACTAAGCCCCGTCCCAGGATGGGGAGCTCTTCACCCTGCCCCCGGGGAACATGTGGACACAAGTGGGTGATTCACTGGTCTATGTTGGAAACAGAGAGGGTTAAAGCTTCTGTGCTGATCAACAGTGGGCTCAGGTTTGGGAGTCCCCACTGCACTCCCAGCCTAGGTGAGATACAGACCTCATCTTAAAGAAAAAAAAAAAAAGAGTACTGAGCCCATTGGGAAACATGGGCAGGATCAGAATAGGTTTCAGCAATTGGGAAAGCAATCCACAGGGGTGATTGGAAGGGCGGTGGTATCATTGGCAGAGATAAGAAAGTTCAGAAAAGGATAGGTTTAAGGGGAAGGAAAGGGAAGGGAATAAGCATTTATAGGCCATGTGCCAGGTACTGCCCTAAGTGCTTTATAAATATTATATCATCTTGTCCTCACAAAAACCTTGTGAGGGAGGTGGTGCTATTATCCTCATTTTACAGATGAGGAAACTGAGGCAGACAGAGGGTAAGTGATTTGCCCAGGGTCACACAGCTAGGGAATGTCTGAGGCTGGATTTGAACTCAAGCCTTCCTGACTCCAGACCCAGTGCTCTATTCACTGTGTCATCTAGCTGTAGAGTAGATGTGGCCATAGTGATCGTGTTGCCCACAGACTGGTCCTAGCTTGGTACAGAAAGCCTAATTGCCAGATGATAGGTTCCCTAGGGATGAAGTTTTTCAGCCATTATTATTAGGCAATTCTAAAGTGGGATTTTTTTTTCACACAGACCATTGTCTCCATCTCCCCCCATCCAAGGAAAATATTAACAGTTGACATTCCAAGAGCACTTTTTAAGGTTTGCAAAGAACCTGGCATACATGATCTCATTTGTGATCATAAGACAGTTAAGTGGTGTAACGTTGGGTTCCGAGTCAAGAAGATCTGAATTCGAATCCTATCTCAGATGCTTACTAGTTGTGTGATCCTAGGCAAGTCACTTAAATTCAGTCTACCTCAGTTTCCTGGTCTATAAAATGAAGATAATAATTATACCTTCCTCCTAGGCTTGTTGTGAGGATAAAATGAGATCATATTTGTAAAGCACTTCGCAAACCTTGAAGTGTTAAATAATTACTAGCTACTTGAACTTCACAATAGGTTTTATTTCATCATACGGACGAAGAAACTGAGGCTCAGAGAAATCCTGTAATGTTTTGCATAAGTCACACAACTTAGGAGGCTCTCACCTGACACATACTGGCTCTGGGCAAGTTATTTAACCTGTCAGTGTACCAGGCAACTCTGGTATATGTTGCAGAGAGTGGTGACCTGCCTCGGTGGAGGGACTTTCCTTTTCTGGGAGTGACCTCTATCAATGAAATCCTAGGTCTAGTAAGCATGTAGGGTTGTGGTGTTGGTAAGTGTTTCACAACTGGCTCTCTGCAAAGGTGTTGCCATGACATACCTTGAAGTTTAATTTGCATTCTCATCATTTTTTCCATCCCTCTCTTAAGTGTGGAAAACAAATCAAGCCCGGATTTGTAGCATTTGCCCATTTCTGAGGCATAAATGCGCAGACTGAAAATGTAACAATCTGCTTTTAAGAGCTGGTTTGAACTGGCTCCATTCCTGCCCTTAAGCTATCTGGACATCTTGCTGTGCATTCCTGCTGGTACATGTGGTCTGGGATTTGAATCTGGATCTCTCCTGACTTCAATTCAGGTTCTCTTTTCATTATACCACACCACCTCTAGAATCTGCTTTACAGCAAACTTATCTGGGATTGATTAATTTCTATTAGGTAAGAGCTTCCCTACACATATATACACACATACATACATACACACCTACATGTGCACGTAGTATGTATAGATTATAATGCTACTTCATAATTAAGATTGTGTCAGGGGCAGCTAGGTGGCGAAGTGGATAGAGCATCGGCCCTGGAATCAGGAGGACCTGAGTTCAAATGTGACCTCAGACACATAACACTTACTAGCTGTGTGACCCTGGGCAAGTCACTTAACCCCATTGCCTAACTAAAAAAAAAAATATTGTGTCTACTGCATCCATTGTAGTATCCCTAAAAAGATGAAAGGTAGGGATTTTGCAGATAGAAAGACTGAAGTCCACAGAGGTTAAATTCACTGTATGTAAGTGCACAGCTCAAGGAAGGTTGATATAATCTGTTCAGGGTTGTGATACAACATCTAGCCATTGGCCCTGCTCATTTCTACTATTGGGAAACATCTGCGAATTGAAGTCTCACTAAGATACTGCAGACGCCATTAAATTTTTCTCTCTGAGTCCCAGGTTAAGGGCCAAGTAGCAATGTGGATAAAGATAGCATAGAGAAATGAAACTCAAGAAAAATCTCCATTGTTCGTTTTGAGTGCTGGTCTCATGTTCCCCCAAACAAAGCAGCTAACCTATAATGATGAATAAATTGAAATTAGAGATCTCAGCTTGGAAAATTGGAAAGATGACTTGGATTTGTGATCAGTGGAACTGGATCTGAGCAGTACCATGGTGGATACTTGTTCTGCCTCTTACTATCTGTTTGTATGACCTTGGGCAAGTCATTTATGCCTCAGTTTTCTCATCTGTAAAAATGAGGGGGTTGGGCTGGATGGCCCTTAAGGTCTCTTCCGGCTCTAAATCTGATGCTATGTTCTTCCTTGCCTTGCCCACCTTCAGAGGAATCAAGGAATCAAGGGGTAGTCAAAGTATGAGTAGCAGTAGGATCATAGAACTCATAGCTGAAAGGTGCCTTAGAGATAATTTTGTTCTCCTACTCTGATGTTACCTATGAGGTAACTAAGACTGAATCCAATTCAACAAGCCTTTATTAAGAACCTACTGTATACAGGGTACTAAGAGGTACAGAGACTTTTTGAGGTCATGTGGACAGGAAGTAGCAGAACTAGATTTGAACTCAGATTCTCTTGTTCCAAATCCAGAAGGAAAGGAAACCAAGGGGCCTGGACTGTCCAGAGCATAGGTCATCTGTCCCAAGATCACTGAGATACGGCAGGACCTTGGGTTGTGGATAATAAACCTTTCTTTTGACTCCCAAACTGTTCTTCTCAGGTACTTAGGTTTGGCACGAGGCCCTGGGGGCTGAATACTCCATCAGAAACTGTGATCACAGAGATGTCTATCTCTTTCCTGTTGAACACTGTCTTTCCTGTTGAATGAGTCACTTTTGCCCAAATGGTGCCCGCAGCAGGGCTCTGTTGGAGCTGTTGAAGCTCAATATGCCTCCCAAGAGTTGGAGAGCCTGGAGATGAAATCTCCCATGGGCTGTGTTGAGAGATGCAATTGTTGATAGGGAGGAAGGAACATCAGTGGAGGGAGAAGCAGGAGAGCTATAGAGGGAGGGAGTGGCGCAGTGCTTCCTTGCTATTTATTCACTCCCAAAAACACCTTTGCCTGCTATTTTTCAGCGGCAGTATTCATTTGTCTGATGTGCCATTTTATTTTCTACTCTAGTAAAAAGAATACATCTTATTTTCAAATTAGTTTCAGTGCTGAGTGTAGGAATTGAAGTTGTAGTCTCAAGAACTGCACCACAGGGGTTGTCTGTTTCCTCATCTGTATGGTTGGAAGGATGATACTGTCCATACATAGGAGGTATTTTTGAAAGACAGCAACTTTTAAAAATTATATATACATATATATATATATATATATATATATATATATATTCCCCCCAATTATCAAACATGTATCAGCAGCTCTTTAAAGTATTTCTGAGGCCTTTGACTTAGGATCTTCTGGAAACAGATAGCACTATGAAAAACTTAGTTAGGATCCCTTTGATAGACAGCTGGGTGTAGTGGAGAGGGTGTTGGACTGGGAGTCAGGAAGACCTGAGTTCACATCCCACCTTAGGCACTTTTTAGTTGCATGGCCCTGGGCAAATCACTTAAGTTCTTTGTGTTTTCTCATCTGTTAAATGAGGGGGTTGACCTCAGTAGTCTCCATGGTTCCTTTTCAACACTAAATCTATGATGTTATGATCTGACCTGGGAGTCTGGCCTCATCAAAGTGGTCCGGATAGAAATGTTTTTCATGATGTAGGGGAGCAGCCTTGCTGAAGAATGATTTGTCAGTACATGTAACCATCTGGGTTTCTTGTTTTGTTTCTCTTTGTGTGCATGTATTATCAAGGTACAGAAAAAAGTCGAAGTTGACAGCTTTGAAAGAAGGCAAGCCAAATGTGCTCCCTCCATATTCTTTGGGTCCGTTGGTCCCTGAGAAGCCCCAGTCAACCACGGTGCTGGTTCCCTTCATCTCTCCATCAGAGTCTGCCAGTAGCTCTGAGCCTACCAATGCCCCAGGGCACAGTGGGAAAGACATCGTGGACCTCCAGAGTCCTTACGACATTACCAACAGAGACTATTTTTTCCCGAGGTAGACCCAAACATGCATGGAGCATTTGGGCTTCAGGTAGGCCAAATTCTGTGGCACAAAGGAAGACTGAATGAACTATCAAGAAAGATGCTTCTCAATGTCATTTCAGTCTACCTGCTGATGGGGCTGGTGCTTTGGGTTTCTCCTGACTTATTGCTCCACTGGGGAAGCTGAACTGGGCTCCCTCAGAGAACCAGAATGCTTTTTAGGTCCAAGAAGGGCTTCACGCAGTGAGGAGATGGTATTCTGGGAGCAAATGGATTGATTCCCACCAAGCAGGAGGAAAAGGTGGTTGGATTTCAAAACCACCATGTCTCATGATCCTCTGAGTAACTGGGTTGGTAAGCCACCCCAGAGAAAGAGACATACACAAATGCATATGGAGGGCCATGAGCCCAAAAGGCTATGCTCCCCTGACAGGACACAGAGGAGGATGGGAATGAGGGGCCAGCTTGTTCCTAAGAACAACAGGACTAAAGAGAGAAGCTGTTGATGGTCTGGACTCAACCATCAACATTCCCTCATCCTCAAGGCATATCCCTCTCCTCATCTGGACACAATAATTTCTAGCATATCTGCCAGCCTGTCACTTCCTGTGGGCATATGTTCTTGCCCAATACACACTTTTCACCATCCTACCAAGGTTCTTGGTAGAAGAGTTGTTGAAGAAATTCAGCTTTTCTAGGCCTACCGCCCTCTTTCAGTTTCTTCCTTGCTGGTTTTTTTTTCTTCTCAAGATGCTACCTTCTTTTCCCATGAATACTGTTGAGATGGTAAATGTTGAGATGTAAATGGTGCTATCTCTTAGGACCAAATTTTAAAATAACACCCTTCCCCACGTTAACACGAGCACACATGCTCACACGCACACACACACACCCTACTTTTACCATATGTATATGTATATACACACATACACTGTATATAAAACACACCTACTAAGTATCTGAAAGCCTTTCCTTGCCCTCTCTGTAGTCCAACATCCTCATTTTACAGATGAGGAAACCGAGGCCCAGAGACTTGCCCAAGGTCCTACAACTCTTTGGTTCACAGTGTTCCACCCCCACCCCACCCCTCATACGAGGAACAGAGGCTATCTTTTTTCCACTTAATGGCAGCTAGGATGTGGCAGTATCCTTTCCTTCCAGTTCACTTAAGCATATGGCTCCCTTTCATGTGAAGCATGAAGTCTCATTTTTACTACAGTTTTATGTTTTGTTTTGTTTTGAACTGAACTCAAGTAAGCAGGGAGACAATATTTATGTGAATAGGGATGTGAAAAGAAAAGAATAAGCAAGAATGTAGTTTTTATTTAGCTTTTTTTAAGCATGTTAACTTTCTTTTTCTTTGAGAGGAAGAACATCCGATATTAGAATAGGGTCTGTGTATAAATAACTCAAGCTAAAAGCACAATAACTTTGTACAGCTGAGCCAAGTAAAAAAGAAGAAGGAGGAAGAAAACATTTTTTTCCTCTTTCCCTTATACTCTCCCTCTCTCAAGAGGAAGGATTCTAGTATTATTTTGTTTTTGATGAATTTACTTTAAAAGCCCACAGAAATCCCTCCTCTCCTTTGCCCTAGAATTACCCATTAGAATTAGATCACAGAATCTTCAAATTGAGAGAGACCTTAGAGTTCATCTAGTTCAATCTGTGTTATTTTATAGATGAGGGAACTGAGGCCAAGAGATCTACCTAAGATCACAAAACTTATTAGTGGCAGAGCAGAAATTCAGAGCCAGGTATCTGGACTTCTGTTTTACTCTTCTATGTTGCACCTTCATCCCTGGAAAGGATGGAAGAAATGATAGTGGATTTGTCTGGTAGAAAATGTTATGATATAAATATGACACAATTGCTAAGAACGGTCAATGGAAAAACACCTCGTCACTTGGAATGATTAGAGTTCTTTGGGCCAGAAAAGGCTCATAGGAAAATTCGTTATCTCTCTTCCCACCTCTACCACCTTTTTAATGCTTCTCTAATTTATCCTTTCAGTCAAGTGTTCCATATTCACCTTCTCCCCACCCCAAGTTTGCCCGGCTACCCTCTTCTCTAAGAAAAGGTAGGTAAGAAAAACAAAAGCAAAAATCACATCATTTCGCTATTTGCCCTGAACACTTTGTTGTGATTGGCACTGGCTAAGGGGGCAGGTTGGCCAGAAGGTTAGCCTGTAGAACCAGGAGACCTGGCTTTTGTCCTGGCCCTGCCGCTAATTAACTAGGTGATGTTAGTCAAAATGCGTTCACTCTTTGCACTTCAGTTAGCACATCTGTAAAATGGGTCTGATAACGGGAGAAGTTGGACAAGGCAGTGTTGCTAACCAAGGTCCCTTCCAGCTCTAAGTTTTGTGATGTCCAAGGCTTATTTGCAAAGCTGGCTTAAACTGTGAACTTTCGAAAGCCTGTTGCTGGCTAGGCAGTGAATCTTAATTCACAATAGCATCAAGCAGGTTTTTTAAGGTTGGTTGGTTGATGGGTGGTTTTTAAATTTTTTTTTTAATGTTATCTGAAGTTTCATAAAGGTTTCTGGGACCTGAGCACAGCAGAAATAGTGCTCAGAGGAAACTTCAAAATAAGCATCTGCCTTACAAAGGATCGTTCTGTGCCTTGCAGTTCTTGAAGTATTTGAAAGGTTTTTTTTTCCTTTTTGCCCACATACAAGCTTAACAAACTCAAGCTGAGCCAAGTTCGACTGAGATGTGAAATTCAGATAACTCATTATCTCTGAGAGCCAGCAAGCTTTGATCTCAAAATGATGATTGCTCTCAGGATTACTGTAACCCTGAAGGTTTGTTTTTTGTTATTTTTTTTTTTTTACTAACCAAAGAGCACTCCCCAACCCTCTGCTTCTGCCTTTGTTTTCCTGTCTCTCTGTCTTTCTGAATCTCTCTCAGTAAGCTAGGATAAAAGAAGCATAAGTCAGTTTGAACCTTCTTTTTTGAGTCCTATCCCTTCCCTGAGAAAGAACTACTCCAGATCGTCTTAAGAGGTGGCAAATTCCCCACCACTACAGGAGCTCAAGCAGACACTGGATGACCACTAGGTGTGGACTGCATAAAAGGGCTCTTGCTTCGGATTGGGATTTGGCTAGACAACTTTTGAGGTCACTTTTAACTCTGCAAATGTATGATTTGAAGTCCTAAGCCAGCACTAAGATTCTCCTTCATCTTGACTGACTATTGACTTTAATCCATGGGAGGCCATTTTGACCCAAACCTTATCTTCTTGTGTTGGCCTTCATCCGTGATGATGGTGCTAGGGACTCAACATCAGCAGCCATCTGCATAGTTGCTAGACATGTACATTTATAGTAAAAGCCAGCATGACAAGAATATCCACTTACTCTTTTGACTATGAAGAATTGGAAACCCCTGTCTGTACGATGTTTGTATTGAAATTGTTGTGCAGCCTTGAGGCTTATTGGAATGAGAAACACCAAAGAATGTGTTTTGAGCAATGCTGGGTCCATCTCGCCATTAGTAACCCTCAGAGAGTCCTTTTCGCTAAAGCACAGCAATGAATTTATGAGTTCATTTGCCAGGGACAAATTGTCAGAAGCATCCTGGAAGAGAAGGGAAAATTGTGTCTCTGATGAAAACAAGCACTAGTAGGGTGGGAAGGAGTGTGCATCTCTTAGGGAAGAGAATCGCGGCCTGAGACAGGATCCAGGTAAGGATAAATCAAAAATTCAGGCCAGGTAAACATCAGGGTCTCTTTGATGTGCCTAAATCCAACGATTTGAGATGGAAGTAGAAAACCCAGTGGAGGAGTTGAGATTCAGACTTGGAGTGGGGTACCAAATAAAGTGACGAGAGACAGGGAGTGTGGGAGAAAACTATTTAACTCAACCTGCCTCTCCCAAGCTTCAACCTTTTCTGGTGTCTGTGACCCATTCCCCACCCCTGCTTTGCACTGGCAGGTTTACTAGGTCATAGGACAGATCTACCATGCTCCTTGTATACTCAATAAGGCTTTGGGGCACCAGAACTCATACTGTATTTCAGCCACTTCTGTGCCTGTGGGAAATGGACAACTGTCAATAACCTAATCCCAAATTTCCTTGTACATATTGGAGAATCTGGGCCATCTCAGCCAGAGCATGGATTGCAGGTAGGACTGATGGCTAGGTAGCTATGGCTGGTAGCATCTCCCATTCCCTGATGAGAAGGGTCATGGTTTCCGAATTCCTCAGGGAGCATTCCAGAACCTCATCCTCTTCCTCTTTCACACTGAGTCAGCCTGTATCTGTGTTTCCTGACCTAAAGCCATGCTTCAGGTGTATGCAGTGTTTTGGAGGCTGGAGACAGTCTGAAGACATTTCACTTTGGAGAAATGATGAAAACCGAGGATGGTGATTTTGAGCAAGAGTATGGGACCCTGGTTTTCTACTCAGGTCAATGACCAAAATGTAGGGCTTCTGGAAAGTTTGTAACAGTTTCTAGAGAAGGTGGGGTGGGAGGTTTGGAGGGCTGGGGAGAGCCCTGAGCATAGCACTCAAAGCAGATGTCTCTTCTAATTAGCTAATGTCAATCTTTGCGTCACATCCTTGGGGTGGCTGGGAGCCAGCCATCCAGGGTTTCTATGGTAACATTAACATTAATTAAGGGACATTCTCAGTTTCATGAATGTTGGTTCAAGCTAAGATGCTACTAGAGAAATAAGCCTGCTCCACATTGGAGAATTCTAGAAGGTGGCAAGGCGACTAATGCTACAGAATTTACCTGAATGTAAATCACTGGCTTGTTTTTGCAAAATACCTCAACTGTATGTGATTTTGTCAACAGAAGTAAGATTTCTCAACTGTCGACCTGATTTCCTGAAAGCATTTACCAAAGGTTATTTTCTGTATCAATAGGATACCTTTTCAATATATGTTCTATCTGCTGTTTTTATTTTCATTTAAAAAACTATTTTTTAATGTTTGAAATAAATACATTTTTAAAACTTATGTCTGAGATGAATTTGCATTTGGGGTTCCCAGACTATTTGGAAAGACTATATGGACAAATGAAAGGCAGCATGGCATAATGAACAGAGAAACCTTGGAGGAAGGAAGACTTGGGTGCAAGTACTACCTCTAACATACACTAACTGTGTGACCATGGGCAAGTTGATCACCCTTTCAGTGCTCTAGGCAACCCTGTAAGACTCTAAGTTACAGAGAAATTACATATTTGCATTGGTATTGGAAGGGGAGTTTCCATACTGGGAATTCCTCACACCAGTGACATCACAGGTCTAGGGACCAACCAGAAATAAGTCTGTGACCTGAAATGTCACTTTCTGGAACGAAGTTGCCTCATCTGCACGGGAAAATGAGGAGTTTGAGCAAGAAATAATAAGAGCATTTATTTTTTAAATTTTTTCATTATTTTTTTCTTTTTAGGCAATTGGGGTTAAGTGACTTGCCCAGGGTCACACAGCTAGTAAGTGTCAAGTGTTTGATCTGAGGTCAGATTTGAACTCAGGTCCTCCTGACTTCAGGGCCGGTGCTCTATCCACTGTACCACCTAGCTTCCCCAATAAGAGCATTTATATAGAACTTTTAGGTTTACAAAATGTTTTAATAATAATAGCATTAATTTAACATTAATTAAAATCAATAAAGTAATAACATCCAGCTTTATATAAGCTCTTTAAGGTTTGCAAAGAGTTTTACCCATATTGTCTCATTTGTTTTTCACAACAACCCTGGGAGGTAGGTGCTGTTATTCTCTCCATGATAGAGGTCAGGAAACTGAGGCTGAAAGATTAAGTGACTTTCCTAGAATCACACAACTAGTAAATATCTGAGGCAAGATCTGAACCCAAGTCCTGTATTCTACCCACTATACCAGAGGTGTCAAACAGGCAGCCAGTGGGCCACATGGAGCCTACAACAATCTCAATGTAGACTGAACCAGATTAAAATGTTAATTGGGAAATATTGAACCAAATAAATAAAACTATAGTTGGAGAAGGAAATGGTAAACCACTCTAGTATCTCTGCCAACAAAACCCCAAATAGGGTCACGAAGACTGATATGACTGAACAATAACAACAACATGACCTAGGCCTTGCAGAGAAAGATTTCATGCAGGAGTCCATGATCTAGGCCTTGAAGAGGAGGATTTCATGGAGGAGTCCATGATCTAGGCCTTGCAGAGAAAGATTTCATGGAGGAGTCCATGATCTAGGCCTTGAAGAGCAGGATTTCATGGAGAAGCCCATAACCTAGGCCTTGAAGAGGAGGATTTCATGGAGGAGCCCATGACCTAGGCCTTGAAGAGGAGGATTTCAACAGGAGGGAGTGCACCCTAGGCAAATGCACGGAGAGGGGAAAGGGCAGGATGAATATGGGAACAACTAGTAGTCCAGTTGGGCTGGAATGTAGGGAATGTGACCAGACTTATATACTTAGGAAATTTAGTTTGGCGGCTGTGAGAAGGATGGATTTTGAAGAAAGTTTGGAGATGCAGATGCCATTAGTGAAGGGAGCTCCTCCAAGGAGAGGGCAGATTTAATATTCTCCTCCAGGAGGACATGGGTGATGAGGTCTACATCTGATAGAGACTTGAAGAAACAAAGGGGAAAGAAGATGGAAAGAAGAGGAATAGTATGACCAGAGGAAAGAAAGACCCAGGAGGTTTTGACCTTATCTTACCAGGAGAGAGGGTATTGAAAGATTAAAATAGTAAAGATTTATCTGAGAAACTAGTGGGTCAGGTGGCTAAGGAGATGGAAGATGGAGGGAGAGAAGTCAGTCAGTCAACAAGCATTTATTAAGCACCTACTACGTGCCAGGCACTGGACTAAGCACCAGGTATTCAAAGAAAGGAAAAGACAGTCCCTGCTCTCAACAAGCTCACAGTCTAATGAGGGGGACAACATGCAAACAATTATGTACAAACAATCTATAAACAGGATGTAATGAGGGCAATCAGCAGAGGGAGGGCACTAGCATTAAGGGGCATCAGGAAAGGCTTTTTCCCGAGGAATGGAAAAGGGAGGAAAGAGAGAGAGACAAAGAGAGGAGGTAGATGGAGAGGGACAAAGAGATAGAACGAAAGAGAGAGTCAGAGAGAGAGGAAAAGAGACACTGAGCATCAAATCTATCTTTGGGGACTAATGGTTATACATTTAAGGGTCTCTGTTTCTCTTTCCTTCTTCTAACAAAACTCTTTTCTAAGACATTCTCAATAGTAGGCTTCAATCAGATAGGAAGTCATGGTTTGCAGGGTGTTACATAGCACACTGACCCAGTTTTCCTCTTCAGGAGTTAAATACATACTGGCCAAGAGAGTGAAAAAAAAAAACAAAACCAAAAATGATTGCTAATCAACTTTCAAGGACAGCATCCCCAAGTTGGGACAGAGCACTGAAACATTTGTAACATCAGGCCATTCACTGAAGTCTAAGAAAACCATCTCCTCTGATCATGTTTTAGCCACCTAAAACCAAGTTCTTAGAGACCATGGGAGTGCCACAGACTCCACTGGTAGACTAGAGATGTCTGTGGACTCCTCAGAATAATGCTTTTAAATAAGTCAAGGAAATCTTCAATTTCTGGTAGAGGTTAGTGAAATAAAGATGCAGTTTTATTCTACCCAAGTTCATTGACCCCAAAATCTATCCACGAAACCCTGGAGATCTATACACCCCAGGTTAAAAGCCCCTCTTCTAGATGCTGGAATGCATAACTAAATGTTGTTTTAGCCACTTGACTTGCATATTAAATCTGTAAGATACACACAAAAAGAAATGTTTGTTTTGCCTGACTAGGACTTCAGTCAGCTTTACAATGCCAGTATAAGCTCATTTAAAAAATCCTCTGTATTTGGAGATTTTTAAAAGCAGTCTCCTATATTCTTTACCTAGAAAAATTTTCAATAATATGTTTAACTTTAAAAAAAGGAGGGGGAAGTGAAAACTCACCCCCCCACATCCCCCAGAGTTGCCTTAGGCCTTTCATGTTGTGAGAGCTTCTGACACAGAATAGGGGGAAAGGTACAGAACAGTTTATTTGCAAGAGGGAACATATTTTGGTAAAAGGTATTCTTGGAACCCATGACTTCTATTGATGCTGGGAAATTGAAATGCAGTGGTTACTCAGTAGCCTAGGAGGGACAGTTTAGAAAGCCCAGGCTTGTACAAAATAAAAACCAAAGGTAGAGAAAATTTGGGGACTGGAATTGTGGAATTAACTGTCTTCAAAAACCGAGTTGAAATATCAGCATGAAGAAGATACAGACAACGGGAGGTAAGGTAGAAATGGTTCAGGGTTGAAGAGGGGAAGAAACCCCAAACACAACCCCGCAGAGATGCCTGAAAGTTACTCAAGGCAGATTGAAAAACACGTGAAAGCCATCTGCTGCCTGCTCCCCTGCCTGGCCAATCAGAGGAAAACCGCAGGACAAGAATGGCAGTATCCACGGTTTCCTTCAGGATGCCTACTTCTGTTTCTGAGGTCAGTTCCCTGGCTTGCTCAAAGATACACAGGAAGCAGATGGCCCCAGGGTGACAATGCTGCATGGACAGTGGAGCCATGGGGTGAGAAGGAAGGCACGGGGCCAGAAGAAACAAGAGACTGTCCCTTCCCTTTTCTCTTACAGTGTAACTATTAGTATAGCAGGACTATGGTATTCATCCCAAAAGAACTCCTGCTGGCAGATGGTGTTTCAAACCAGGGACACTTTGCTCCATGAACAGTTTCTAAGAAAGCTGGATCGATGATTCTGCATCAAGGCACAGATATCCCAAGCCTGGCTTTCCATCATGTACAGATACAATCTGACAAGTCACTTCCTCTCCTTCGGCCTCAGTTTCCTCATCCACAATAAGTAGTTTTTAAGCCCTTCTTCTGTTCCAGAAACTGTGCTGAGTCTAAGGCCCTTTGCCGGTCTAACATTCAGGGATTCTGTATGACCAAGAGAGTAGGTCACTAAGAGTTAAGAAACCTGGGGGTCTACTCTTAGCTTCGTTGACCACTTCTCTGAGTCTTGGCTTCCTCATTTGTCAAATGAGGGGCTAGACCAGATGAATTCTAAGGCGCTTTCCCGACTCCAGCACTCTAGCCACTGTATGGTTGGCCATGCTGGAAAATAAGAAGCACTGATGAGGTTTTTAGTTATTGGTAACACACTTTAAAAATAGCTAACCCTCACTTAAGCAGAGCCTTGTAAGAAAAAGGAAGGGAAAAGTCTCAGGGATTTAAGACTCCTCAGGTGGGCTTGACTTGGATGTCTATGTTTAAACATCTTCCCCATGTGCAGTGAGAGCCTCCCACCCTTTCAAATATTTCACTGCTTCTCCTCTTGTTTTCTTTCTGAAAGCCCCTCCTCTCTTCTTCAAATTAACTTTTTGACTCAGCTACTTCCTAACTGAGACCAAAATAGCTTCAGTAGTGACCTAAAAGGTGACTGAAATCAAGTCTTGTCAGTGAAACCAAGTGCCACAGCAGAAACGTGAGGGTATATTCATCTCTGCTGGAATGAAGTTGTTCCAAGTGTTAAAAAATAAAGTGCCTTCCCCAGCAGGTGCTCAAAGAGTGGTGGGTTTTTTTTTTTTCCAGTTTGGTTTTTTCACATGTGTTGCAATCAAGTCCCAGTTGTCAAATGAGATATTTGCAAAGGACTTAGCACTGTGTCTGGAACATAGTAGGTGCCTAATAAATGTTTGCCACCCCTTCCCCATAGATGAATGTATATACTATGGGACCCTGGCCCAAGTATAACTAGGAATCTTTTCACCTGGGGCAAAAACTTTGGAGGGAGGGTCACACAAAGGATAGTCTGAGATGGTGGCTGCCCCACAGAGGACTGTGGGCAGAGGGTGAACTCTCTGTCCCTGACCTTCATGGCCCCCAGCTTTGCTTTTTCTATCACCTCTCCTCTGACCTGTCTTTTTCTACCTGACCTCCCTGGAAGTGTAGATTTCTGGAAGGTCACAAGATGAGAAGGACAAAATTAATGGCACCTTGGAGGGTCTTCTCAAGAGGACGGAGTTTGCTTTTCTTCTACTCCCCTCCCTCCCATGTTGACTTCTGGGAAAAGCCCTAGAGGCTCTGTCCTAGTCAGTCCTCTGGATTTCAGGATAGGCCATGACCCTCTCTGTCAGGCAATTCCCTCCTGGGATTTATCTACTAAGTTAGGGGTTCTTAACCTTTGTGGTTGTCATGGACCCCCCTGGCAGTCTGGTGCAACCTGTGGACTCAAAATACTTTTTAAAACGCATAAAATGAAATATAGATATATATAATATATATAAAATGAAATATATATATATAATGTGTTTCTTTGTCATCCTATATATCCTATATATATATCATCCTATATATATATAGGATGATAAAGAAACACATTTTATTGACATTGTTATTAAGGTTTAAAAAAATACATAAAAGCCTCAGCTCATGGAGCCCTTTACTACTAAGTCGTGGAAGGGTTACTTGTGTTTTTCTGGAAGAAGCTACAAAGACAAAAATCACAGGCCTTTTTATATTTGTAGTAAGTGGACTGTTGGAAGACCTCTACATAAAGCGATTTTTATGTGATTCGAATTTGCCTGCTCACGTGGGCAAAGGAAAGGCGAGAGATAGGGAGGGGGCTACTCCTGTGCAGGGAGGGGGCCAGCAATTCAAGATGGGAGCCAGGGACAGAGAAGTGAGAGCAGGAGAAGGAGCACATGGTGGTGAGGGCAGGTTTATGGGGGCCAGGCATGAGAAGATGGGTCACTTCTGCTTTCACTTGGAGGGTTTTTTTTAGTTTTTTGGGGGTGGGTGGAAACACTGAACCAAGGGGCAAGAGTGGGGGAGTTGGGGGAGGGGAGGGAGAGAGAGACAGACAGACAGAGAGATGTTGTTCAGTCATTCACTTGCATCCTACTCAATGTGACCCCATGAACAAAGGTTCATGGGGTTTTCTTGGCAGATACCAGTGTGTCCCCTTTTCTTTCTCTAATGTGTCCCCATTTTACAGATGAAGACCTGAGGCAAATAGGGGTTAAGTGACTTGCCCAGGGTCACATGTCTAGTCAGTGTCTGAAGCCAGATTTGAACTCAGATGTTCCTGACTCTGGTCCCAGTGCTTTAACCAATTACACCCAGTGAAGTTAACATAGATTTTTTTTTTGGAATGTGGATTTCTTTCAGAATTCTTTTAGTAAAGTAAAATTTGAGTAAAATAAATTTACATAAAGCAAGAACTGTCTGTGTTGATTGACAAGATACGATTTTATACCATTGACCCAACTTTTATAACACTAATACAATTTTAATTGAGGTGCTATATTTATGAGTGGTCATGGCTAAAGAATTTATTACCAAGCAAGCCGTGATGTGGTGAGGAACATCTCTGTACTTGGTTCTTGGAAAGCAATTTGTCCTTGAGACCATCTCACAGCCTTTACAGTTGGGAGGAGTGGTGGTCAGAGATGGTGTTCTGCTGACGGTAGCCTTTGCAAACCCAGAGGCATTTCCAAAGGGCAGTGAGGCATTGGAATAGGACCAGTACACAGCACACAGATTTAGAGCTGTACTGCAATAATTTGAGAAAAATATTTTAAAAAATTAACCCATCCTCACTACCTTTTCCTCCAATTAATCAAATTTAAAAACAACCACCACAAATCTCTCAATACATATCTACATAGTCCGGCAAAACAAAACCCCCACATTAGCTTTGTCCAAAATTGTGTGTTTCTTTCTGTATCTACGGTTTGCCACCATTCTGCTAGGAAGTGAGTGGCGTGTTTCATCTTCATTCCTTTGGATTCAGTCTCTTGTTGCACTGGTCAGAGTTCTAAAGGATTTCACAGTTGTTTTTCTCTGTAAGTTTATTATTGTATAGTTCTGCTTACTTTGCTCTGCACCAAGGTCTCCCCAGTTTCCTCTGAAATTATCCATTTCTTAATGGCACAGTAAATTTTCCACTACACCCATATACTGCAATTCACTTAGCTGTTTCCCAATAGGAAAACAACTCCTTAGTTTCCAATTTTGGACTATGCGCATATGTATTCTTTTCTTCTTTCTTTGATTTCTTTGGGGGTAGAGGCCTAACTGGGATGACTAGGTGGTGCAGTAGCTAAGAGTGCCAGGCCTGGAGTCAGGAAGACTCATCTTCCTGAGTTCAAATCCAGCCTCAGATACTTAGTAGCTATGTGACCCTGGGTAAGTCACTTAACCCTGTTTGCCTCATTTCCTCATCTGTAAAATGAGCTGGAGAAGGAAATGGCAAACCACTCCAGTCTCTCTGCCAAGAAAATCCCAAAGGGAATCACGGAGAGTCAGGTATGACTGAAATAACCAAACAACAACATAGGCCTAATGGTGGTATAGCTGAGTCAAGGGGTGTGTAACCTTCTGGGTATAGTTACAAACTATTTGCGAGAATGCCTAGATCAATTCACAGCTTACCCAAAGGTGCAAGAACGTACCTGTTTTTCCATAGTCTCAACAAAAAATTGTCATTTTCTTCCCTTTGTTATCCTTGATAGACTTTTAGGTATGAGGTAGAACATCAAAGTTGCTTTAATTTATATTCCCTAATTATTAGCAAATTAGAGTATTTTGCTGGGATTTCTTCCTTTGAAAACTGCCTATTTGTATCCTTTGATCATTTATCTACTGGGTAATGGTTCTTAGTCTTATAAATTAGAATCGATTACTTTTATATCTTGGAAATGAGAACTTTATCAGGGGATCTTTGTTGCAAAGATCTTTCCCCCCATTTATCTATTTCCCTGCTGATTTTTACTGTGGTAGATTTGTTTATGAAAAACCTTTTTAATTTTATATAATCAGATTGTCCACTTTATCTCATGTAATCCTCTCTTAGAGATCACTTGCTTAGTCATGAACTATTCCCTATCCATACATCTGAACAGTAATTACTCTTTTTCTTTCCGTCCTCTCTTTCTCCCTTCCTTTTCTTTCTCTTTCTTTCTTTCTTTTCTTGGAGGCAATTGGAGTTAAGTGACTTGCCCAGGGTCACACAGCTAGTAAATATCTGAGGCCTATTTTGAACTCAGGTCTTCTTGACTCCAGGCCAGTGCTCTATCCACTGCAACACCTAGCTGCCCCTTTACTTTGTTTCTTTAATTTGTTTATGATGTGACTTTTTATATTTAGGTCCTGTTTCTGTATGGAACTTATCTTGGTATATGGAGTTAGGAGTTGGTTCACTGTTACAATTTGAATGAGGTTCTTTCTGTACCAGTTCAAGGAGTTTTACAATGAGAGACATGATCAGTTTTTCTTTCTCCATTTCAAGTCCCACATTTGGCAACAAAGGCCTCTCTTTGACTATGTGATTAGAGAGTAATTTTAAGGGAAGACGAAAAAACCTACACAAAAGATTTGTATCCAAAAGGGATAGAAACAGAGTAGGGACGTGCTGTGATCATCCAAATTTATGCCCAGTTTGGAGCGGTAATGTGGCAGTTCTCAAAATGGTTCACCTGTTTTTCCTTTTTGCACAGAAGCCTTGCCTTTGTTTGTGTAAAAACTTTCAATTTAATGTAATCAAAATTATCCATTTTGCATTTCATAATGTTCCCTATCTCTTGTTTGGCCATAAATTAGAAGTCTTGTCACTGATGTGTGTCAAGAATGCTGGCTCCTTTGGGTGGGAGGCCAGTGACCGATGAGGAGCAAGGTGTTATTTGTTACCTCTACTTCTAGAACTCTGTATAGCCCAGGTAAGCTCTAGGGGTCCAATTCCCACTCTTAAACTAAATTGGGTCCTCAAATGGCTGGTTACATCACCCCCAGAGTTCCAGGGGTTTCCCTCAGGGACAATGGGTTATGTCTTCTAATGCTATCAGCTCAAGGTCCTAGTCTAGTGTGCTCTCCCCATTATCAATCACTAGTTAATACCTCCTCAGTATCACTGCCCTAGCACCCCAGTATCATTTAACCAAATAACATCCATTGCCTTTTATGAAGGAATATTTAGTGAGAAGATTAGAACAGAAAATACAAAACATGCCCCCTCTCAACACCAGGGAGGTAAACTTCCCCCTTTCTCACTTTGGTTTCTGAGGAGAGTGGGCAAAAGATTGAAAATGTAGAGTAGAAAAAGTAAGTATCTATTGTATAACTTGCAGTGTATTTTATTTTATTATTTTATTAAGTCCTCTCAGCACTTAGTATACCACCTGGCACACAGCAGACAATTAATAAATGCTTATTGACAAGGAAAAAAATTATCAGACTAATGCTTCTTTCTAGTGGGTAAGAGAGCTGGAAAATGCTTTGATATTCTTTTCTTTTCTTTTCTTTTTTAAAGTTTAATAGTATTTTATTTTTTTCCATGGTTAAATGTCAAGAAAATTTTTTAACATTCATTTTTACCAGAAGGAAAGTGTGTTGGAGATCAGAAAGTCCAGTACCCTCATCTTGAGACTCAGAGGAGAAGGAAGTTGACTTTCTCTCGTCAGTACTGGGATTAGAATGCTAGATTCCTGACACTCTTGTCAACACACCAGGTGCTTTGCCTTCCTGGTCATAGTGGTAGCCTGAAAAATTGTTTGTTTTTTTTTTAGTTGAATGAATGAATGAAAAGCATTTATTAAGTACTTTCATGTGCTAAACTGGGTGATTAAAATGTAAAAGTGAGATAGTCCCTGTCCTCAAGGGGCTTACATTCTATTGAGGGAGAACAAGATGGCCAGGGAGGGGAATTACAGTCAGGGAAGTCACAAAGACGTCAGTAAAACAATAGGTCAGTCAATGGAGTCTCCCTTTTCAGCAACAAGGGTGGAGTTGATTTGATCACAGTTCTCTGAACAAGAGGTGGCAATGGGTAGAGAAACTGGTACCTGGGAGGCTTAAGTCCTCTGGGCACAGGTCCCTGAAGCTCAGGTTTGGAGGGTGGAACACACAGCGGGTGTGGCATTGAATATACACAATAACACAATAACTTTCTTACCTTAAGATTCCCTTAAAGGTCAACTTAACTTTTCACGTTGGAATTTGTTTGGAGTATTTTTGAAGCAATCAGTCATTCAACAAACACTAGCTATGTTCCAGGCATGTTGCTAAGTGCTGGGGATACATAGATAGGCAAAAGCTGTTCTCTGCCCTTGGGGAGCTCTAGTGGGGGAAACCACATGCAGAAAAGTTCTGTACATACAAGATACAGATGGTGAGAAGGGAAGGTAATTTTGGAAGTAAGGAAGGTGGGAAGGGGGACAAAGAAAGACCTCCTGCAAAAGCTGCTATTTGAGCTCAGCCTTGAAGGAAGCCCGGAGATGGCAGTTCACCTCCATGGAGGTAAGATAGAGGGAAAGGGCATTCCAGGCAAAGGAAACCGTCTGCACAAAAACATCAACACAGGACATGGACTGTGCACATGAGGAATAGTAAATACGCTCACAGAGCTGGATTGTAGAGTTTGGGGAGGGGAGTGAAGCATAAGAAGGCTGGGAAGGTAGGAAGGGACCTAATAGGGAGCCACTGGAGTTTACTGAGGAAGGACATATACTTTATGAAAATCACTTTAGCACAGAGCAGAGGATAGATGTATTGGAGAAGGGAGAGACTTGGGGCAGATAGGGCAGTTAGGAGGCTGCTGCAATAGTTCTGGGAGAGATGATGAGGGTAACTACTAAGATGGTAGTTGTGAGTGGAGAAAAGGGACATATAAGAAAGATGCTGTGAAGTTAGAAACAATATTTGTCTTCCCTCGTGACGATGCTAATGAGTGTGCAGTGCAGATGTTACCCCTAGTTTGCAAATAAGGAAACTGAGTCTCTCGGAGGTGATGTAACTTCATAATCTCGTAAGCTTTAGAGCTAGAAGGAATTTAGAGATCATCTAATCTTGTTCTGAAATTTTTGGGTTTGAGGACCTATTTGTACTTTTAAAAATTACTGAGGACCGCCACAAGCTTTTGTTTATGTGTTGTATCTATGTTTGCTGTATTAGAAAGTATAAATTAATTATAACAACAAATTATATAAATAATTAATATCTTAACAAGAATTAATATTAATAAACAATTAAAATAAATATGTAAATAAAAATAGAATGGGTAAATTATAAAATGTATACATTTAAAAATATTTATTCATTAAAATAACAATAATGAACTTAGTATGTGGTAACACAAATAACACATTTTAATGAAAAATATATTTTCCAAAGCAGAAAAAATTTATGAGTGGCTTTGTTTTACATATTTATGCAAATCTCTTTAATGTCCAACTTAATAGAAGACGGCTGTATTTTCATATTTGCTTCTGCATTCAATCTGTTGCAATGTTGTTTTGGTTGAAGCATATGAAAGAGAAAGTCCAGCCTCACAGAAATGTAGCTGGAAAAGGGAAGAGTATTTTAACAAACAAATAATATCTTAGTATTATTATGAAAATAGTTTTCACTCTAGGGACACCCATGCAAAGGTGTCAGTGACCCCCAGAGGTCCACAAACCTTACTTTGAGAGCTGCTGCTCTAATTTAACTCCTAATTAGAGGAGGAAAGGGATTTGTGGAGAAGTTAAGGGACTTGCCTCAGGTCGCAAAGATAGCAAGTCTCCTAGTTCCAGACCTGGGAGCTTTCTCCTATCACCCCATGCTTGTCTCTGGAACCCAGTTAGTAAGTAGCAGAGCTGGAATTCAAGTATACACACACACACACACACATACACACATAATACATACATTATATGTGTAATATGTATATATATATATATATATTTACTTGGGTAAGTAATCCCTCTTTTTGGCGGGCCCTAGATCTCCCTTATTCTCATTTATTCTATAGCAAAAGAGTGACGCTCCACTCTAATACTTTAGAAAACGAATCCCATGAGCTGCAAAGAGGTCCATTTGTGCCCTTATTTGTGGACCCCTTATTCACTAAACTCCCATGGCTCCCTATCAACTCTGGATAAAATATAAAATTCGCCGTTTGGCATCCAAAGTCCATCATACCTGGCTCCTCCTGCTTTTCCAGTCTTCTTATTCCATAACTTCCCCACCCCACCCCACATACTTCATACAGTCCAGTGACACTGACCACCTTCCTGGTCCTCAAACAAGACACTCCATCTCTAGACTCCGGGCATTTTCACTGGCTGTCCCGCATGCCTGGAATTCTTTTCTTCCAGAAGAAGGTCTCCACCACCTTCTGTTGTCATTCAGATGTGTCCAACTCTTCGTGAGCCCATGCCAGGTAGCCGCCACTTCCAGGCCCCTGTCCAGCCCCGCTATCTACAGTAATATTCGATAATAATACCTTCCTCTGTTGATTACTTCCAACTCCTCCTGGCTTGAGCTTGTTTGTTCATAGTCGTTTGCATGTTGTTTCTCCCATTAGACTGTGATCTCCTTGACAGCAGGGACTGCCTTTTGCCTTTCTTTTTTCTGTACATTTAGTACAGTGTCGGGAACATAGTAGGAGCTTAATAAATGCTTGTTGGCTGACAAAGCATGGCAGAATGTATAGAATGAAGGACTTGGAGCTGAGTTGTTTAGTCATTTTAGTCGTGTCCAATTCTCCGTGACCCCACTTGGGGTTTTCTTGGCAAAGATACTGGAGTGGTTTGCCATTTCCTTCTCCAGCTCATTTTACTGATGAGGAAACTGAAACGACAGGGTTAAGTGATTTGCTCAGGGTCACACAGCTAGTAAGTGGCTGAGGTCGGATTTGAACTCAGGAAGATGAGTCTTCCTGACTTCAGGCCTGGTGCTGTATCCACTGCCTCACCTAGTTGCTCTGGGCTCAAGTTCTATTTTTAGATAATTTTTAGCTATGTGACCATGGGCAACCTCTCAGACCCTCAGTTTCCTCATCTGTAAAATGACAATAATAATAGTCACACTGACTACCCTTCAAAGCTATTGTGATGAAAAGGCTTTGCATAGACCTTAAAGTCCTATTCAAATATGAGTTGTTCCTATAATATTTCCACTTTGGAGAACATTTGTTTCTCTTTCTTCTGGGTCCCTTCTTTAGGCTGTTTGTTTTCTTCCTAAGTCTGCCTCCACCCACCTCTTCTTTCTAGCTTCCTTCCCTCGCTTCTTTATCCCAAGCCTTCTCTTTTACTGGAAGGTCTGTTCTACCCACCCCCCCAAGTCTATCTGGTTTTGTGTGATGTATTCACACAACAGCATATCCACTCACAGAGATGACGTAGGTCTGTGATGCTGTGATATGTAAAATAAGTGGACCCTGGGGGCGAAAGGTGAGACACCAATATTCCAGAAGTGCAAATTCACAAAATAAGGAGTAACAGCAAAAGCATATAACATACAGTTATATGTAACCGTTGGTCTCTGGAGTGCCGCAGACTGCCATTCAAACTTTGGAGGCTTCTCAATAATCCTACTCCATGGCTCATGGCCCCATCCAGGATAACCCTGGGACCATCTTAATTCATCTTGTTTCTGGCTCTTGTTTAGTTATCTCCAGTCCTCTTGTAATCACCAAACTAACAAGGCATGAAAAATACAACCAAGGTATCACACATAGCAAAAAGGAAGGATTCATAGGGGAGCCTCTAGAGAATAAAGAAAACTTTTCTCTAGGAGGTCCATATTCCTTAGGGTTGTTCTCAATTTATAATGCTACCCATAGATTGATAATTTCAATGTGGGAAAAAAGTTTGGAGTTTCTAGGGAGTAAAACAACTCACTCATCTGAGGAGTCCTGTCTTTCTCAGGGGCCCATCCTGTCACTACACACTAGAGTTGTAGTTTCCCCAAGTCAGGAATAAGTCAGTATCACCAGAGTTGATCCAACATCTCTGGAACCGTATGGTCCACCTAACTCACAGTACCAGGGAAGTGCATGATTCAGCTGGCTACTCCATAGTGTGTTTCTGTTTCTTAAAGTTCCTTGATTCCAGTTCCTGGCTTGAACCAGAACCAGGAACTTCTCGGTGACTTTTTATTGCTGCTACCACCCCCAGGTTCAGGTAGTCTTGCTTATATTTCCTCTGGGCCGCTGAGAGTTCAATGTTCAGTTTCTTGTTCCTATCAAGGCTTTGCTGCTCCCATGCACTGACATTTTTTAATGTTGCCGTCAGCCACTTTCCCTTCTACCAGAAAGTGTTACAGCTCCTGCTATGGAGATAGTAAGGGGCCAATAGACTTCCAGGCTAGCTAATCAACCCATATCTATCTTGGTTGTTCTTCAAGCCACAGTGCTGCCTTGCCATAAAGGGTTCCATCCGGGGCTCTGCAGACCACTGCTCACCCGACGGTCTCTACCAGAGACACTCAACCTCTCTAGACCCCCGTCCCTCATCCGTAAAATGAGGGAGTTGGGATGGATGGCATCTAAACCCCCTTCTGGCTCTAAACTCATAATCCAAAGTGAATTAAGTCTGAATTCTATTCATCTTTTCCCTACTTCGGCACATAGGCAGCGTGCTAGATGGGTCATAAAAGATTTAGAAGTTGGATTAGAACTTAGAGGCCATGTAGCCCAACTCTCTTGTTTTACAGATAAAGAAAATAAGACTTGGAGTGGTTATATGTCTTGCCCAGGGTCATACAGCTAGTAAATATAAGAAGTAGGATTTGAGCTCAGGTCTTCCTGACCCCAAGTCTAACACTATCCACTATACCATGAGGAAAAACACTGAGTTTCCAACTCACTTCACCTCCCCCTAATCCCAATCCTAGGGCCAGACCATGCAAATTACCATGAGGCTCAGAGACGGCTCAAGAAAGCATTAGAAATACTGTAAAGGGAAGAGGCAGTGTAGCACAGTGGACAGACTGTTGAACCTGGAGTCAGTAAATCAGAAAAATCTGGGTTCAAACCTCACTTCTGGTATTCATTATCTGGGTGAACACGAGTGAGTTACTTAAACCTTTTACCTGAGAGCTACCTCACACGGGGCTGTTGTGAGGCTCAAGTCGGATATCTGAACGCCAAAGGTCCGTGGTCCTATGACATCCGTAACAGTGGCAAGGTTTGCAAAGTGATTTGTTCACAAGCCTGTGGAGGTAGACCACGTAAGTCTGATCACCTTTTTTATTGATGAGGAAACTGTGGCTCTAAAGGTTCTGGCTCATAGCTAAACAGCTAGTGTCTAAGGTGAGATTTAAACTCAGGGTCCTGCCTCCAAGTTTTCGCTGTATTTGTACCATCATCCCTGATACTCACAATCAGATGATAGTATCATAGGATATAAAGGAACCTTAGAGATCATCTAGTCCATGGATTCTTCATCTGGGGTTGGTGAACTTTTTTTTTAATAAATATTTTGTTAGTTATATTTCAATACAATCATCTTTCTTTGTAATCCTAATATGTTATTCATTTAAAAACATTATTCTGTGGAGGGGTCTTACAGGCTTCACTAGACTGCCAAAGGGGGTCCATGACACAAAAGAACTCCTGGGCTGATTCAACTCTCCCTCTTTCTCCCATTTTATAGGTGAGGAAACTAAAACCCAGACAAGGGAAGTGACTTGGCTAAGACCATACAATTCGGTTCAATTCAACAAACGTTAGGTGCCTTAATATGTGCACTGTTGCTGTCCAGTCGTTTTACAGTTGTGTTCAACTCTTTGTGACTCCATTTGGGGTTTTCTTGGCAAAGATACTGGGGTGGTTTACCAATTTCCTCTCCAGTTTATTTTTACAGATGAGGAGACTGAGGCAAATGGGTTGTGACTTGCTTAGGGTCACACAGCTAATAAATGTCTGAAGCTGCATTTGAACTCAGGTCTTCCTGACTCCAGGCCTGACACTCTATCCACTGTGCCACCCAGCTGCCCCTATGTACATGGCCCACAGCTAATAGAACTAGGATTAGAACCTAGGTCTTTTGAAGCCCAAACTAGTCATCTTTCCACTATATCACTGCTACCTAATAGGAACAACTGACAGGCTTAAAAAGGAAAGAAAGGGGAACAGCGGGGAATCCCAATTATTTTAAAGTGCATCTTCTTTTGCACAGAATGGATCAGATTCTCTCCAGGTACTCATTGTGCTGAAACAGCTTCTTTCACTCATTACTTGTCGATATAAGCTTTTACAGATTTCCACAATTTCCCCAACCTTGCTAATTCATATCCCTTCAAATTTTGAATTTGATATAATTGAAATTGAAGCTCAAGTTCTCTGTTCGTTCTTTGAAGAAAGGATTAATAAAAAAAATTAATAGTGCAAAAATTTCACGGAAGACCATTTAATTTAAAACATACTACAGTATTTATAAGCACTTCAGGAACATCCAATTAATACATAAGTTATCCATGGTCCAGGGACCCTCCCATCAAGAGCTCTAGTTCTGGGCTCAACTCACATGGAGTCTGGATTCATCCTGAGAGTGGTCCAACCCCTAAAAAAAAAGAAATCAGGCTTTCCCCCCTCATTTCTTTGGTTCATTATGTTCCTTACCCTAGAGATCTGGAGAAAACTTCCTTAAACCTATCACATTTATGATTACACTAGTTGGTGATAAAGATAAATTAATTCTCTTGAAATCTTCCTTCCATCCCTACCATTCCATGGAAGCTGCTCCTCTGATACCAGTGACCTTCTCTTTGATGAGGCCAGCAGTTCCTTCTCAGTCCTACCCTCCTTGACACCATAGTGTAGTGGAAAGAACATAGGTGGCGGAGGGGAGAGGGTGGAGTCAGAACACTTGGGTTATGATCCCAGCTCTGCTACCTATGAGACCTTGGTAATATCTGTTTCCTCATGTGCAAAATGAAGGGTTTGAGATAGATGATCATTAAAGTTAATTTTTTAAAAAAATTTCTTAATTCCACAATTACCATATCTGCGGCAGTGGACCTCATTCACCATCCCTTCTTGACATTCTCCCATCAATTCTTCTTTCTGACCTATTCTTTCTGGTTCAGTTTCCTTCTCCTGGGCATCCTGGTGGCATAGTGGATATGTGCCGGGCCTGGAGTCAGGAGAGACCTGAATTCAAATCCCACCTCAAACACTAACTAGCTGTGTGATCCTGGGCAAGTCACTTAACCTCTGTTTGCCCCAGTTTCCTCAACTGTAAAATAGGGATATTAGTAGCATTTACCTCCCAGGGTTGTTGTAAGGACCAAAAGATGTAAAGCACTTAACACAGTGGCTGGCACATAGTAGGTACTATAAGTTAGCTATTATTGTTATTACTATCATTACTATATCTAATAAAACCAAGCTTCGTATACCATGCAAGTATCTCACTAAGACTATATGTTACAAAGGAGTAGACAAAAATAAAAATATATTACATTTTTCTCAATTAGTACAAATTGACAATTCCACTTCATATACAGAGTTTGGAAAGTTTTTGTTTATCTTATTGGTGCCTTTGGTTTTATATCACATTAATTTCTTAAATCTGTCTCCCCACTTCCCTACCCAAACTGAGCCTTTCCTTGCAATAAAGCTTTAAAAAGAGAAAATGAAAAAACAGCTCCGCAAAACCATCTGACCTATTGACAACACTCTACTGTCCCTATCACCCTCTCTCTGAAATGAAGGGAGATTTTCTCAAACCTTCCCTGGTGCTAAGTTTAGGCACCATAATTACCTAAGATTTAATTTCAAATTTATGTATTTTTTGGTTCTCTAAGTTTACCTTGTGACAGCCACAGTGTATTCTGTTCATGTCTTCGTGGGCTCCTCTGAATTTTTCATATTCATTGCTTCTCACGGTACAGGAACATTCCATTACATTCATGTGAACGCTTAGGCACCCCTGATCACAGAATCACATAGACTCAGAGATGGAAGGGACCCCAGAGGCCATCTAGCCTGACCCACACCCAAATGGAATCCCGACAGCATGCCTGACAAGGGTTCATCTAGTTTCCACTTGAAGAATTTCAGTGAGAAAGGATCTACCACCATTGAGGAAATTGAGTAGTGCTTTTATTTCCAGTTGTTTGCTACCACAAAAAATACTGCAATGACATTTTGGTATATGTGGGACATTCTTGTTGGACCTTCTTGGGGTATAGCCTAGCAGTGGTATTTCTGGGTCAATGGGTATGGAAATTTCTTTTTTCTTTAAGCACGATTGCAAATTGCTTTTCAAGATCACTGGATCAACATAATTTGCTTTAAAAAATTAAAATCTATACCACATGCCATGTTTTTAAAGTTTGATATATGCAGAAAGAAATTATAAATAATAGGCAGAAAAGGTCTAGGATTAGTCAATGCCATTTTTGAATGGGGATACTGAAAGATACAAAAATGTAGGTAGAGAGTAAAAACTTAATTCCAAGACTGGTACCAAGTGTGGACTTTTGGAAAATTATGAATCTCATGCTTATTTCAATTCTGCAAATCTGAGATAAATGTAGAAACTATGACTATATTTGTCAATACATCAAAACTGATCAAGAAAGGTTTTGTTTATATTTGATTGAAAAAAATCAGGTGCCTACTATATGAAATGTGCCTAAGTGAAGCATAATTTGATTTTCTTCCTATCTAGTTGACTAAATTAGTTATTAGCAGCAATTGAAGACACGCCAGGTTCCAAAGGGAACAGGATGGGTCTGTGAAAACCTAATATCTAGTAGAAACACCCCAGGATCCCTTTGTCTACCTGAAAATAATTTAAATCCTAAAAAAATACTGCCCTCAAATGATATTTTCTGAAGTCAAATATCCTACCCTTTTGCCAAATAGTATGAAAAATAGAACAATGAACTCTCATACCCCCTTGTGGCCAAAGTTATTCATGCTCAGTAGAACCTTACTTGGGGTTGATGGATTTACTGAAAAGAATGGCTAAAAAACAAACAATTTTCCATTAAAAAAAATTTCACTTTTATTACATACGCTATTTAGAATGAATGTTAAGACACTTGAATGACCATGACAAGGAAATCTAATTTCATTTTTTAAACTACTTTCTCTGAAGAGAGAAGGTAAAAGAAAGGAGGTTTGAGAGGTTAAGATGTTTGAAAAAATAAAAATAAGGCCATGATGCCCCGGTCATGTGTTGATAACTTTACACATATTTTTCATGGAAACACAGGACCATTGCTCTGGAGCTGGAAAGGACCTCAGAGACAAATTCATTCAACTTCCTCATTTTATAAGGGAGGAAACTGAGGCCAAGAAAGACTTGCCCAATGTCAGAGAAGCAGTGTAAGAGGCAAGATTCGAACTCAAAGTTGTCCGATACTAGAGTCAATGTTTCCCTCAAACACAACTTCTGGCTTTCCCTGCACCAGTAGTCTGCCCCTTTGCCTTTTAGTTTTGGACTCTTTCACATCACATGGAGGTTTTCAATGACGGGAGAAGATACCTATTAAATTTAAATAAATGAAATAAGTCATAGCTATTCCCCAATAATTAAGGGGTCAAAGGATGTGAACAGTTCTCAAAAGAAGAACTGCAAAGTATTAACAAACCATATGAAAGAAAGCTCCAGTCTCAGATTCCTTAAGAACCTAGCTCACAAATGTTCAGATTGCTTAAGAGTCTGGTCAATATGGAGGATGTTCTAATAAACCTTGTCTTTGGCTGAAAAAAAAAAAGCTCCAAATCACAAATAGTATGAGAAATACAAATCAGAACAACCCTGCAGTTTTATATCACATGCTGCAAATCGTTAAAGATGACCCTAAAAAATGGAAATAGTTAATATTGGAGGGGTTGTGGGAAGACAGGCACATTGATTCATTATTGGTTGAGCTATGAATCAGTACAACCATTTTGGAAAGCTATTTGGAATTATGAAAATAAAGTGCCCTTCAATTCAGATATTCCAATACTGGGCTTATGCCTCTGGGAAGCCATTGACAAAAAGATAGTCCCCATATACACCAAAATATTTATGGCAGCACTTTTAGTGACAGTAAAGAATTAGGGGGGAAATAGATTCCCTTCATAGGGGAATGGCTAAACAAATTATGGCTCATGAATATAATGGAATATTATTGTGCTATAAGAAATGATAAATGTGTTGAATAGAGTAGTATGGAAAAATCTACATCAAGTGAGGCAAAGTGAACTTTTTCAATGAACTGAGCAGTTGTGCCAATATTTCCCACTTAATTTTTTCCTTTTTTGTCTTAAAAAAATACTATTTGTTATAGGGGATGGTCTTCTAGGAGAGGGAAGGGAAGGAATACTGGAGAAAACCATGATAATATAAAAAGCAAAAGATCAACAAAAAATAATTTTAAAAAATTAATTGAATGAAATAAGCCAAAGATTATGATTTGTTTGACATGACATTTATTTAAGTTACATTTCAGGGTAAACAGAATTCAGGGGGATGTGCAGCCTATGTTGGCTAGCACAATACATTCAGAAATTGTACAAAATATTTCTGTATTATAAATACTTAAAAATTAATAAGATAGGCAGTTGGTTAAAATACATTCTTCAAAAAAATGTAAGCTAAACCTATATATATCAACTGATATTTTAAAATGTCAAAGTTCCCCTTACAAAAACAGCTGAACAATTAAGAATTCTGGCAAAATTAGACATCTGCCCCAATTATCTGATAATCACCAGCACTTTCATTTAAAATAGAACTACAAAAAATAAGCTATACAAGCCTAAACAATGATGAGCACTATAGTATCCCAGGAACCCTGGTTGAAATGGAAAGAGGTTTATTAGGATGCAAATCTCCTTTGAGAGGGAAGGGTATTTCAAGGTGGCTACAGTAATCAGCACCATGTCAAGTCTTTCTCCCGTGGAGAGGGTTTCGGTAATTCATTAGGAAACAATGAAGGGGATTAATATTATCTCTTCTGAATGGCACTTTGTTCAGACAGTCAGCCATAAGAATTAGGCCAACACATCAATTTTCCCACTGCAGTTTGCTCTCATTTCCATGAGATGGTAGTATTAGCCCAACTCTTTCCTTTATAACGTTACAGGTTCCAAAGAAAATAGCAGGCCAGATTTTTTAAGTTAGCCAATTGAGCCAGTGACATCATGTATTGGTGAGGAGCTGGCAACTGAACCACTAGCAGCTTGGGTAATGATTTTTAATAATCAAGAAATATGGTCCCTGAGATATCATGACATTAAAAAGACACTGGTGATCACATTTTCCCAACCAAAAACTGAGACACAGGGTCTGACAGAGGATATGTCTTTTGCAAAGTCTCATTAAAAGTATACTTTTTTTTCCCCTGAAATTGGAACAGTTTCAGGAAATCTGGAGCATATGGTCACTACAGCTACAGGAAATCATAAGGTAAATTAAACAACAAGATGTGGAACAGGGGAATAACAGTGTCTGAAATTTAGTCAAAGGCCAAAAGTACCCTGGGGATGGTGAGACGACCTAGAAACTAAAAAACATTCTTAATTAGAATGAGGGGGAAAAAATGGCCATCCTTTTTGTTGGCAGAAGGCACTTAAAGGAACCTGTATTAAAAGAGTGGCTAATGAATGAATGCATAAGAACCACCCCCAAAAACAAACTGAAAAAGACCTAACTTTACAATCTCTTAATTAGTCTTCTGAAACTCTGAAACTTAACAAAACCCCCCTCAAACTCTCAATCCTCAAATAAGCCAGACTCTTTCTCAAGACAGACAGCTAACAGTATACCAATTAACAAATAAATTTCTATCTCCCTGTTAAAAATTAAAAATAATTTGGTGATAGTTACAGACTGAATGCCTTTCTCTCCTATCCCCCACCCAAGGAGACAGTTAAATGAACTGCTGCTTGCTAAAGCAGAAGAATTTGAACGGTTAGGAAGGAGATTCTTGTTCAGAAATCTTACTTGTAAGAAACATTTCTGTTTAGAACTGCTAGGAAAAAAAGAAGGGGGCGGGGAGAGGGAACAGGGCAAGTTTTTATTGTTCACCCATATCAAAATTTTCCATGATTCCCTATCCTTACTTTTAAAATAGTGCTTGTAAATAACAATCAGCTAACTATTCCAGGTTTCTTAGAAATTCGCCCTTTTAAAACAATCAACCCAAGTATTTGAGTATAAGCTTTCAACTGGAGGTGAGGGAGGTGATGGGAAAGAACTGGTTTGGTGAACTTCAAAACTCAGTAGCCTGGGAAATACACAAAAAGAAATAAGGGAGGAAGAAGAGACATAAAACACAATTAGTGGATATTGTATTCAAATCCTAGAGACAGTAGGGTACAAGGAAATGCAGAAACATGCCAGGAAAGCCAGATTTTTGTTCCAATTCTGGGATTTTAGTTGCAATTCCCCTACTAACTAGAGGTGTGATCTTAGATAAGTCACTGTCTCCCAGCCTCCTGTTTTCTCAGTAACAAAATGAAAACATGAGTCCCAAACACTATGAAAACTGGATATTCTATATGACAACGCTATCTCTTCATAACACCACAAATTGTTTCCCCTGCTGGAAATAATTTAATTCATGTGAATAAAACTTTAAGATGCTTGCAGTTGAGACAAACTAATCAAACCCCTAAGTCCCCAGTTCACAATAAATATCTGGCTTTCATACAGCTTTAGATCAGCTGGCCCAGGCAGCTTAACAAGGAAGCCATTAGGTGACACCCTGCTGGGCCTAATTGTTTTTAGAACATATGGTACTTTGTGGCTCCACCCCAGCTGTGAATTCTCAGGCTTTTGTCACAATCTAAAGCGCAGCTTAACTGCTATCCCCCAATTTACTCAACTTTCTGGTTTGTCACCATCTTCCATAGATTCCTCTCTTGCCAGTCACCAGGGATTTTAAAAAATCACTTTTTAGAAGAACATAACTCATTTTTCCTTCTGGCTTTTTATAAATGAATGTAGTGAAATACATAGGCATCACAATGAAATGGCAACCCACTCTAGTATCTTTGCCAAAAAAACCCCAAATGGAGTCACAGGGAGTCGGACACAACTGAAACAACTGAACAACAACACAATGAATAAAAGTCCAGGAAAAAAAGCACAGTGCTGGGAATATGAGTGCTTAACTACATACCTAATTTATACCTTAAAATGTTACTTCAGTATTCATCACAGTAGCTGGTAGTGCCAAGTTTTTAAGTCATTTAGTGCACAAAGTAAACTTTTGTCAATGTTTTGGCATTTGTTAAAATTAGGACATTTCATTAAGACCCCATTTACAGAATAACTACGGAATAAGGTCTTAGATAAAATGGAACATAATGTAATGATGACCTGTGGAGGTCTTAAAAATGAGCTCAGTTTTAAAGGTTCTAACCTATGCTTTAAAAAAAAAAAAAGGTTATAAGATTACCAACATAAACAAGTATTATCAAAAAGATTCCTTCAGAATTTTAAAACCAAGGGTATACTTATATATTAGCCCCTTTGGCCAAAATTTGTATATGAAGTGAAATGTTAACAATAGAAAAATAACTGGTGATTGCAGAGATATTCCTACCTCAGAATGTATACAAATTAATATTTTTCTGGCCTTTCAAACACAAAAAAAATCCCCAGACTATAAAAATTAACTTTTCATTGGATCTTTTTGCAGGCACCTAGACCATTTTTAGGAATAAACTGTAAACCCCAGAATACAGAAACAGCTGCTCAGCTTTAATTATAGAGCCTCTTACCATAATATTATTCTTCTCACAGTAAGTCTGTTATCCCCATGTTTTTCTCACAGTAAATAAATTGGCAATATAAGTTTATGGCTTACTATAAAGATAACACAAAAGCCTTATTTAAGAGCATGAGAAATAAAATTTACAGAAAACCTGTTATGAGGTTAAAAACACACACACAATCAAAATTATTTTAAAATACCATAGCAGACAGACTACGATTCAGTCTGGTAGGCATAGAGTGGCAAACTCTTAAAAAAAACACACACAAAAAATTTCAAAGCAATTTAGCTTATACTGTTAAATCCCAAAGTACTACTTTTATAAAGCAAATCTAGGCGAGTTGTCCCAAATCACAAAGATCCCATAGCAATAGGGTTTTTTTTCCCCAATGAGGCAAAGACTCACAAATTATCCATTTTTAAAATAGTATTTGGCTACTTAATTTAAAAAAAATTTTTTTCAGCAATAACAAGCCCTTTGCTCCTTATTTTATGTTACAATTTCAGAACAATGCTAATAATGTTTAATTACAAGAGCAATTGAGACCTGGGGTGATTCCTACCTCTTTCCTCAGCTATACACACATGGGACAGATGCCAGGTTTGAAAACACATTCTTGAGCAAACACTCCATTAGTAGAAGGTAGACGGGGGATAGGACGCTGATTCCCAAAGAAACCTATTGTCAAACCTTCAAGTTTGGAGTTCTCCTTGAATTACAACCTATCAGAAAACTTCTTTTGAGATCCCTTTTCCAGGGTTACCGGCCAATTTCCATTTTGTACTGTTTCTCCATTCCCAAAGGTCCATCCCATGGTGATGTGTGCGCTCAAGTACCCTGTCTTTTTCTGGCTGGTCCCTCCCCAAGTGCAGGAGGACTACACAACAAAGTGATGTTGGCAATGGGTGCCTTTCTTCAGCTGTGATTGAAATGGGGCAGATGTTGCTTTTTGCTTTGTGCTAGGGTCTTTGCTTATCCTTTCTGAGGAAGTGTTATTTAGTATAGGCATCTGGGCAATGGCAGAGAACTTACTCTCATTTCTTACTGCTCTCCTCTTCAGTGAAGAAGAAAGTGGGTGCTAAGGACTAGATTTGGGGCAAATAATTTATTCTTTTTAAAAATGAAGACTTTTACTTCCTTGAAAATTCTTGTAGAAAGTAGACACCAATAACTGAGAAAAAGTCCAGCCCACCCAGGGGCCGAGTTTGTGCTGCTGTCGTGGGGGAAACGGGTGCCCCAGGCTTTCACTGGTGGAGTCAGTGTAGTCTACTGTGTACAGGGTACAGGAGGGTCATGTGTTCTGCCCCTTTGAAAGGTAACTTCTCGTTGGAATAGTAATGCACCACCTCTGGGATGCTGTCAAACACAGCACTTGTTTGATCGAGGGTGTACTTGTTGTCTTTAGTCTGGGCCACGATAATGTGAACGCACCCTTGACTGGTCCTGTAACAAGACACAAGCCAGAGGAGGAGACACAAGTGAGCAAGGCTTAGAGGGACCCTCTCCAGTACAGACCACTCTGGCCAGGTACTCAGCAGTCTGACAGGCTCTCCTGGCCCTCCCTTCATTGTTCCATCACAAACAGAAATGCTCTGGACATCCAACACTCAAAGCACTGGAGGTTTCCCAACCCCCTACTAAACTTGTTTCATCATTGAAAGCTGTGTCTTCAGTATAAAAAAATTATAGGTGCTAACTAGACTAAAGCCTTTTTAAAAAAATTATCAATGCCATCCCATCATTAATCTTACTAGACTGCTTAAAGCACCCAGACACAGGTTAAAAAAAAAAAGTCCACCCTATTTCCTTCAACAACAAAAAAATAAAGTATAAATCCAAATAAAATTTTTTTCCATGTCTGGAAAGGCTATTCCTTGTTTTAAGTAAGTTTGTTTTGCTCAGATACAGCCTGTTGGCTCAGACAATGCAAGTTGGCAAAGAAAGCTCAAGCTAACCCAGAAAGCACCCGTTTCAGGAGCAGAGCAGGGCTATTCCTGGCATTGTATATTTGTTGGCCATTTCAGTTTTATGAGCAATATTGCTTGGACACCCAGCCCCTTTTTCCCCCCTCTAGTCTGATTGTTTCAGCTACAGGGGCTCTGCTTCCTCAGGAAGGAAATGCAGTTAGTACTCCCGACAATGATCCTCCAATATAGCGCCATTGAACTAGCCTTGGAGACAAGGACTGCCAGGGAACACCCAGACTCCATGGGGCTGAGGCATAAACACGTCTTTGTGTACAGTCAGGGGCAGCAGAGAGTGAGAGGCTGGCCATCTTCTCCTCTCCTCTCCATTGTAAGACACTTACTGGCAGGAAAGCTCCTGTCAGCCCTGCAGCAACCAGGGCAGCATTATCAAAGCCCAGAGTACGAAATGCAGAGGGGCAAAGAACTCCAGAGTTCGAGAGGACACAAAGGGTCTTTATTACAAATGAGAGCTTATTTTTATTCAGTCATTATCCCCAAGGAAGAGAGGCAAGGCTAGTCTGAAAAATCCTAACTAATAAATGGATTATTATTGAGCCATCAATTATGAAGATAGAATTTAGAGAAAGATGGGAAAATGCATATGCGTAAAGTAAGCAAACAACACAAGAACTACAAAAATGCAGATGGAAACATTCAAAGAAGGTGGACCTCCTAAGGAACTACAATAATGGTCCCAGAACACAGACTGTGAAACTAAGGACTCAGCAGAGAGGAGAGAGACTACAGAGACAGAGGGCCAAATACACTGTCCGCTACGCTCACCGCACTTTTGTCTTGTTTCCTTTGGGTTACAAGGGATACATCAGTTTAGGGGGTTGGAGGAGAAAGATATTATATCCAGAAAAGAGTGACATAAAAATAAGAGGCAGCAATAAAATGTCTTAAAATAATTTTAAAACAATTAATATTGTGCAGATGGAGAAGGGGACACTGAATTATCAAAAACATGTTCAACAACCATTCCTGATGGGTCAAGAGAAAGTAAACAAGCTGATTCTCTTTTCTAAAAATTATTCCCACAGAGAAACCATTAGACTATCTTATGTTTTGTCATAGATAGCCAATTGACATTGCAAAGCAGTCTTTTACCACTGAGGTATTCTTCGAATCAAACCACTCTATGAGTTTAAAAGGTCTATTGTGACCATTTTAATGGACCTTTACTCTTAATTTTTCTGTTTAAGTCCCCCTTCCTCCTGTCTCTAATATGTGGTCCTAAGAGTCTGTTAAATTGGTCATGAATGATTTAGTCCAATGTGACAAAGGGGAAAAAAAAAGGATTTGGAGAGTTAGAGGACCCAGATTCAAAATCCTCTGACATGGACTCCCTTTGTGTCTTTGGGCAGGAGCCTTAACCCCTCTGGGCCACAGTTCCCTCTTTAAAGTGAGGGAGTTGTGCCTGACGGTTCCTTCAAACTCCAAGTCTATGATCCATGACCTCTCTTTCATAAAGAAATGCTTCTTTTTAAACATTACTCTATCTAAGACCTTCTTTGGCCTATTTCTCATTTTCTCTTTCAGCAGTCTGATGCGGGCACCAAGATACTTACTTTAGTGCAATAGAGTATCTACTGTTCCCAGACTCACTATTGCGCACCAGGTAACTGGCTTCTTTACAGGGCTGAAGCCGACTCTCCGCCTCTGCCCGGGCGATGGCTCCGTGATACCAGCTAAAGAGAGGAGGGAGGTAGAACTGCGTTAAAATTCAAAGTCTGGAGACTGTGAAAGTCACTCCTGGTTTATGCAATGTATTTGATGCCTTTAGTCATTTATACTAGATCTATTTCCCATTTTAGGCAACTAGGATAATTCTGCATCACACACTATCAGAACAGCAAGTTCAGGTACTGTTGAAAGATACAATTTTCATTCTGTATAGTACGTTTAAGGTTTAAGTCAAACAAACAACGTCTGTGTACAACCCCCACCTTAATACAGAAAATTCATCACAGCCTTGTCAATACAAGGTTCATGATCTACCTATAACCTGTTGTTGTTTGTCCTTTGTTCTCAAAGAAGTCCAACAACATCAGGAAGGTGATGTCTTGACTTGCAAGTGAATTGGATTTAAGAAGCAGGGCTGTGCAAAGTCACCAGCCTCACCTTCTCCTCCAGGGTCATCTGAGTACAGTGGCAAGACAGAGGTCAAGATGACTGGTGATGGCCCTGGATGCAGTGGGAGACCTTGGCTTTTTTAAGCTAAGGTCTTTCCCAAGTCTCAGTTTGTCTGAGGCAACATCCATTCAGTGATTTAAGGCTAGGTAAGAAGTGAGGCAAAAGATGGCCTACTTTGCCTACGCAAAAAGAAAAAAAAATCCACCTGGGAGGGGAAGACCCTTATTTGGCCAGAACAGAAACAATTGCTATTTATACAGTTAGAAATAACCCAAGAAGCATAGTGTAGAGAGAAGCAGTTCTCTAACTTTCTGGTCTCAGGACTGGACCTCTTTACACTTTTATATTATTGAGGACCAAAAAGAGCTTTTTTAATGTGAGTTACATCTATCAATATTTACCGCATTAAAAATTAAAATGGATACATTAAAAAATATTTAGTTGTTAATTCACCTGCACTTAAAAATTAACAGTAATAAACCTGTTACATGGTAATAATATAAATAACATTTTTATAAAAAATATTTTTCAAAACAAAAAAAATAGTGAGAAGAGGCATTGTTTTACATATATATTTGAAAATCTCTTTGATGGCTGGTTTAATAAAAAGAAAGCTAGATTCTCATATCCGCCTCTGTAGCCAACATTGATACATACTGACAGTTGTTAAAACTTATATAATGCTTCCCATGTGCCAGGCACTGTGCTAAACACTGTACAATTATTATCTCATTTGCCTCACAACAACCCTGGGAGGTAGGGGCTATTATAAGCTCTATTATACTGATGAAGAAACTGAGGCAAGCAGAGATTAAGCAACTTGCCCAATGTCACACAACTAATAATTGTCTGAGGTTGAATTTGAATTCAGATCTTTCTGACTTCAGGCCCAGTGCTCTATCCAGTGAGTCACCTAGACGCCCCCAAACATATTGTTTTAGTTTACATATATGAAGAAAATCCAGCCTCACACAGATATGTAAATGGAAGAGAAGAGCATTTTAGTAGACAAAAAATGTCTTAGTATAGTATTATTATGAAAATAGTTTTGACCTCTCAGACCCCCTGAAAAAGTCTTGGGGACCTCTAGGGGTCCAAGGATCACACTTTGAGAACTGCTGGTAGAAAGTACCAGCCTCAGAGCTAGGAAGACCTGGGTTTGAGTTTTACCTTGGAAGCATACCCACCCCAGGATGGGTCATTTAACTTTCCAGTTCTTCAGTAATGTCTAAGACTATAAACTGCATAGAATGTGTTGAAGTTCCCTATACCAATGAAATCATAGGTCCAGATCCTATCTTGATAATGCAATAATCATTTGTCTTCAAGTTTTTTTATTTCTGCAGGAGAGAGTCTGCTGCAGTAGAAAGAAGGCTGGATGTGGCATCAGTGGACCTGGGTTCAGACTCCAGCTCCGCTACTTGATGCCTGCATGCCCATGGGCAAGTCTTAAGCTCTTTGGGACTCAGTTTCCTCATATGTGAAAAAGAGGTGAACTAGATGGCTCCTGAGTCCTTCCAGCTCTAAACCTATGATCCTATGAATATTCTGCACCAGTCCCAGAGGCGGTCAAAGAAGGGGTCAGACTTACGGCTGCTTTTCCAGACAAATAGCGGGGTCCACTCTCTCCCCTTCACTGTGATCTGAGAGTGCTGGTTTCAGGATCTTCTGGGTCCAGCTCTTCTGCCTGTGGTGATGTCGCACTGTTTCTTCCTTGATCGAAGGTCTCTCCGATCCCTCAAACTGGACTGGAAGGAAGGCTCCATTTAATATCAGACTTGTCATTGCAGTGGTCTATGTAAGGCTTCAAAGAAAAAAATGCTTATCCTGACTCAGCTCAGGAAAGAAGTATTTTTTTCCTTCAACAAAAACTGCAGAGAGCAGAAAAATATGTTGGTGGATCCGAGAGCCCTGAAATCTTTGATATTCCATTATACTGCTAGTATCATCCCACATAATGCAACTTCCCAGCAGCCATCCACTACTAGAAGGAAGTTTTAGAATATTAGTTGTGACCAAACTCTTTTATCACATTTACTCAGAGGTTCCTACTTTTGCACTTTTCAGACTAAAAGAGATCGTAGTGAGATTGTTCCAGAAAAACATATATCCACCGAAAATAATGCTTTTCTGGAAAGTTTTGGCATTTTTTTTTTTGTTAAAAATTCCTAGCAAATGGAAGATGACAGGGATAAATGAAGACAGCATAGATATTTTTTAAGACTATTGAATGCATCAATTTATTTTAATATCATATATGTTTTGGTATTATGGCTGGATAAATTTGAAGCATGCACAAAGACAAACCAGGAACCTAATTTTGTTGTTGTTCAGTCATTTCAGTTATGTCTGACTCTTTCATGACCCCATTTGGAGTTTTCTTGACAGAGATACTGGAGTAGTTTGCCATTTCTTTTTCCAGCTCATTTTACAGACAAGGAAACTGAGGCAAATGGGGTTAAGGGACTTATCCAGAGTCACATAGCTAGTAAATGTCTGTGATGGGATTTGAACTCAGATCTTCTTGACTCGAGATCCAGCCCTTGAGTCATTCAATAATTCCAGACGATCAACTTTAAGCTTCTGACCATAGTACAATAGACAGAAGCGTGGCTCCAGAGTTAAAGGGCTTGGGCTCAAGTCTCATCTCTGACATTTACTACCTGTATGGTCTTGGGCAGGTCACTTAGATTCTTTAAACCTCAGTCTCCTCAGCTGCATAAATGAGGAAATGGGATTAGATAATCTCTAAAGTGCCAGTTCTACATCTATAATCCTAAAATCCTAAGTAATCAGAAAGAGGAAATGGATTAAAGGATCAGCTGCTAAATACATCACCGACACCTTAATGAATCTAGATTATACCTTAGATCATAACTAGAGCCATGCTAATTAACGGTTAGAGGAAAAATAGCCTGAAGGCATTCAAGTGGAGGTAACAGAAACTAATGGGAAACCAGGATTAGGCATTGAAAGTTTGATTTGACACTAATATAGACCCTCCCACTATCAATTTATACAAATATATGTTCATGCAGTCATCCCTCAACATTCGTGGATTTCACATTCGTAGTTTTGATCATTTGTGGGTTGGCCATTGACAATTAAATGGGAATTTTTGGAGATTTGTGCTGTACTGGGGAAAATTACAGAGGATGCTCATATGTAAAGAAAACTAAAAAATTTTTTAGTAAGTCACAAATGCATAAATACTACATGTTATTAATCTATTTTATTCTTTACTACCATAAGTATGCATACATAAATTTGTTATAAACATTGGTTAAATTTTGTTAAAAAGTTTCAGTGTACTAAAGAACTACAGGCTAACGTTCTCTCTTTGGGAACCCTTCCTCTTTGTCTCCCTACCATCCAGACTCAGTCATGTGATTTTCTCCCTCAGTGAGCACTGTATCTTATTCACTACACCAGTGGCAGTGAAGACTGCGTAGTATGTGAGATACTAACCTCTCTTGCTTAGAAACTGCAATTTTTTTTATGGGTGCAGTGTGTTTTACTTGTTTTTTATGTTAAATAAATATGACCAGAATTATTAAAAATAAAGGTTTGGGGTGGGTCCTAGAGTTATTTTGGCTTTTTCACATTTGTAAGAGTCTTGTGCCCCTAACCCCAGGAATGTTGAGGAACAATGATATATATACATATATGTAAAGTCAGTTTAATATCTGATACCTTAAAAGTATTAAACTGAGAGAAATACAGTGCTCACTTAGTCCTTAAATGACTGTTTTGTGTCTATTCCATTTTATTCAATATTGCAAAGAATATTATTCTACAAAACAGATCTTAACAGATGTGTGAATTATCTCCAAGTTTGATCTGGAACACACACACAAAAGTCCCAAATGGGCCCCAGTTTCCTCATCTATAGAATGAAAAAGTTGGATTGAATAGCTTCTAAGGCCCATTCCAACTCCAGAGCTACGATCTTAAGTCAACTAAGCAATCTTGTATATAATCGATAGGTTTAACAGCAAAGAAAAAAGAAACTTAAGACAGACTCAATAGTGCTTTCAAATGATTCTAACATCTAATAAGATGTCACTTAGAGAAGAAGTATACAACATAAATATATAGGAAAACAGCCTTAGACCATTTCCCTAAACAACTAACTCCAAAATCTCATTTCTTTATAATATAATTCAGGAGAGTCTTTACAATGGAGGTATCCAAGCGTGCAGCTTTTCCCCTTGACCAAACAAGTTGTGTTGGGCCCTTTTCTCTTCTTTCTACCATCTCTGAGGGATCTCATTAGTTGCCATGGGTTCAATTACTATCTCTAAAAAGACAACTCCCAGATCTGGATCTCCATCCTCAGTCTTTCTCTTAAGCTCCAGTTCTACATTACCAGTCGAATGTCCATTAGGTATCTCAAACAATGTGTCCAAAACAGAATTTATCTTTTTCCCCAAATCCTCTTAACTTTCTAATTTCTGCTGAGGGCAATACTATCCTTCTAGTAAACCAGGTTCACTATCCCAGAGCCTTTCTTGTAAAGAATTATTGATTCTCCCTTCACAACAGATCTGATATCCATCCCTTCTCTCCTCTCATCTAGCCACCACCCCAGTTCAGACCACCCTCCTAACTGTCTCTAGTCTTTTCCCTCACCGATTTATCCTCTGCACTGCCACCAAACTGATATTCCTAAAATGCAGAGTGGACCACATCCCTCCTCTGCTTAAGAAGCTTCAGTGGCTTCCCCTCACTTCTGGGATAAAGTAAAAACTCCTGTTTGTCTTTCACAGCTCTTCACAGTCTGCCGCAGTCTACTGCTATAGGCTTATGTGCCCCATACTCTCCTTCACATGCTCAATATTCCAGCCTAACTTGTTGCTCCCTACACCCAACAGTGCATCTCCTGTCTCCACATACTCCCTTCCTCACCCTTATTATACAGAACGCCCAGCTTCCTTCAAAGCTTAGCTCATGGTCCACCTTCTATAGAAAACCTATTCTGATTCCTCTTGCTTCTGCTGCTCCTCCCCTTAAATTCCCTTTTATCTCTTTGGATATATGTTGCATTCCGTACTCTGTGCTTGGCTATTTGCTCAGCAGGAAGCTCCTTGAAGGCAGGACTGCTTAGTCTTCGCCTCCTTGGTGCTGAACACTGGCTGGCAAGTAGCAGGCATTTTACAAAGGCTTGGTGAATGAATGTTGACTACAGCATTACTAAGTAAAAAGCGAGCCCAGACATTTTATGCAATGTGTGATTTGGGTGAAATGGTATCACCTGTCTCAGTGGTTTCCTCTTACCTGACAATGCTTTCACTATCTGTTCTTTTTTCCATTCCCATGGCTGTTCATACTCTGCGGCTGGTCGCTCATCATTTTCAGGAAGCCTGCTGTCTGGGGAACGCATCTTCCTTTCTTGTATAGTGCCCACCTGTACATCTGGTTTGGGTCCTTCTCCAGGTTCATAAGGAGTATCATAAAGCTGTGGGGGTTTGCCCAGAAGGTCTTTGGAATTCCGTCTTTTAGTCAAAGTCTCTGATTTAATGCCATTCTCCCCTGACTCGCAAGGGCTGTCAAGCAGTTGAATAGCCTTCACCAAGGGGTCTTTAGAACCTCTTCGCCTTATCTCTGAAAGGTGTACATATATATGTTTATTAATGAAAATATGCGTGCAGCACCACACTTCTCTAGAAGGGGGCATGCTATTGTAATGGCTATGAAACTTAAGCAACTGCCCATCCTTCTGTCTTATCTACCCAGTCAAAGCTGGCGTGTGAGCTGGGAGTTATGTTTCAATAGCTCTGATTCTCTGCCAGTAGCACCGATAGCGACAACTATGGGAGCAAGACAAGGAAAGTATCTCCTCCCTCCTTCTTCTATTTACTATATAAATCCTGTGACGTATAAGCATTAGGCATTAACTCTGGAAAAGACCACAGAAATCTACAGATCCCAAAGGAAGGCCCAGTGTAAAGCAATGTAGCCAAATGAAGCAGCAGCTCCAGGGCACACTGCCACATACCTACTTTAAGCATGCAGTCTGATCTGACTCCAGCTTAGCCTTCAACTGTCTGCTCCATGTTAGAGAACAAAATGAGACAAGCCAGATGTAAAACAGCCAGTGTGTAGGAAACTGCAAACAGCAGGAAGAATCTGTTTCTGTGGGCTAGAAATGATGTCTTCTAATCATGGAGAATAACCAGAGGGAGGAAAGTCTTTTGTAAAGTACCTTGTAAAGAATGCACATGATAGAACGACCTGGGAAGAAGACTGATTACTTAAATTTTAGAACCACTAACAACGCTACAGCTTAGGAAAGAACAGAAGAGAAATAAAACTAGATTAAAGGGGGACAAAGTTACTCAAACTCGGGGAACAGAAAACTCAACCTAGAATCTGTTTACAATGAATAGGGGACCAATGTCCATATGCAGCTACTCCTGGGCTCCAGAGCTGGCACCTTCTTTGTTCTGTTCAAGGTTTAGGAAAAAACCAAAGATACCTTTTTCCTTTTAGCTTAGTCAAAACAAGGTGGTAGTTTTTTCCAAAGGAACTACAAATAAGATACGAAAATAAAAATGAACACGAACACAAGAAAACAGGAAAAGATAGGTTAATAGAGTACACATTTAATTCATTCACAAAATCCAGCCACATTATATCAGTTGGCATTCTCTGCTCTTCCTTGTCTCAACTCAACCCTGTCTCTGCTGAACTAAGAGGAAAAGGAGTTTGTTATACTTATGATCAGGAGAAATATACCTGGGTAGATAAGAATAAAGCAGAAATGGCCTCATATGGAGCACTTTCACGGCAATGCTCAACATTTCATACTTTTAAACACTGATGAGCCGAAGGCACTTCAAGCACCCACGGTCTATTTACCTTAAGTGCCCACGTTAGATGGCTTTCTGCTTTTTCAGAAAGAATGTCTATGGAGTTCTGGGAGAGGAAGTGGAAATAACTGAGCCGGGGACTTGGTCTGACAGCCGAATCACAGCATTTGAGAGTTGGAACGGACCTCAGTGTCCACCTTGTCCAACCCATACACAAAAGGAAGGCAAAGAAAAGCACTCCTTCCTCTGAAAGTCCTTGGATTGGGTAAGAGATATACAAAGTATTATTAGGTCTTTAAACAATGTTTAATTAGGAAAAAAGCAAGACTTACACACAGGGTCCCTCCACCCCCTCAAGCTCAATGACTTCAGAGCTCATTCCAGCACCTGGCTGTCCTGAACTCGAGGCGCCATAGTAACAGAAACAATCACATGGTTGCAAACGGATCCTTCCTGTAGGGAGAATAGTCCCTGACGTGCAGAGCTGGCTCTGAGAGGAAATAAGACTGAGAAGGAGGAAATGGAGAAAGGAAGCTACACCCAGGCTGTCCGATACAAGCCATTTACCGTGGCAGACAACAGAAAGCAGCTAACTAACTGCAGATAAACAGTCATTTGCAGCAAAGGGCTGAAACCAAGAGCTGACCTTGTAACAATTAAAATGTGCTGCTGGATGGAGTAAGATATGAAATGTGCTAAAAAAAATTTTCTTTCTCAATAACTAATTCTAGCCTTGTAGACTATGCTCCACACATACTTACATTTTGATAACTGGAAGAACACAGAGGGCTTCCCCCCTAGTTTTAGTCTGTAATTCCTTTAATATAAGGATCTTTTTTTTTTTTTTTGGCTTTTTGGTGACAATCAGGGTTAAATGACTTGCCCATGGTCACATAGCTAGTAAGTGTCAAGTGTCTGAGGCCATATTTGAACTCAGGTCCTCCTGATTTCAGGGCCAGTGCTCTATCCACTGCATCACCTAGCTGCCCCAAGGATCTTTAATGATTAAATCTTCCACCACTGAAAAAAATCAAGCTTTTATGTATAATATGGTATTGGGGGGAAGGTTTAATCAAAGGTCCCCTGACTACTATATTAACATCATCTCCATGAACTAAGTGTTTCTTATACTGGCTCTGTTCAAAGACATTGGGACACATTTTCATATTTGGAACAAATTTTTACAAGTATTCAAACCACACAATAATTTTCTTTCTAGATGAAAAGGTCTAAGTTTATACTTGCACGTCGAACAAAAATTAGAAGGCTGAGTTGTAAACCCCAAAGTTTGAGGTTTGCAAGGGAAATGGTGAAAAATCTAAAGAACCATGACTGTCTCCCTCCTCCTCCCCTAGTTATTTTCTCCCCATATGCGATCTTGACTGAATACCCAAATGATGAGAACCTTTTAAAAACCTGAATGTGTTTAAACTAAAAGACAAAACCAGAAAATAACCCTGGATGTTATGAGAAATCCTCATATTGGGAGGGAAATTGGGGCCAGATGATCTCTAAAGTCTCTTTTAAGGATATCCGATACTAATCTGGCAGCTCTGAACTAATGACAAACAATGCTAAATGCTCACAATCTTTACTGCATACATTCTTCTGAGGAAAATGGTTTATGTTACTACTCCCCTATTTATAACCTTTCTTCTAAAGGAAGTACATATTTTACCTGCTTGTTTTAAAAATTCCCAGACGATCTGGGTTCTAGTCTCAGCTTTGCTATTAAATAACTACTTCACCTAGGGTCAAGAAATGCTTCCTCCTGCCTCCCCACTCCCGTGCCTCAGTTTCCTTCTTACCACATGGGGTTGTTACAAGGATGAAGAAAGACTAAAGGATCACAGTTCAAGTCCAACCTCCTCGTGTAGATAATATGAAGGGAAGTGCTTTCATACCAGGTATTATAGCTAAAAAGCAGGTTTATACTCTCAACTTTATAGATCAAGAAAAGAGACTGAAGGGTAACTCAGAAGAAGCCCAATAGGGTAGTGTCCCCCACCATGAACTGTGCTACTTTATAAAGAAATGGTGTTATTTTAAAACATTTAAATAACTCTATAGTACCTTTAAACCATAACTAAGCAGAACAAAAAAAAAAAAAAGAAAGAGAGGAAAAAACCCAGCAGCAAATCATTTATTTCCAGCTTCTGTTCAGCTCACTCACTTCCTGTTATTCTGCCCAGCTGTGTAGCCCCACGGGTAGGCTAAGTCAAGGCATTTCCACTGTACTGATAGAGAAAGGGATGTTCATGTATTAGGTATCAAGGGAGGCAACTAAAACCTAATCACTAGGAACCAATGGCTTTTAAAAGTAAAAAGGAAAGTATATAGATTATTGTTTTATTACAAATTGAGGAGAATGAAGTAGTTGAAGTTTTAGATTTTAGATAGAATTCAGATATTTATCAACTGCTGGCTGCTTAGAAGAAATTAGAAATAAAGATTCTTTCTGCCTTGGCCTGCTCCCAATCATCCCTAGCTTCAAGTTTACATATTAACAAGGGTACTAAGATGTGCACATAAATGTTATATAAGGAAGAATATGATAAATATAAAGGAAAAATTCATTCAAAGTGCATGGGAGAAATTCTAGGAGAAAGAGATTGCTTTCAGCTGAGGAGGGGGAAGCGGAGAAAGAGGAATACAGGAAGACTTCCTGGAGAAGACATCAGAGCCAGGCCTTGAAGAAGAGGGAGTTTTAAAAGAAAGGTGTGGAAGGAGTCCATTCTAAGCATGGAGGCAGGAAATTAACACATAGTCCAGTTTCCTTAGAATACGAGGTAGGTAAAGAATAGTACTATAAAACATGAGTTAGAAGAGAAAGGTGGAAGTAGATTGTGGAAGGCCCTGAGCCAGGAGAACCAGTTTGCATTTTCTCCTGCAGGAAAGCAGGAACTACTGATTGTTTTATTTAAATAGCAAATTTCACAGATACACTTTTCATTTGGCAGGATCAATTGATCTGTAACTTCCTTTGTAAGCCCAGGACATTAAGAATACAACATTCATAAGAAAAATACAAATCAACTTCATGGGTATGTTTTCCACAACCACTTAAAAGGAACCCTAGAGACAAAATGATTTATTTCATCTAAAGAGGAAGAGAACAAAAAATACAAAAACAAAAGGAGAACGGAAACTCAAAACAGGAATTCAGCACAGATTCTTGGGGAAACTCCTTTTTTGAAATTTTACATCCCTTTTAATTGTTTTAATTTATCCTTTTTATTCCTCTCCTCCAACCACCTAATTTTTATTTATTTATTTATTTATTTTTTACTGTGACTCAGTTCATTTTTCACTTCCTTTCATTCAAGGGTTTCACCAGGGGTCACAGTCCAGTGACCCTTAGGGTCAAAGCCTGGCCAGGCTACACCCTCCCTGAATCCAGCTCCTTATCTCCGTCCAGCAGAGCAGCAGGAAACAGAAGCACTGCTTTCCTGTTCTAGTTCATTTTCATTTCTGAAGCTTGCCCTGACTGTATCAGAATGCTGAAGTTATCCTTGTGTTCCACTATTCTGAGACTGCTTATGTTCCTGTAGCTTGACAGCTTTTCAATTTGTTTTAAAAACAGTAGAAACAAAGTCTTTAATATGTGACCAATTATTCCTTTCCCAGGCATGAAACTCATGACACTGGGGGGGGGGTGGGGGGTGGGGGAAGAGGAGACGGCAACCAAAAAATCCCTCGAGTCAGCACTCATATACTAGATAAATGTTTATTTAACATTATTTATCTTAATGTAATATTTAATATTAACAAAGTTTAAATAAAAGTTAATAGACAAAATTAACTTAAGGAAGAATTTTTTTTTGCTCTATAAAAGCACTAAAAACATATGAATAACTTAAGTTCATAAAGATATAAAACAAATGCAATTAAATTAGGAAAATTTCGTACTAAAATGATAGCATAATTCTGCTGACTTTATAATTCTAGAAATAAATCATTTTTAAATTAAGATGCTATATTATGAAAAAAATGAATTTGTCACACCATTACATTTATTTAAGACACAAAAATTTCAAGCTTTGTCAAATTAGACAGTTTGAGGAAGTTTTTTTCCCCCCAGCAAAATAACAGGATCATATCATGTCTATATAGTTTCAAGCTATTCTTTAAAACAATGCATTATTTCCTTAATGCACACTTGTGACTCATTGATATCCAACAGCTTAGCTAGGGAAATAAGGGATTCAGGAAATACATATAGTAACCTTAGCAGTGAGGATTCCCCTCTTCACTCATTTTAATTCATAGAAGAAGTAATCTTGCCTAGAGGCCAGAGTGGATTGAATTGAAATATACAGAAAGACCTTTGAAAGTACAATGAACTCTGGGAATTACATGATCCTACATAAATATGAAGGAAGTTAAGAAGGGACTTCGGTTCTAGTCTCAAAAAGAATCAAAGTCCAGGACTAAGGAGGTCATGAGTCCCCTATATACTCAACCTTCTCTCTGTGATTATCTTCAATTAATCCTGTACACATCTGGTTTGCACATAACCGTTGGCATGTTGTCTCTCCCATTAGACTGTGAGCTCCTTGAGGGCAGGGTCTATCTTTTGCCTTTCTTTGCATCCCTGGTGTTCAGCACAGTGCCTGGCACATAGCAGGTTAATAAATACTTGCTGTTGACTTGACTGCCTGAGTTGACCAGGGCTGATGTAAACTATTTAAAATACAGCATCTAAATTTAAAGGTGATTATTTCTGGAACTCTGAAGTCAGCTGGATCATGCTATCTTTTAGTCTCAAAATTTCCTATTCTTTTAATTAGCTATTTTAAATGTTTTCGGAGCATAAAAATTATTCACATGTCCTTGCTTTTGTAGGTCAAATTAAAAACAATATTTGGAGTTTTGGGGTCAGTTCTGTATGCCATGTTGTTAAGGAGGACTCTAATAAGCTGGAGAGCATCCAGAGAAGGATAAGCCAGGATGGTGAAATCATTTCACAAGAGGATCTATTTAAAGAACTGGGGATGTTTTAGCCTAGAGAAGACTTGATGGGGGTGGGGGGGTGGAGGTGGGGAGTGAAACATGATAGCAATCTTTAAGTATGTTAAAGGCTGTCATGTTTTCTCCTGAGTCCCGGAGGGCAAAACTATGGATACTGGGCAGAAGCTGCAAAAAGGGCAAATTCAGGCTCGGTTTTAGGAAAAACTAACAATTTAGAACTCTAAAAAAAGTGGAATAGATTGCCTCAGGAGGCAGTGAGCTCTGGTCTTCCAACAAAGCCCAAGCCTTCCTTCTATCTACTACGATTTGGTTACATCACTTCATTTCCTCCCTGATACCTACTCTAAAAGAACTTGATAAAGCAGGTATCAGAGAAAGGTATATTAGTTAAAAATGCTAACGAGCTATTTTGTGGCTCATGATGACACTGGCTCCTCCTACTGAAGAAAACTCCCTGAACCAGTGCAGATTGGCAACTATCCTAATATCTCAGTCTTAGAGCTGTCTGGGCTCCTGGGAGGTTAACTTACTCAGTATCACACAGCCTGTATATGTCAGATTCTTGACTCTGATGTGGGCTCCCTACTCATTACACCAAGCTGCTTTTTGCTTAAAAGGGTGAAATGGATAAAGTAGTAAGCTTATGTCCATATTTAACCAGCAATTTTTCACAAACCTGTTATCATCTGCTGTGCATCATATGGTTCCATGTAGCCATCATTCTCCCCTACTCTTTCAGCATCCCTTTGACCCTTCGTATGCTTGGCATCATAGGGATCAGCATAGTCTTCTAAAATGATCACCTGTAAAAAGAAGAGTTAAGGATTCTAAAGTGCCTAAGTAGTAATTGTACCCAAATGATTGTCTGCAATATCTCAGAATCATCATCAATGTACAAATGATTATAGGTATACTAGATGTGCTTTGATATGCATGAGGACTACCATACAGTCTTATCATCAGCAAGAAGTATAATCTTTTTCTAATAACTGGTTTAGCACAGTGCACACAATAAGCACTTAATAAATGATAGTTGACTGATGGTGGAGTTGCACTACTCTATACACTCTTCCATGTCCTCTCCAACCCCAAGAAAGCATTTGCTACAAGGTCTGGGGACTTGGAATAGAAAAAAAATAAACCAACCAATCAAAAACCCAAATCAAAAACCTTAACAGCACATCCACATGACGACTAACCTGATTACTCTGGTCTCCTTTAATTAACTGAGCTTACCAACCACAGTCTATCAAAAACCAAATACTCAATGCCTCCTAGGCATCCTGCACTGCTAGAAGCTGTGAGTAACATGTAAGACATGGTCTCTGCTGTCAAGGAACTTAAAATATAGTTAAAGAAAGAGAAGAATTAGATGGTATCATGGTATTCTATTTGTAGGATGAGTTGAAGGAAGGGAGACATCAGACTGGAAGGTTTCATGAAGGAAAAAGGACTTCAGTTGTGTTGGTCACTCAGCACAGTGTATGACTTTGAGAAGCAGAGGGGGAGGAGGGAGAGCATTAAGGGTGAGCTCTTACCCCATGGGAATGAAAAGAGGGAAAGCAAAGAGGGGGAAATGAGTAAGGCCTCTAAAGAGCTCAGAGTAGGCTGTTTAAGACTAGCTGTTTAAGCAGCAGATGTGTGTCAGTCACCTTAAGTCCTCCATTCAACAAATCTTTATCAACAGCCAATTAAATTACACGTGTAGACTTCTGCTAGACACAGAAAGAGATATACAATACTATGCTATGCAGTATCTGTCCTCAAGGACCTTATATTTCAGTTAGAAGGACAAACCATATTCATGTAAAATACTAAATATTGTAAGAGTTAAATAAGACAAGAACAAACAAGAAAGGTTCCAAAGCTGTATGGACCTCATGTTATAGGCTCTTATCATCATCCAATTAGGCAGAAGGTCCAAAGGGATTGTTAATTGGGGCTGTTAAAAATTTACTCCTCTGTTAAGACTCTTCCAACTCAGGAATCTCTTCCCCTATGAAGCCAGTGTACCCAATAAAAGGAAAATGCAAGATTGTTTGTTAACACAATATTGTAAATAGATCATCCCTCACTTTCACTGCTCTTTAATCCTGGACAGAGTCCAGACTAGGATGTAATAATGAGGGCCAGAAAATATCTTTGCTCTTTCTAATCTTAATCTCTTTAAGAGTGTTTTGAAAACTGATCAGACTTAAAAGCAGTGTGGTATAGTGGACACAGTGCTGGAAGACCTTGGTTTGAATCCTGTCTCAGGCTCTTCTTAGTGAGGTGAACTACTCTGAGCCTCAGGCTCTTCATCTGTAAAATGAAGGTGGGTTTGCACTCAACTTTCTTTCAGCTCTAAATGTATGATCTATGCCCCTTTTCAAACCATTAGCTGTAGAGAAGAAAGGGGATTCCAATACTAGCAAAGAGAGTTGGGCTGGTAAATTAAAAATTTTTAAATTAAAAAAAATTAATTTTATCAAGGCTTTAACTATAAACTCCCCACACGAAGTCACAAGATTAACAGAGCACCTTTCAGCAGGCAGATAGATACATCTGGCAAAATAGCAGAGTTCTATTTAAATAGAGCTTTGAACTACCAGCAGAATGATAATACTACAGGGTAAGGTGAAGCTCCTGAGCACTAATAAGAATAACACAATGTCACCAATGATCCAAACATCTCTTAAAGGTGTCCAGCTTTTACCTTTCCTTGGTTATAATGAATATTAGAATTTTTTTTCAAGTAAGGGTTCAGTCCTCTAAAAGTGACATATGCATGAGGTTGTGGGGGAACAAGAAGACAAGAAATGTTCCAAGGATACATGGATTAAGTGTTATAGGCTCCTACCATCATCCAAATTAGGCAGCATGTTCAGAGGATTTCATGGAGGTGGGGTGGGGGGGGGACAGGTGATTCAGTAGTAGGGGGAAGGTTGATTTGATAGAGGAAAAGGTTGGCTTAATGGAAGGAAAGGTTGTCTTGAGGGAAAGGACTGATTTAATAGAGGGTTGACTTGTTGAGGGGAGGTTGGTTTGATTGGGTAAGGGTTGGCTGAATGGGGGAAAAGGTTGGCTTGATGGGTGGAAGCATTGGTTTGATGGGGGGGGAAGGTTGGCTTAATGGAAGGAAAGCTTTGTTTGATGGGGAGAAGGGCTGGCTTGATGGGGTAAGGGTTGGCTTGATGAGAGAAAGGGGTGGCTTGATGTGGGGAAGGGTTGGTTTGATGGGGGGAAGGGTTGGCTTGATGGGGGAAGGGTTGGCTTGATGGGAGAAAGGGTTGGCTCGATGGGGGTAAGGGTTGGCTTGATGGGAGTGGGGGTGGGAAGGGATGATTTACTGGGCGGAGGAGGGAAGGGATTATTTTAATGTTGGGGGAGAGAAATCCTTCTCCTTACCGTATCTTGCTGCTTGATCCCCTTGCCCTTGTCCAGTTCGGGTCCCAGGGAGGAGGGGGAGGAAGAAGTGCTGGAGCTGGTGCTGGAGCTGGAACTGGAGTAGCTTTTCCCGTTCTTCTCCTGGGTGTCCACCTTGATGAGCCGGTTGATGTAGGTGCTGCAGCCGGTGCTCTTGATCGAGCCGCGGGGCTGCTCCTCCTCGGGGGCGGCTGCGGCTGAGGCTGCGGCTGCGGCACGGGAGTTCTTGCGGCTCTTGCCGGCAGCCGCCTGGAGCATCCCTTGGATGCTGTCGCGGGACAACCGACTGTCCTTGGCGGGACCGGAACCGGCCGCCTTGCAACTGCCCAGCTCGGCGGCCGAGTTCTTGCGGCTCTTGCCGGACGGCGGGGGCATCCCGGGGCCGCCAGCTTCGGAGTTCTTGCGCAGTTTGCTAGCCAGGCCGCCCCCTCCTCCCGTGCCCCCTCCTCCTCCTCCGGCGCCGCCGCCTCCGCCTCCGCCGGGCTTCGCCCGCTCCGACACCGTCTTCAGCGTCAGCGGCAACTCCTTGAACCACTTGGCTGCCATGGAGGGCGCCCGGCCGGGGAGCGTCGTGGCCCCTCCGAAGCCCGAGCCGGCGAGCAAGGAGGCGAAGCCCAGACACCGAGAGACGCCCGGCGCCGGCGACACACACATTCCCCGGGGCGGCGAAGCGGCGGGAGGCGAGCCCGGCTAGGCCGGTCCCGGGGGAGACGGGGGAAAGGGGACGCAGGCGGCTTTCCCACGACGGGAGGTCCGGAGACCTGCAGAGCCGCAGAAAACGCGAAGGGCCCCCGCGCGCGCTGCGCGGCTGGCCCGGGGCTCGAGGCGGGGCCGGGTGTCGCCGTCCCCCGGGCTGCTCTTCCTGCAGTCCGCGGCCCCCAAGGTTTCCTTCGCTCCAGTTCCCGCCCCCGCGCGCCTGCAGTTCTTGGGAGCCCCCGGACGGTTCGGGACAGGGCCCGGCTCACTGAGTCCTCGAGAACCGTCCCCGACGCGGGCCCTCGTTCGTTCCGAGGTCCAGGAGGGCGACAGCAGCGAACAGATGGACTAACCCATAGACAGCAGGGAAAACCACCACACACCTCTGAGAGCCTCCCGCCCTGCCCCTACACTGTCCAAGGGTTAGGCACCGCCCCTCTTCGGCAGATTCCCGCCCAGCTCGCGTGCTGCGAGGAAAGGGGCGGGGCCTGAGGGGGGCGTGTTGTCGCGCGCGCTCCCTTCCCTCGTGCACCCTCAACCTCGGTGCGATGCTCGAGGCTCAAGGCTCGGCTTCAGCCGGCGCCAATAGGCGGGGGCGGGGCAGCAGGCCCCTCAGCCTAGCGCGGAGGAGGTGAAGGAGACCGACTTACTAACAGTATCCTAGCCTCCTGTTCAGGCCCGACCCACCTCAGGGTTCGTAACTATCTCTACTAAGTACGAGTGAGTGGCAAGGGTGCTGGGCTTTGGAGTCACGAAGACCTGGCTTCTTATACCAATAAACTTATTAACTGTGTGATGGAAAGCGACGTCAGTTTCTTCATCTGTCCAGTGGGTCTAATAATTAATTAAGTTTCCCACCTCAAAGTGTTGGTTGGAGGCTCAAATGAGAGGTGTGGTGTATTCTGCAAACATTAAAATGCTAATGACATCTAAATATCAGTTGGGTAATACCTGCAATTCTTCCCCTCCCTCAAAAAACTGAATTGCGCCTGCTCCACCGAGGCTCCCCAGCATCAAACATCGGACATGCGCAGTACCCATCATCCCTCGACCCGCCTCCCTATTCTCTCACCGCATTCTGCCCGCGCAGCCGCACGAGGCAGAGGTAGCGGGAGGGTGGAAGAGGGGTAGCTTTTTTTCTCTTTCTCATCCTCTGTCGTTGTTATATCCTCCCTCTGCACGTCCAGGGGAGGCCTGTGAAAAGAAAGTGGGTGCTGGGGGCCCGAGAAGTCCGATGAGTGAGGCTGTTTTGACTCCATAACCTTCTTCGCCCCTTCCCCTCCCCCACCCCCTCAGCGCCCTGGGCTGAGCCTCGTCCAGTCGGTCAGTCAGTCAGCTAGTGTTTTTATTGAAGCGCCCACTGTATGTGCCCAGCACCGTGCTAAGCTCTGGGGGATACAAAGAAAGGCGAATAACTTGGTCCCTGCCCCTCCCCCCAGTTTGCGGGGGGTGGGGGGGAGACATCTGTGCCCCTGACATCTAATAGAGACAGGACTGGGAAAGGCTTCTTGCAGAAGGTGGGGTTTTAGCTGAATCGGGAAGCGAGGGGCCAAACAAGTTGGGGGGTACGGGGCTGTGAGCATGTGGAACGGACTTTGGTTTCTCCTCCCCCAGAAGCGTGGTTGGAGTCGGGGAGTGCGGCTGATCGCCACTCACTCCCGCCCCGTCCCCGACTTTGGCCTCACAATAATCCAGTAAGTAATTGCTTCTCTCTAGCTAGAGTTGTGACCAAGCCCAGCACTTGCTTGCAAGCAAAGTTTAATTGTGTCCAAGTTGAATTGAATTTGGGGATATCTTCAATACTTGGAGTCCCTGGAGGGAACTGGGAAACGGGTTTGTTGTTTGTCTGACACCAATGGGGAGCTGAATGTGCTGGAGAAGTTGGGGAGGTGATGGGGGAGGTGTTTTGTGGCCTGTTATTTCGTCGGTATTGAGGAACTTTTGGTGAGAAACTAATGGAGATCGGTAACTATTCCATTATAGTCTTAGAGAGTTTCCAGGAGAGGTTGTTTAGCTTGCCCAGGTTCAGGCACAGTCAGCATAGGTTAAGTAGAAGGGGGCCTTGAAACCTGATTTTCCTAACTTTGAGGTCTGCTCTGCACGTACTAGGCCATGCTCTTGTTGGAGAAGAGAACAAGGTATCACAAAGCTAAAATGGTGGCAGAAGACAATGAAGACCATTTGGATTCTGTGCTTGGCTCTGACACTTAATGGACTTTGTGAACTTGGACTCACTGAATCTCCCTGAGACTGTTTTGTCAAGTGTAAGAGGAGGGTGATAACACCTAAGGGACCTCATGTGCTACTTCTGAGGGTGAAGTGAGATAATTCCCATGAAAGTGCTCTGTAAAGCCTGCCCCATAAAGTTATAAAGTGATAGCTGTGATCTGTTCCAGATCATACTTGTAATTTTGCAGAGGTAGTCAAGAAATTACAACATATGAAGTATAAAGATACACTAATATACCCCACAAGTCACACTCCCTCTCTTTTTATAATTATATCTTGTGTACTCTTTAGAGTCAGGACCAGGGGTGGGGAAGAATCTTTTTCTATACTGGCTGTGTGACTATGACAGAGACACTTAACTTCTCTAAGGCTCAACTTTCTTATCTGTAAAATAGGGATAGTAGTACCTACCTCACACAGTTGTCCTCAAGTTTAAATGAGTTAAGATATGTTTAAAAATGATTTGCAAACTCTAAAGCATTATATTAATGCCATTGTTTTTGATACGTGTCATATACTTATATAATGACCCTTGAATTCATACAGGAATTTTATTCTGCAAATTTATTTCTTGCAGGGATAATCTCTTGTTTTGTCTTTCTAACACCTTTAGAAAGCATAGGAAAACTATTTCCATGTTTCAGATGGAGACACTTAGCCACAATAATTCTTTTAAGATCACAGAGTCAAAGGCAAAGCTAGAATGATTGTACTTGTATCCTGTGGTTCTGATTATTAGACTTATCTTGATTTTATTTATATATGCATGTATAGTTTTTTTTTCCTCCAGTTTAAATCACCTCTCCTGTAGGGACTGTGATATTGTTGCTGTATCTTTTAAAGGGAATAAAATCTTGAAAGAATGAATTTATTTTATATTTTAAAATGAATAGCTAGTGATATTGGTATTTAAACCTGTGAGATTAGGGAGTTTGAAAGAAGAGAAAAGGCTTATGGGAAAAGAGGATTTTTTGTTTAGTGAGGTAGGGGTTTAGAGCTAACCAATTAATTAATGAGAGAAATTATACATTTCAATTAATTTATGAGGTATGGTCAGAACCTCTTGATTGCCTTACAACCCAAGATGAGAAATAATCTGGTAATGAATTAAGTAGCAGGATAAGAGGGAAGTAGAGGCTCCTGGTGACTGTCAACTAGTACGTGCATGTGAAACCCACATGTGAGGATAGTTGTCCAAAACCCTGCTACGCAGGCAATAACTCCCTTTCAATTTTGTCAGAAAAATAATACCACTTAGTAAATTAAAAACTTTTTTTCCATACATACCCTCATCAGAGCCTCACAATAACCTAGGAAGTCAGAACAGGTGGCATTGATCCCATCTTACAGATAAGAAAATAGGCTTAGAAGTGATTCATCCAAGTTTATAAGGCTAATTAATAAATGGTAGAACCAGGTCTTCTGATTACATGGTACAGTACCATGCTGGTTTTCATAACATGGATTAACAGTCCCTCGATTATTTCTGAACTCTTTTTTTAACATATAATTTTAATTTTTTCTCAATTACATGTAAACATTTTTTAACATTCTTTTTTTTAAATTTTGAGTTAAATCCTCTCCCTCCCTTGCCTTCCCCTCTCATTGAGAAGGCAGTCTATTTGATATAGATTATACATGTGTAGTCATGCAAAACATTTCCATATTAGCCATGTTGCAAAAGAAAACAGACAAAAAAAAAGAAAAAGTGAAAAAAAGTATGCTTCAATCTGCATTCACACTCCATCAGTTCTTTCACTAGAGGTGGGATAGCATTTTTCATCATAAGTCCTTCGGAATTGTCTTGGATCATTATATTGCTGAGAATAGCTAAGTCAATCACAGTTGACCATCATACAGTATTTCTATTACTATGTGTAATGTTCTCCTGGTTCTACTCACTTCAGTCTGCATCAGTTCATGGTAAGTCTTCTCAGGTTTTTCTGAAAGCATCATGCTTGTCATTTCTTATAGCACAGTAGTATTCCATCAAAATCATATATTAAGACTTGTTCAGCCATTCCCCAATTGATGGGCATCCCCTCAATTTCCAATTGCCACTACAAAAGGAGCTGCCATAAGTATTTTTGTACATATAGATCCTTTTCCTTTTGCTTTAATCTCTCTGGGATACAGACCTAGTAGTGATATTGTTGGGTCAAAGTGTATACATGGTTTTGTAGCCCTTTGGACATAGTTCCAATTGCTCTTCATAATGGTTGGATCCGTTCACAACTCCACCAACAGTGAATTAGTGTCTCAGTTTTTTCCATATCTCCTCCAACATTTGTAATTTTCTTTTTCTGTCATATTAGCCAATCTGATAGATATGAGGTGGTATCTCAGAGTTGTTTTAATTTGCATTTCTTAATTAATAGTGATTTAGAGCATTTTTTCATGTGACTATAGATAGCTTTGATTTCTTCTGAAAGCTGCCTGTTCATATCCTTTGATGTTTATCAATTGAGGAATGATTCATATTCTTATAAATTTGATTCAGTTCTCTATATATTTGAGAAATGAGGTTTTTGTCAGAGAAACTTGCTGTTAAACCCCTTCCTCCCCTCCCCCCCACCAGTTTCCTGCTTTACTTCTAATCTTGGCTGCATTGGTTTTGTTTGTGCAAAAACTTTTTAATTGAATGTAGTAAAAATTATCCATTTTACATCTTGTAATGCTTTCTCTTGTTTGGTCATAAATTCTTCCTTTATCCATAGATCTGACAGGTAAAAATTTCCATGATCCCCTAATTTTCTTTTATTTTTCAACTCTTAGAAAATTTATTTCTGAGCTCTTCATATTTGCACTTTTTGTTAAAGCCTTTTAAATTATCTTTAGTTATTTTCTCACAAATTCTTACCTTAGTAACCTTCCACTAAGTGTGTGTTGATGATAAATTATGCATATATTCATATCTAACACTGGCTTATTTTTTTGCTTTGCAGGTGATTCCTTCGGAAAGAATTAAAGAACTGCAAACATGTAAGTTTCTTTTTTCACAGCCACCATCTGTCAAGCTAGGTGCTAAAAGTAAAAATGAATAAAGTGTTGAAAATGTGGGTATGATATTTTAGAAAGAATGTTGACAAACTGGAGTGCAGCCAAAAAGCCGAAGGGTCTAGAAACCATGGTATAGTATATGAGGCAAAGGTGAAGGAATTAGAGATGTTTAGTAATTGAAAAGAAGACTTGGAAAGTATATGATGCTACTTTCACATACTTGAAATGTGTTATTCATATGGAAAAGGAGGTGTATGTTTTCTATGTTGCTCTGAAGAACAGAATTGGAAAACAATGAATATTGAGTTATTGAACAATTAGAGTTGCTCCAAGATGGAATGAACTGCTTTGTAAGGTACTGAGTTTCTCATCTCTGGAAGGGATGAGCTATAAGTGGGGAGAGAGGAGGGAGAATTGATCAGAATACCACTTACAGTTGATTTTTCCCAGCCCAGGTGATGTCAACACAGAAAATAACAGTCAGTTAGTAAACAGTGAGGTGGTAGGTTTGTTACCTGTAAATGAAGTGTAAAGAAGTAAAGAAATAGAGATTTGAAGAAAGACTGATGCTTCCTTACCCCTTACAAGGTATGAAAACATTCTTTAGCCCGGCTTGATAGGATTATGAAATCATATGGTGGCTAGCTAATGACTGGCCAGTGGGTCAGCCACAATCCTGGTGACGCTTTAAAAAGCAATACGCTCTAGAGCAGGGCTTCTTAAACTTTTTCTACTGCCCTTTTTCTGCATTTTAGCATCAGTGTTGGCTTTGCGTGGCCTGAGGGCATGTGCAGCGCGAAGTGTGCATGCTTTGTGTTCAGAACAAGGCTGTAGTGAAGTTGTCCGATGCAGCATGGGCAAGCACTGCCAGAAACACCTCCAATTCATTATGCATTTGATTTTTAATTAATTTTTGGTTATTGCTTTTACTGTTGCCAAATATGGGGTCGTGACCCACAGTTTAAGAAGCACTTCGGAGTCTAGAGCAGGAATCCAGAGGGCCAAATCTGGCCTGTTGACAGTTTTTGGTAGGTCACCAGCTAAAAATGATCTTTATATTTTAAAATACAATAAAACACTATTTAAAGATATAAAAACAATTCTTTGCTCATGGGCTTAAAAAAATATAAAATAGCCTTCCATAGTTTGACTATCACTGCTCTAGAGAGTCACAATCAAAGTAGAAGGCAGCCCTGAGGAGTGTTACCACTGGCACTAGAAATGAGAGCCAGGTATGGAAGAACACAGCCTTTGCTAGGGAATAGTTCTCAGTTTTTGGGTGGGTAAGGAATTTCTCTTTCCTTCCCTTCCCAAACAGGTTTGGCATTGTGCAGTAGAGCTGCTTGTCCAGTAGACATCATACCTAGTAGAGAGCAGGCTCAGTAAGAGCGGAGGCTCAGGCTGCTCTGAAAAGTGTGACCTTTGGTAGCGTAGAAAAACAGTCTTGGCCATTCGAAGTTGAGCTGCAGACAGGAACTGGCCCTGGGGAAGCCTAGCTTGAGATATCAAGCCCATAGGATGAAGTATTAGAACACCGCAAGAAGGGGAAAGACAGCAGGGCTCTAGAGTGTCATGCCCGGATCACATTTCCTTATGTGTGTGCTTCTCAATTAGCGAACTCTGTATATGTTCATTCTTCCTATGGACATTGTGTAGTTGTGGGAGAATGTAGTTCAGCTTTGTGGGGGGGGGAGGGGTAGGAAGTGTTGGGGATATTTTTTTTATTATTATTTGTATGATGCTATTTCAGTAAATGCCTTTGCTTCAAACTAATTGTATCTACTGGTTGACTAATAAAGGTATTAATACTGATAGGGCTCTTATAAGCTATATCTCATAGTTTTAGGATTTCTGACCCACGTAGTACCTTGAAAATGGGGGTAGTCACCCTCCTTAGGGTGTGAGTTGGAAGAAGTATCCAAAAGGGGTGTTGTTAAATTGTGTTGACATGCTAGGTCTATATCCCAAAGACATGAAAGAAAGGGGGAGAAAGGACCTTTTTGTACAAAAATATTTATAGCAGCTGTTCTTGTGGTGGTTAAGCATTGGAAATTGAAAGGATGCCCATCAATTGGGGATTGGCTAACAAAATATGGTATATGATTGTAATGGAATGTTGTGCTGTAAGAAATGACAAGCAGGATGATTTCAGAAAAACCTGAAAAGACTTACATGAACTGATAAAGTGAAGTGAACGAAACCAAGAGAACATTGTACACAGTAATAGCAGTATTGTTTGATGAAGAATTGTGAATGACTTAGCTATTCTGAGCAGTACAGGGATCTAAGAAAATCCCAAAGGATTAATGATAAAGCATATTATCCACCTCCAGAGAAAGAACTGATATTGTTTGAATACAGATTGAAGCGTACTATTTTTTACTTTTTTATTTTTTTTCTTTTATTCAAGTCTTCTTGTACAAAATGACTAATATGGACATGTTTTATGTGATTGCACATGTATAACCTATATCTGAAAAATCGCTTGCTGTCTCAAGGAGGGAGGGATAGAATTTGGAACTCAAAACTTTAAAAAATGTTAAAGAATTGTTTTAACATTTAATTGGGGGAAAAAGAAAATATGCTTTAAAAAATTATATAAAAAATAAAATAAACCCATACAAACAAACAAAAAAGTGTTGTTGACCAGGGGAGTTTTTTTTTTTTTTAGGGGAGTTTCTTAATCAGTTTTGTAAGGTTACCTCTTTGCTTAGAGAGTGTGGACATGGCCATTGATGCCTTTTGAAAAGCTAGGGAATGTGTTCCAACTGGTTTCCAAAGACTGGGGCTACCTTCAGTATAATTGGCTAGCTAGAACTCTAGGAAAGGTAGACGCCTGTTGGAGAGGCCATCTCTTTCCTGTGGTTTATAAAAGTGAAGCTACAACCTTGCTTAGCCCTTTTTATGGGAAAGGGGGGGCTCCTTTTTGCCTTTTCCTGGTCAAAGGACAGACCTAAGTACATAACAGGGTAGACCTGTATTCTGGGTAGAGAGAAGCCACACTGGCTTATCCACCAGGAAAGAGTTATGGTGGTTTTGAGGCTAAAAACCCTAAGAATTATATGTTTACTCACAGTTTCCTGAACCCAGGGAGACTAGAGACCCAAGAGTGGACTTTCATAGCTCAAGATGGCAGTGGCCAGGGCATGCTAGAGTTCTTGTAGAAGTACATAGCAGAAACACTTAAGTACTTGCCTGTGTGGCCTGAGAGGGAGTTTATGGACATCTGACTTCCAATCTATTGTTTGTTGGGGAGGAGGAGGAATGGACTAGATTTTAATTTTGCTAAGCAGCATTATCCAAGAATTTAGACTTCTAGCTAGAGAAGAGAAACTTCCTTGGCAGTGTCAGCCTTGGGGATTGCCCCAGGAGTTAACTCCAAGTTAACAAGTAAAAGGATCAGACCTTTTAAGAGAGAGAAGGGTATTTCCTGAGTGGTGCCCTTCATGGAGAAAGATCCCTTCACCTATGTGGCGCCTGAACCTAGAGGAGCAATAAGTCTTAAAACAATTACTTGCGAATCAACACTCTGGGACCTTGCTGTTTACAGCTGTTACAGTGGGCTATTTGGGCTGTCACTTCCTATGAGAGTACTGCTGTTGCATATCTAGCAGACCTGAAGTATGTTTGCCTCCCAGGGAATATGTAAATCACAGGGGGCATTATGAGTCAAGATTGTGGAAGGCCTTGTGTGTGTGGTGAGAGTTTCACTGGAATGGCATTCCTTTCTGAAGAGAACAATGTGAGCACTTTATTTGTTCTCTGTATCTGTTTATGGGCTTCTTATCATCTGCATTTTCTGTGGGGTAAAAATAAAGGTTATCCAAGGGAACTAATGAAAAAAATTGCTAGGGAAGGTGTCCTAGCCATACCAGATCTTAAATTGTATTATAAAGTAGCAGTCATCAAAACTACTTGGTGCTGGCTAAGAAATAGAGTGGTGGATCAGTGGAATAGGTTAGGTAGACAAGACATAGTAGTCAATGACTATAGTAATTTACTGTTTGATAAACCCAAAGACCCCAGCTTCTGGGATAAGAACTCACTATTTGACAAAAATTGCTGGGAAAACTGGAAAAGAGTATGGCATAGACCAACATCTTACACCAAGATAAAGTCAAAATGGGTACGTGATTTAGATATAAAGGCTGATACTATAAGCAAACTGGGAGAGCAGGGAATAGTTTACCTGTCAGATTTATGGAGAACAGAAGAATTTATGACCAAGCAAGAGATAGAAAACATTATGAAATGCAAAATGGATAATTTTGATTACATTAAATTAAAAGGTTTTTGCACAAACAAAGTCAATGCAACCAAGATTTGGAGGGAAGCAAAAAACTGGGAAAGAATTTTTACAACCAGTGTCTCTGATAAGGGCTTCATTTCTAAAATAGATAGAGAACTGAGTCAAACTTATAAGAATACAAGTCATTCCCCAATTGATAAATCGTCAAAGGATATGAACAGGCAACTTTCCGAGGAAGAAATTAAAGCTATCTATAGTCATATGAAAAAATGCCCTAAAGCATTATTGATTAGAGACATGCAAATCAAAACGACTCTGAGGTACCACATCACACCTATCAGATTGGCTAACATGGCAAAACAGGAAAATGATAAATGCTGAAGAAGATGTGGGAAAATTGGAACCCTATTGCATTGTTGGTGGAGTTGTGAACTGATCCAGCAATTTTGGAGAGCAATTTGGAACTATGCCCAAAGGGCTATAAAATTGTGCATACCCTTTGACCCAGCAATAGCACTTCTCGGGCTGTCTCCCAAAGAGATCATAAAAATGGGGAAAGGACCTACATGTACAAAAGTATTTATTGCAGCTCTTCCTGTGGTGGCAAAGAATTGGAAATTGAGGGATTACCTATCAATTAGGGAATGGCTGAACAAGTTGTGGTATAGGAATGTAATGGAATACTATTGTGCT
>NW_020954576.1:55476222-55551770 GCF_900497805.2 Vombatus ursinus | reverse complement strand
AGATGGAAAATGCTGCCCACATCGAGAGAAAGAACTATGGAGTGTGAATGCAGATCGAAGCATACTATTTGCTCTTTTTTCCCCCTTCTGTTTTGTTTTGTTTTTTTCTTTCTTGTTATTCCTTTTATTGGTTCTGATTCTTCTTTACAACATGACTAATGTGAAAATATATTTAATAGGAATGTATATGTGTAGCTTATATCAGATTGTGTGCCATCTTGGGCAGGGAGGGCAGAAGGGAGGGAGAGAAAAATTTAAAACTCAAAAGCTTATGGAAGTGAATGTTGAAAACTAAAAATAAAAAAAAAATTTAAAATAAGTAATAGGAAATAATTAATTAAAAAACAAAACAAAAGAGAAAATAAATAAAGGTTATCCTTTATGTATGTGCATTTGTTACTTTGAGTGCTTGTATGAGAACTGTGGACCTTGTAACCCAGTTGGGGGAATTTAGAGCTGAAGTACATTTGGAAGTTGTTTGAAAGCTCGAAGGCCCCAATCCGAGTTGTCTCTGAGATTCTGGAACAACATAACACTTTGTACACCCAGAGGGCAGCAACAGAACCAAACTAGGCCTTCCCTCCAGAAGTACACAGAGCCCTAGCCCCAATATCAAGTCTGAAATCAGGAAGTAGACAGGAAGAATGAGCAAACAAAAATGGAATCCCACCTTTAAAAGCTATTATGGTTACAGAGATGCTTGACACAAACCTAGAAGTAGAGAATGACTCCAAGACATCTATAAGCCAAAGCTCAAATTAAAACACAACTTGGTCACAAATTCAACTAGAATTCCTGGAGAGATGAAGCAAGACTTTAAAAACGAAGTTAGAAATGTTTTTGTCAATGAAATGAGAATGCTAGAGGAAAAATTGGAAAAGAAATGAGAGCTATGGAAAAAAGATATGAAAAGAGAATTAACAGTTTGGCATGAGAGGTACAAAATCTTGTTCAAGCAACAAATGCCATGAAAATTAGAATTGAACAAATAGAAGGCAATGACTCCATGAAACAAAAAGAAATATTAAAACAAAATCAAAAGACTGGAAAAAAAGAAGAAAATATAAAGATCACTACTTGGAAAATAGATCAAGGAGAGAAAAAAAATTAAGAATCATTAGACTATCTGAACTCCATGACTGAAACATGAGCCTAGACATCATATGTCAAGAAACCATATGTCAAGCCAATATCCAGAGCTTCCAGGTCAAAGAAAAAAAATATTACAGGCAGCCAGAAAGAAAGAGTCGAAATATGGAGGAGCCATAGTCAGGATCACACATAATTTAGCTGCTACCACTGTAAAGGCAGAGAACTTGGAATCCCATATTCCAAAAGGCAGAGAATATAAATAAGCTCCTAGACAACAATAACTTACCCAGTAAAACTAAATATAATACTACAGGAGAAAAAAATGGACTTTTAATAAGAGTTCTCCCAAGCATTTAGAAAAGACTTGAGCTGAGTAGAAACTTTGAGGTTCAAATAAAAGTTAAGAAAAACATAAAAAGGTAAACACTGTTGAACAGTGATAAAGGATTAAACAAGGATAAACTTCATTCAGACATGGAGAGATGATGTGCATGTCCCATCTGAACTCTATCATCATCAGTCATAGAGGGAGTCTAATTAAGCAAAGTCAGGGAATACTCTGTTATATCCTGATGACCTTAAGAGAAGAATGGAAAGAGGGGGGAAGAGGACTACACTCTGAGTGGGGGAAGGGAAAGGAAGGTTAGTAAAAATTATCTCACGTAATCAGGGTATGCAAGTAGAAGTCTGTACAAAGGAGAAGGTAGAAGGAATGGCTTACACTTAAATTTCACTCTCCGAGGTTTTATCCGGTCGATCAAAGGAGGGAAGAATACACCCATACACATGCATATACACTGTTGTTGAGTTGTGTCTGACTCTTTGTGACCCTCTTTGGGGTTTTCTTGGCAAAGATACTAGAGTGGTTTGCCATTTCCTTCTCCAGTGGAATAAGGCAAACAGAGGCTAATTGACTTGTCCAGGGTTACACAACTAGAAAGTATCTGAGATCACATTTGAACTCAAGTCCTCCTGACTCCACGCCCAGTGCTCTGTCCACTGAGCTACCTAGAGGGCTCCTATGCATATTCATGGTTGTGTACAAAGATACAAATGTAAGGGGAGAAGTGGGAATTAAGAGGGTAGATTAAGAGAGAGATTAATCCTAAACAAAGCAAACTCGAAAGTTGTACAAACATATTTATAGCATTTTTTGAGGCAGCAATGAATGAAAGAGAATCTGAGGGGATGTCCGCAAATTGGAAAGTGGCTGCACAAGTTATCATATATGAATGTGATGGAATACTATTGTGCTCTAAGAAACGATGAAAGAGATAGTTTCAGAAAATCTCGGGAAGATTTACATGAAATGATACAGAGTGAAGTTAATAGAATCAGAATAATTTGTACAAAGACAGTAATATGGTAAAGACAATTTTCAGAGAATTAGGAACTCTGATCAGTGTAATAACTAACCATGATTCCAGACAACTAATGATAAAATATGCTGCCCACTTCCTGATTGAGAGATGAAGGTCTAAGAGTAAAGAATGAGACATATTTTAGTGGGGTTTATAGCTGATGTGGAAATTAGTTTTGCTTTGCCATATACATTTATAGTAGGGGTTTTGTTTTTATTTCTTTCTCAATTGGACAGGGTTAGGGTGGGAGGGAGAAAAAGTGAATTTTTGCTGATTGAAAAAATGTAATTTAAAAAGAAAGCTATTACAATATGGCAGGTGAGAGATGATTAGAGTATTTGTGATTTAAGTGGAGAGAATGGGCCAGAATAGCCTATATATTAACTTTTGCATACAGTTTAAAACTGGAAAGGATAGCTAATGTGTTGAATAACTAGATTCCAAAAAGATCCACATACTATAACTATGGACAGAATCCAAAATGAGGAAATTTATTAGAGAAAAATAGAAATCCTGTGCATGAGTTTAAAAAAAATCAACTGTACAAAGGTTAGGATGGGAGATATGAAACTAAAAATCATGTCCATGTGAAAAACATCCAAGGTCTACAAGTGCCCTCTGAGTCAACTTTGTGAGGTGCCAGCCAAGAAAGTGAATGGGTTTTAATGTTGATTGCCCAAAGCAGAAGTATCTTAGTCTAGTGAAAAGAGCACTGGAGTCTGAGCTTGAACCCAGATCAGATTCTGACTGATATTTACTAACTGGGCAAATTGCTTAGCTTATTTGAGCTACAGTTTTTTTCTGGCCTATAAAATGAGGTTGATACTTGTACTGACTACCCCTCAAAATTGTTGTGTGATAGCCTTTGTAAATGTTAATTCACTATGTGGAATTCACACTGTATTTTTATAAAGTCAGTGTTATCATTATGGAAGTTGAAAATCCCACAATACCAAGCCCTGGTCAGACTATGTTTAGAATTTTGTGTACAGTTCTGGGTGCCACATTTAGGAAAGATTTTGATGATCTGGAGTACATCAATAGAAGAGGGAGACCATTTTGGCTAAGGGTTTCTTACATGGGTCAGTTCAAAGGACTGGGATGTTTACAATGAAGAAATGATTTTAGGGGGTATGTGATAGTTGTCTTCAAACATTTGAAGAGCTTTGGCTAGGTTTGGGAATTATCACCAAGATCATAGTCTTCAGCGTTGAAAGGGACCTATTGGGGCAGCTAGGCGCAGTGGGTAGAGCGCTGGCTCTGGAGTCAGGAGGACCTGAGTTCAAATTCAGCCTCAGACACTTGACACTAACTGTCTGACCCTGAGCAAGTCACTGAATCTCATTGCCTTGCAAAACAAATGAAAACTGAAAGGGACCTCAAAGGCCATCTGTTATAGCCTCCCCCTGAATTCCCCTCAATATCAACAAATTATTAAGTAGCTCAGTCCTCTGTGGGCACCCTCAGACTGACTCCACTTCTATAGTGATGGTTACAGGTCATTCATTAGTTATTTGTCCAGTGCTACCATACTGCCTGAGAAACTGAATCATACACTTACTTGATATGGTTTGGAGGGTCATAGAAATATATATCTAGAGCACTTCCTCTGAGGTCGGAGGATTTGGGTTCATAATCTTCCCTCTGAGGCTTATTACCTTGGGCAAGTAAATTTCCCTGTTCCTCAGCTTCCTCATTTGTAAAAGGAGGTGAGAGGTTGGATTAGATGGTCTCTGAGGTATCTTTCAGCTATAATCCTATGTAAAATACAGATTGTGTGTGTGTATATGTACATATACACATACACAGAGATGTGTTTATATGTAAGGGAGGTGCCCAATTAAGTAAATCAACTCATGCTTCTCCATTTAAAGTTAAGATGCTAAGCCTTTGTGTCTTAGTTGAGTCATCCAGCCATCACATTTGAACTATGAAAAGGTCTTGATCAATTTAGGGGTCTTTAATGAGCGATTAGATGAATGAGAAATGAAATTGCACATGAAATATTTGGATTTATAAGAATACTTGATAACATACTGTGGGGCCTGTAGAAAACCAAGGAAGATATTCCAACTAAACCTTGATAAGGAATTGAGTGGTGGGGGTGGGTGGGGTGGAGTAGATAGCAGAGTGTCAGTCTTGTTCTTGGGCTTTTCTCCTCCCCCACCTCTTTTACTGGAGAACTTTGAAAATTTCAGAGGGACGGAGGATTTGTGTTTTTTTGTTGGCAATCCAGCAAATTGAATTTTGGAGGTCCAGACTTTTTCTCACATTACGTCCTTAATCAAATGACAACAGTATTTGCATTGGGAGCCAAGGGCATATTGGATGTAGATTCAGAGCCCAACAGAAGAACTGCACCATAACAAAGAGTTGCTTCTTGGGTACCCCATGAAGGAAAGAAATGGATTTCCAAGAACATGGAGCTACAAATTGTACCTTTGCTACATGTATCTCTAAATTTCAGCCCACTTTACCCTGGGCTGTCTATGTACTGATGGGAGAATATGTATATTATAGATTTTTTGGTGGGATGTTTTATACTAACTATTCTTACTGTAACATTTCAGTAAATACTCCTTTCATGAAGCTAGTTAGCTAATTGATATGAACTGACAGTCATATTAGGAAGCATATTGGTAGGGAAACATGAGGTATATAGCATTATAAAATCACCCTCCACTCTTCAGACCTAACCCTAGAAGCCTGAGAGGACATGGTAGCTGACCTCTGGGCAGGCTGACCTGGCCTGTCAGTGAGAGTAGGGGTGAGAAAATCTCCCCAGAGCATATATATGTGCTGTTGCTCTCACTCTTGCTTGCTCTTGCTCTCGTCCTCCCCCCCCTTTCCCTTTCTCTCTCCCTTTCTTTCCCCCTTATTTCCTCCTCTCCCCCTCTGTTTCTTTCTCCTTCACCCTTTTCTTTTCTCTTTTCACTCCTTTTCTCTTTTTGTCTTTCTCAGTCTCTCTCTTCCTCCCTCTTTCTTTCTCTTTCTGTCTCTCCCCCCCATCTCTCTCTGACATAGATGGCTTTAGAAGTATATATCAACTTTGGGACACCATCACAAGATGGTCATAAAATTGTCGTTTTGTGTATGTGTGTAGGGAGGGTGGTACATAGTAGTGTCTTATTTAAATTTTATACCAGAACATGGCACGATGGAAAGGGTGCTGAATTAAGAATCATTAGGACCTGAGTTTGAGTTTTTCTCTGTCACTTAGTACCTATGTAATCTCTCAGTGCCTTTAGTACCCTTGTCTATAAAAGGAGGAGGTTAGATTGGATGTCTTCTGAGACCCCTTCCAACTCTAGCTCTCTGATCCAGCAAACAAAATAGTGACAGCATTTCAAGTAGAGAGCTTAACTTCTCTTGAGGTTTTTAAACTTACTGTGTGATCAAGTTTTATACAAAGAAAATCATAGGGGGAAGAATATTGTTTCAGAATTGATGACTTTGTTATGGTTATGGCAGGTCTGTGAGCAGTGGTGAACACCGACCCTTTACTAAGTACCCCAAGAAGAATGGAAAGTCAGAACAGCACAAAGCCTTGGGTGAGTAGGATCTAACGGGGCTCATAAAAATGAAGAAATCACTTAGGTGTTGCTATAGATGGTTGCTGGATAAGAAACCCTTCTTGCTCCCTGTGTGTGTTATCAGTTGATGGAAACACAGGAAAGAAAGTTGTAGGTGTATTTTGATATATCTGTTTTATATAATTATATGTGTATATGTTGTATATTTAGGTACCATAAGGGGAAATGAGAGAGGTACCCCCTTAGCATAGCATCTTACAGAGGAAGGTTACTGTCATGTATCATGTTTAATGGGGGTGGCTCCCATAACTAACTCAAATCCTCCTTGCCCACATCTTGGTTCACTTTTGCCTCAAGAGGTTATCACTAGTAGTAGGTCCGTGGGTCAATTTATGTTTATTTTATCAATATCTGCTTATAAACAGTCCTATTTCTAGAAATCTGTGCTTATTTGGGGATATTATATCATCTTTTTAAAAAATAAAATTTTATTGAATTCTTTTGATTTTATATCACCTAAATTTTTCCCGGTACTCCTTCCCCCCCACCCCCATTCCTGAGAGCCATCCCATATAAATAATAAAGAAAAAATGTTTAAAGAAAAAGTAAAACCAATCAATACACAAAAAAGAAAATCTATGCGATCTTCCACACCAATAGTTAGGGGCACTACCTCAGTGTGCTTCCTTTGCATTTATGAATTATCAATAGCATCACTGCCTGCTCCTTCTTTCCTGAGCCTCATCCTTGCTGAAGTGATCACATTATAAAAATCAAAACTTTTTCTCCAATCTCTCATAAGCATGCCAGCATTTAATCACAAAGATAAGAAATAGTGGCCACTAGATTTTTCTTTATATATATATATGTGCATATACACGCATACATATATACCTATGTAGCTGAATAGATATAGATATATAGATATACATATGTGTGCATATAGTTATACACACAGACACTCAGTATCCCAAAAGCAATTGAAGTTTAGAACTGATATATATATACATACATATATATATATAGATGTATATGTGTGTGTGTGCATATATACACACACATATACATATACACATCAGAGAGTGAAACAATAGAAAGGACAGTAAACAGTGGCAAGGGGGGGAAGTGTTCATTTGGATAGGGGGAAAATGGTACCTCATGCTGCTGCTTGCAGAGGCAGAATCAGCTTCTCCCTCATCTCAGCTTTCTTTCGAAAGGGGAAGGAAGTCATCCACCAACTTAATTAATGGATATTCAAGCATTGAACCAATTAAGTGAAGGGAGATGCAGCTCCCTCTAGCTACTCTACAGTCTCACCAATGTATGCTCATCAGTTCTAGAAGGGGAAAAATAAATTTTGTTCCTTAGACTTGAACAAAGATTCTCAGAAGAAGGGAGGAGACCTGGCACCCAGAGGTTGGAGCATCCTGCTTGATTGTTTGGCTTTTCTTCCCATCTCATAGATAACAGGAACAGAAGAATGCCTGCTTATCCCAATTTCTAGCCTTTTCCTCCCAAAATGGAGGAGCTTCTCCAAAAATGGAGTTCAAAGTTATCATCAAGTGATGAACTTTGATATAGTGGCTGTTTGGATTTCTCATCTTTAATTGTAAAAGGGCTACTTTCGTGTGTGTATATGTATATATATCAATCAGTTATTATATATCTGATACATCCTTTCATAGAAACTCACACATATATATACTCTCCTTTTATCATTATATCAGATGATTTTAAGGGACCCCACCCCTAACTGCGTCTAGTGATGAAAACATTTGTTCCTGCCTTTCTGTTATATGGAAGATTATTTTTCATTACTTATTCTCCAGGGCTGGCATTTTTCTAATCGCTCAGAGTTTAATCAGTGATACATATTGCAAATATTTTTCCTTCTGTGTAGGTTCTCTTCTAATTCAGTCTTGATTGATTTTGTTCACGCAAAAGCTTTTTTACATAATACAATTTTACATAATGCAATATACTTTTTTTGGACAAAAAGTATTTTTATTTTGACATCTGAATAAGTGTTAACTCCTTAGGACATGACCTTTGGCATCTTTTCCAACATATTCATCAGCTTGTTGCACTGTGCCTTTCTCAGAAACATAGATGCCATCCAGAAATTTTCTGATATCCTTCTTTTTGACTGTGGTGGCCTGTTGGATCAGGGCATCTGAGTTTTATGCAAATTCAATATCATTTCCTTCAAGAATTAACTCATCTTTTTGGGCTTGAGAAACAGCGCAAGAAACACCTGGTCTCATGCACACTCTTCAGATATACTTTTCACCCAAGAAATTTCTGATTTCAACAAGTGAGTCATTCTCTTGAATAACAACATTGATGGGGAAGTGAGCATACATAGACTTCACCTTGTAACAAAAACCCAGGGTAACACCTTTCATCATGTTTTGTACATGACTACAGATTGTGGACATGGTTGCAAATTCTTTTTGATTTCCCCATCACTTGTCCACTCAGAGCCTTTTTCTCTTTTTTTGCAAGGAGACTGAGCCCAACGTTGATATGGTTGAAATATCTAATGAGGATTCTTCTGGGCCCCTTCACAATAACTGTCCATCCTTTAAGAGAGATGTCAGCATTTTCTGGGATATCAACAGTCTGGTTGCTTAGTATGGTCTTCATTCTGGTCATGAATGGGCCACAGAGAGTTGCAATATACTTTTACATAATAGAAATTGCCTTTTTTCATTTTATGCTCTCCTTTCATTCTTCTTTAACTAATTATTTTCCCACAAGCCATAATTGTCAACAAGGTAAGGTAGATGATTTTCTTCCAGTTTTTTAATGGTAGCCTTTCATGTTCAGATTGCATATCCATTTTGAACTTATTATAATATATGGTATAAGTTTTTGGACTGAACCTAATTTCTGCTAAATTGCTTTCTAGTTTTCCTAGCAGTTCTTACACAAAGAAAATCCTTCCTTGATTGGCTCAGCTTGAATATATGAGATACTGGGTTACTATATTTGATTACTTCTGTTTCTTGCGTATCTCTTCTTTTCACCTGACCTTTTCTGTTTTTTAACCAGTACGTAGTTTTGATGACTATTGCTTTATAATATAGTTTGATGCCTGGTAATCTCATTTCCTTTTTATTCGTGTTTTCCTATTGTTTTCCCTTAAGATTCTAGACCATTTGTTCTTGCAAATTAATTTTATTGTTTTGCCTAGTTCTAGAAAATATTCCTTTGGTAATTTGGTTATTATAGAACTAAATCTGTAAACTAACAGATAGTGTTGGCACAAACTCTGAGCAGTGAATGTCTCTCCATTTATTTATCTTCTTTCTACAAAAAATGTGTTATAGTTGTATTTGTATAGCTTGAGTGTGTTTTGGTATGTTAACTCGTGTATCTTATACATTTTGTAGGTATTTTGAATGGACTTTTTCTTATGTCTCCCTGGTTTTTGTTAGTATTACATAGAAATGCAGATGACTTTTATGAATTTATTTCATTTTTTTTTAACTTCACTAAAGCTATGAGTCATCTCAATTAGTTTCTTCTCTGATTTTCCAGTGTTTTCTAAGTATACCATAATATTATCTGCAAATGAAATAATTCTGTCTCCTCTTTGTTAATGTTTCTGCTTTTAATTTTGTTCTTATGGCTCTAGCTAGCATTTCTAGAATTAATAAATAATAGTAAAAAGAAGACTCTTGGGGCAGCTAGGTGGCGCAGTGGATAGAGCACTGGCCCTGGAGTCAGGAGGACCTGAGTTCAAATCTGGCTCAGACACATAACACTTACTAGCTGTGTGACCCTGGACAAGTCACTTAACCCCAAAAAAAAAAAAAAAAAAAAAAAAGAAGAAGACGACGACTCTTTGATTTGCCCCTGTCTATATGCCCACTCCTGGCCTTAAAATATATGCTTTTGATTACATTAAAGAAGGGTATTTCCATGCTTATACATTTTAGGGTTTTTAATATAAGTGAGTGCTGCATTTTGTCATGCTTTTCTGCATCTGTTAAAATAATTGTGTGGTTTTTGTTTGTTGATGTAATTAATTATGCCAGTTGTTTTTTTTTTTAAATTTTAAACCATTCTTGCATCTCTGTGTGTGTACCAACTTGGTCATTTTGAATTTGGATATGGTACTAGTGTCCTTGTAGATATTCCATTTAACACATTTCTTTATCAGTATTTGTTAGTGAAATTTGTCTCTTTCTGTTTTGTCCCTTACTGGTTTAGGTATCAAGAATATATTTATTTTATGAAAGTTTGGTAAAGTGCTTTATTATGGAAGACAATTGATTTTTAGCATAGCTATTAATTACTCTTTAAATATTTGATTGAATTGTAAATCCAGGTGACCCAGAAATTCTTCTTTATTCCTTCCTCCAAACCACCTTTGGCAGTTCATTTGTGCCCTGCTTGATTTTCTTTTTCTGAGATTGATTGGTTTATTGACTTTTCAAAAAGCAGCTCTTGATTTTGTTTATGAGTTCTATTAGGGACAGTGATTGAATCTGTGATTTCATTAATATAGGAAATTCTGTGATGAGGGAACTATCTCTACAAATACAGGTTCAGAATCTTTTCTACAACTTAATAGGCTTAGAGAATTAAGTCACTTTCCTAGGGTCACATAGCCAGTATGTGTCTGAACCATTCTTCCTGACTCAAAGGTCAGTTTTTTATCTCCTGTGCTGCACTGTTGTCTAGCAGTTTCACATTCTTTTTTATTTTAAAGTTTTTCTGTTTCTCCTCTATTTGAGATGTCTTCTTTTGTATTTTGTTTTAGGGTTGCTAATTTGTTTTCCAGTCTTTTTATGATCAATTTGTTGATCTTATTTTTCTATTTCAGTTAACATAATTTTTTTTGAGAGAGAAAAATTTTCCTCTGAGGTCTGCTTGATCTGGGTCATATAAGTTTTACATAGTCTCATTGTTATTATGTTTAATATAATTATTTTTTAAGATCTGTTCTTTGACCCATTTAGCTGCCCATTTAGGTATGTAGCCTTTGCTCATGTGGTCTTTATCAAATTAATATTTTTATTGTATTATGGTCTGCAAAAGATATTTGTTTTCTTTTTAACATTTATTTATGATTCCATTATACCCTAGGGCAGATCCATTTTTTGTAAAGGTACCGTGGAATAATAAGTAATGTATATTCTTCCATTCAAAATTTTCTACATATCAGTCACATCTAATCTGTTGAGCTGTTTTTAAAAGAATATTCATCATTTTGTACCAGATTTTCCTTCTTGTTTAATATCTTTCTCAGTTGGATAAATCCCATAGAAACATAAAGCTGCTTGCTGTTTTTGTGTTACTATCAATGTCTTTTTTGCAATTCTACTACGTTTTCTTTTAAAAACATAGTATGCTATTTGATGTGTGTATATATTTTAAAATGCTATTTTTGTTTATGGTACCTTTAAACATTATGTAGTTTCCTTATTTGTTTCTCGATATGATCAACTTTTGTTTTCCTTATCTGAAATAATCACAGTTATTGCTTTTCTAGAGTTGCCTGAACCATAGTAGATTTTGTTCCATCCCTTATTTCATTCTGTATTTATCTATCTGGTTTAAGTCTGTTTTTGTATTTGCAAAATTGTATTTTTGTATTAATAAATACAAATTTTTTTGATTGAAAAATTGTTGGATAATTTTAAATAATTTATTCCTCTACTTTCTTTTTGTTGGGTAATTTAATCCATTCACTTTTAGAGCTATAATTAAATTTGTGACTTTGTTAAATTCTTTTATCTACATATGTTTTCTTCTTATGTTGTTTCCATGTAGTCTCTGCAGTTTGTGGTCCATATACAAATCTGCTTCTGTTCCCTCCTATTACCCAGCCTTTCTCAAGTTCACTGAGTTTACTTGATTTGTCACTGTCTCTTTCCTATCTTCCCCTTACTCTCCCCAGTTCAGATGAATGGTATAGCCAATGCTAGCTTTCTTTATCCCTGCTACCCCCCAAAATCTGTCTTCTTAATTTCAGTGACATTAATTTGTAATGTTTCTTTTTTTTTGTTTTTGTTTTTGGTTTTTTGTTTTTTTTGGTGAGGCAGTTGGGGTTAAGTGACTTGCCCAGGGTCACACAGTTAGTAAGTGTTATGTGTCTGAGGCCGCGTTTGAACTCAGGTCCTCCTGACTCCAGGGCCAGTGTTCTATCCACTGCGCCACCTAGCTGCCCCTGTAATGTTTCTTTCCAAGAAATGTTTTCATTCCATCCCCTTTGTTTCTCCTTTCAAGATGCTCTAAAATCTGTTCTCAGAAATTTTAATCCTCAGTGAAGCAGCAGGATAAAGTTGAAAGCTCTCTATAACTCTATGGTTCGGGGGAGCAATTCTGTCCTTTTTTTTTCTCCCCACTATCAGTTTTGATGTGATGACATCTTTCCCTTTAATATGCCCTCGTCAATCCACTTTGAGCTATTCCTTCCCAACAAGTGGGAGTTAGTACTTAGAATATGACTGTTGCTTAGAGAAACTGTTTTCCTAAAGTGTATCACCCCTCCCAACAAAGTTCAAAACTCCTGTTTTTACCCCTCTTGCCTCTGTGTGTTTGCTTCATGGTGTTAGCAGATCATTCCCTTTTTGTTTGTTGGCAGGAACCATCATCTAGTCTTCTCTTTGTGATTTGTCCTTCCAGGTTTTCTCTTTACTTTCCCAGTGCCCCAAAGGTAGGAATAGAAATGGAAAGCCTCTTGTCCACCTCTCCTCTTAAGTCTTGATTGGTCTCTTCAAGCTCACTCCTTCTTGTTCCACACTCTCTTCTTTATCATCCCACCACCAATTTTATGGATTTGAGGAAGGGTCATATAATGGGTAGAATGCTGGATTTGGAGGCAAGAAAATCTAGATTTGAATTCTTACTCAGATACTTAACTAGCAGGTGACCCTGACCAAGTCACTTAACCATTTAGCCTCAGTTTCTTCACTTGTAAAAGAAAGCAGTTGGCCTCAGTGACCTCTGAGGTTTCTTTCAGCTCTGAATCTGTGATCCTATGATTTACTAATGAGATTTTTTTTTATTCCTGAAATATAAATTCATTTTTCCCTCTTGTTTTCTTCTTGATTTTATCTTTTGTTCCTTAGATTCTTTATCCCATTGATGATCCCTTTGCATTTCAATGTCTGCGCCTGTGTGTTTTTTAAAAATAAAAGAGTAAACAAGACTTCTCTACCTCACATTATGGCTGTGTCTAGCCCTAGCCACATAAAAAACCGTTTCATTTTTTAGTTTTTCACTGCTATCTGAAAGTGTTCAACCTGTAAACTAATAGAACAAAGTTAAAACCCTCTTTACCTGTGCATTGTTTTGAAGTCATGGCTTGAATGATTTCCTTTTGGTGAATGTCCAATTGTTTGCTTTGATGATTAGGTTTAACTTTGCAAAATAAATTATTTTTTTCATGCCAACCAATCTTCTTTGCTTTTTGGAATATTATGTTAAGATTTTTCCTTTGATGTCTTATGTACACTGAGTAATGAAGTTTATATCACTGATTGTCATTGAAATATGAAAGATTTTTATTCCTTGCTGTCTGCAAAATTTGTTGTTATTATTTTGAAGTTTGGCTATGATTTTTCTTGGAATTTCTTTGTTTTAGTGTTGTGTAGATTCCTTCGATCTGTCTTTTGCTGTCTGTTTCCACTCTTTCTGGGCAGTGATTTTCTAAAATATTGTATTCAAATTTTTTAATCATGCCTTTTTTCTGGGACATCTGTAGTTCTCAGATTATCTTTTCATATCCTTTCTTCAGTTTCCATACTTGTAAAAAAATTTTGTGTTCTTTCAGTTCTTTGTTGTCTTTTGATTTTATTCGCTCAGTTTTCCTTCTGCCTCTTCATTTTTGTGGGCCACAAAATTGTCTTTTTCAGAGAATCTGTTATTTGGGAGAGTCTCATTTTGTTCCAGATTCTCTACTCTCATTATACTTGTTGATTTCTTCCTTGAGAACTCTAATTTCTGATCCTATTTCTTTGATATCATCTTGTAATTCTTTGATTGTTCTTCCTATCTATATAGGAGGTTTTTAGAGTTCTTTTGTCAGAGGACCTTCCAAAATTTTTTGTGATTTATTTATTCATTTTAATATTTGGGGCTTATTTTCTTTGGTTGTAAAGTACTTGTTCATCGAAATGGTTCTTTTCAACTGCTCATTTCTCTTTCACCATCCATTATTCTGCTGGTGTTTCTATGTTATTTTTTTAAATAAATTTTTAAGCACATTCATAAATATGCTTTTTAAAAAAACTCATCAGTACTTTCTGTTTGAGGGGCCTAGGACTTTTATTGACTTCCTCCAGTCCTGGTCTGTTCTCTCTTTTCTCATAGATCTGTGGCCCTGAAGGGATTGGAGTGATGGATTAGGCCTACCACAGGAAGACTTTTGGAAGTTACTATGGTTGAACCAATTCATCTTTCTTTGTCATTCCCATTGTTCTCAGTTCCACATTTTCTTTCTTTTTTTTTTTTTTTTTTTTTTTTTTTTTTTTTTTTTTTTTTTTTNNNNATTGGAATGGAACTTCTGGGAATTATTCAACTCCTTTACTGGATTTTCTTCAGTTCATAGATTGAGGAACTTATGGAAGAGGGTACACTGAATAATTGTGAGGGATAACTTTAGAAAGACCTTTAAAATTATCTCTTTTCCACCTTTCACTCTTTCTATTGGGTTCCTGTTTTCTCCTTTACAGAATTAGTATTAAATAATTGTAACCAACCCCTCATTTCTGTCCCGTTCTCCATAACATGCTTCATCTGGCTCTACAATTGCCCATTTTTTTCTTCTCTCACCTTAGGGCTAGTCTGACTCAGAGGCCTCTCTGTGTCTCCCTCCCCCACTTTAGCTAAAGAGCTAGGGCTGGAGTAGTTATCTAGAGTGCCAGAAACAATAGAAATGGTCTTTAATGTTTTGATATGTTTATTTTTCTGTAACAATTACTTTGTGGTAGGTTCTTCTAACTTTTCCCTTCTTGTCATTGTATTTTTTTTGCTTGTGAGCATTTTGTAGTTTATTTGGGGTGGTAGATAGGGAGCTGCTGTAGGATTACCCCTCTCTCTGCCACCTTCTCAGAATTTTCCCTGTCCATCTGTTTTCATCAGAGAAGTTCATTCATCAGAGTCATCCATAATCCTTTTGGGTACACAGCAATGCTACATTAAAATGGTGTTATAGACAGTCTTACTCTTAATGTGTATTTTTTTCCTCTCTATAGGACACAGGAAGAAAGAATCAGAGGTGTATGTTGGAAATCTTCCATTGGACACCAAGGAGGTATCACTCCCCCTGTTTGCAAATGGTTCTCTTTTCCTTTCTTGTATAAAATTATTTTTAATCTTCTTTTTGGAGGTTTGCATGTTCAAGCCAAAATTTTTTTATCCCACAGATTTGGAAGAATAAGTTTAAGAGGATTTGAATGATAGAGTTATCCCTACCTTATTCAGTTGTCCATTCTCTAGACATATGGAGGGGATCTGTGTCACAGATAATTCAAAATCCATTAAAAAATTTTTTTTGGAATGTATTCAGCACTGTGAAGGAAACTCAAGTTAAACTTTTAAAAGTGTCTGCTGTGCAGAGCACTAAAAAATGACAGTTCCTGCCTACCCAGGTGAGGTGAACTGGGGATTAGTCATACACATAAGGTCATTACTGTTATGGGACTTTAATTATACCCCACAAAAGTATTCAGTTCCTTGAGAGCAGAGACTGTTTCTTCTTATTTTTCTTTATATTTTCAGGGCCTCATCCAATGCCTGGCACAAAGTAGGTGCTTAATAAATGCTTATTGATTTGAGTAGTTGAGGAGAGTTGCAGAGAGCTATTTAACAATACAAGAAGATATAATTACATGCTAAATTGTGTAGTGCTATAAATTCAGAGAAAAGGAATCCTTTTTTGTCCTTATGGTAGATGATAGACTAGTCAGAGGAAGGTTTCATGAAGAATGTAGGACATAAAGGATGGATAGTATTTGAATCATTGTAGCAAGGGGACTTAAATGATCAAAGGCACAAAAATAGGAATGAACAGGAAATATTCATGGGACAGCAAGTGAACTAACCTAACCCTAGAAGGAGGTATATATGGGTAAATTGGAAGAAGTAAGGTTACACACCTGTGCCAAATTAAGGTGGATTTTTGGCCAAGCACAGGTTTGGTAGGGATAGGATACCCAGAGCTTTTTGAGCAAAGTAACATGAAAGTAGAATTTAAGGAAGATTAATGTGATGATTATTATATAGGACATAACTCTCGTGGTGAGAAATCAGAATCAGAAAGGCTTGGTGTAGGGGTCGAACAAAAGTGATGGCAAGAATAGTTGATAGGAAAGAATGGATAAAAGCAAAGTCAAAAGAAAAATCCACAGAAATTGGTGCTTATAGGATATGAAAGTTGGAGAGGAATAAAGAGTCATGGATGACTCTTAGGGTTTCAAGACTAAATGATTAAGAATGGTGGCACCATTGATGGGGGAAATAAGGGGAAGTTTCTTGGGGAGGAAAATGTTGAATTTGAGGCAATGCTAAATAGAAATAAAGGACTAGGACTTGGGTAAGAAGAATAAAGTAGAGATACAGATTTGGAAGAAGTGATTTTTTTGGGGGGGTGAGGCAGTCGGGGTTAAGTGACACAGCTAGTAGGTGTCAAGTGTCTGAGGTCGAATTTGAACTCAGGTCCTCCTGACTCCAAGGCCAGAGCTCTGTCTACTGCACCACCTAGCTGCCCCAAGAAGTGATTGTTAAAGCTATGAAAACGGATGACCTCTTCAGGGGACAAAACAGAGTGAAAGGGGGAGCTGAGGGTCTGACTGATCTATGGAATACTTGCCATTTTTTTTTCAGTCATTGATTTATTGATCATCTACAACAAGCAAGCCACCATGCTAGACTGAGAGAAAAAAACTCAGGAGATGCAAACTCCCCCCAGACTATTTTTATGGAAAAAAATAGGCTGTCAGTAGTTAAATAGGGCACTGTGAAAAATGCTAAGCAATATTGGCAACAAATGCTACAGGAATTGAAGAGGGAGATAGCATTCTTTTTCCTGTTGGGGTATTTGAGTCCTTAGCTTTTGAGGTTCCTGCCAAACTTTAAAACTGTGGTCCTGATTTTTGAGCTCAGCTTTGAAGAAGCTAAGGTTCTATGCTAAGATGGTTCAGTTATCTTAACAAGGTAAGAATACTCCCTCCAATGATTATAGCCCATCCTTGTCTTTTCATCCTTGCAGCTATTGTCCATGATTTCTAATAAATCCTCCGTAAGGAATTCCTCCATCGTGTTGAGATATTCCTCCAGATCGCTTGACACTGCATGGTTCCCAGTGGAGTATGCAGGCTCTCTTCCTATTATTCGTCCTTGCAATATAATTGGCCTGCCTCTTCCAGTTCTATGTCTTTCTGATGACATTCTGATTCTTTTTCTGTATGATTCTTCATTGCTAATGTATTGCTACCTACTCAGACCTACTATTCTTCTTAGTTTACCCATTTCTGTACAGAGAGCCACCATGCATGGAGGTCTGCAGCCTGAGTCATCCTTGACTCCATACTCTTACTCATCCTATATATCTAATCAGTTTCAAAATTTTATTAACTCCACAACTTCTCTTGTGTCTATTTTCTCATCACTCAGATGGCCACCACTCTAGCTCAGGACTTCTTTACTTCTCATGTGGACTATTAGTGACCTCCTATTTGGTCAACCTGCCCCAAGTCTCTCCTCCGATTCTTTTTCCACATAGTTGTCTGAATGACATTCCTAAAGCACAGATCTGACATTCTTAATTACAGTCAGAAGAGTCAGAGGAAATGGGTTTAAATTTAAGTTTTGCCACTTATTACTAGTGTGACCAAGTTGGTTTGCCTGTCTTGTCTTCAGTTTCTTTCTTCATCTGTGAAATGAGGGGGACTAGATGATTTCTGAAATTCCTCTCCACTCTAATCTGTGATCCTGTCATTCCGTACTTAAGAAAATCCAATGACTATGACTTCTGTGATCAAATACAAATTCTTCTGTTTGGTAGTGAAAGCCCTTCACGACTTGGCTCCAGCCTACCTTTCTAAGCTTATTATTCCCCTTACATTCTCCATGGTCTAGCCAAATAAACCTTTATAGGTTCCTTCTTCCATGACATTCCATCTCCTGTTGCTGTTCTTTTGCATTGCTGCCTGCCGTGCCTAGAATATACTCTCTTCTCACCTCCACTTCTTAGAATCATACTCAACTAAGATACAGTTCTTGCATGACGCCTTTCCATATTCACATCCCTCCCAAGCCCAAATTACCTGATATTTATTTTCTGTATTCTTTACTTTAGATGTGTCCCTGTCATCTCCCCCTATAGAATATAAACTCCTTAAGGTCAAGGACCATATCATTTTTGTCTTTGTCTCTTCACTGCCTCCTGGCAGATGCTAGGTGCTTTTCTTTAATAATATTTTCCCCAATTACAGGGAAAACAATTTTGAAAATTTTTTTAAAATTTTCAGTGTCAATTCTTCCTCCCTTTTTCCCCTTCTCCCTCCCTAAGTTACGAAGCAGTCTGCTATAGATTATATATGTGCAATAATGTAAAACATAATTCATATTAGTCATTTTGTAGAAGAAAACTTGAACCAAAAAAGAGAATAAAGAAAGAAATATAGCAGAGTGGAGGGAAAAGGCTTGCTTTGTAGGCAAGGGAATCTGAAAAGTAACAGAAATGTTCATTGCGTAGAATCATGGAATCATTGCATAGTTTCATGGAATGTTAGAGCTAGAATGGATGACCTTACAGACCTATGCAAGTGCAGCTCTCCATTTTGCAGATAATGAAAGTGAGGCCAAGAGAAGGAAGGTCATTTGCCTGTGGTTACATATTTGCTTAGACAGGAGACCCAAGACTTCTGATTACAAGTTTAGTGTTTTTACCATTATACTGCATCACATGCCACAGAGGCAGTGAATAAAACAAGGTCAAATTGAGAGAAGGTTTTGTATAGGTGGTGATAGGTCAGAAGGCTGGAAAAGTAGATTGAGTGCATACTGTGGAGAGGCCTCTAATGCCAGCTCAGGAAATTGTAGGTCAGTACTTGGACATTTAAAGTTTGTAAGCAAGAGGTGACATACAGTGTCATATAGTATAAGAGCAACAATTTCTTAAGTAGATGATCTCAGCAGGATTTGGATTTATAGACCATGGACCAGGCCTTTAGATATGAAAATGACATGTTTGTAGTCAGGGCTAGAATATAACTCATGAAAGTAAGGAATATATTTGCTTGGAGACCTGCAAATATGATAGAGTGCTTTAAATAGTAAAAAGAAGGAGGTAGGATGAAAAGAACCTAAGTATCTGCTAAGCCAGATCAGAGATTTTACTGAATCTTAGAGTTGGAATGAACATAGGAGATCATCTGGTCCATCCAACCTGTATGAAAACAGGTATGAATCAACTCTACAGTTTTCCTCACAGTGGTTTAGTCAGCTTCTGCTTAAAGATCTCCAGTGACTGAGAATTCATCAGTTGGACTTGGAATGAGGAAATACCTGTGTCTGAATTTTGCCTCCATCACTTACTAGCTATATAACTGAGACAGTCGCTTAAAACTCTGACTCTGTTTCCTCTTATGTAGAATGAAAATAATACCTATAGTATTTATTTTACCAGATTATTATCTGTGTAATGTATGTAAAGTACTTTGCAAGGCTTAAAGTTTCATATGAATGTCAGCTATTATTATAAAATGGGAGGATTGGACTAGATCTCAAAGGTCTCTTCTAAATTGTTTTTTTTTTTTAAGTCCTTTGTCTAAAGTCCTGTTCTCTTTTGGGATAATAGAAAGAGAAGCAGTGTAGTATAGTGTGTAGGATGCTGGACTTGGAGTCAGGAAGACCTGGGACTGTCATAAGGTGTTTACTAGCTGTGTGACTGGGAGAATCACTTAACCTCTCTATGCCTCAGGTTCCTCATTCTGTAAATGAGAGGGCTGTACTTGTTGACCTCTCAGATCCCTCCCAGCTCTAACTCTGTAATCCTGTGAAAGTATACTAGATTTGGAATCAGGGGACCTGAGTTCAGATCCTGATTTTGCTGCTCACTAGTGTGAACTTGGGCAAGACACATCTGTCCCTGGGCCAGATGACCTCTAAGGTCCTTTCCAGCTCTAAATCTATGACCTTGTAACAATTTGAATTGCCAAGTTCTGCCTCCTATTGAGGCCAAGATCTGCCTCTCTGTAACTTCTACTCGTTCTGCTTTTTTTTTTTGCTTTCTGAGGATAGGCAGAACAAATTGACTTTCTCTTCTACATGTGTTTAGTTCTGAATGCTGCATTTTAGGAAGGATACAGAAAAATTAGAGCTTTTCCATGCAGAGGAGAGTGACCAGATGGTGAGGAGAAAGGGGAGTGTCTCAAAACTCTGCTGGATGAGAAGTGGCTGAGCTGATTGAGGACGGCTGGTCAAGAGAAGACTGGAGGAATATGAGTGCTCTCTTGAAGATGAAAGGTTGTCATGTGAAAATCTCAAGTTAGAACATAAAAGGTCCTAGAGAGAGAGCCAGGGAGGGGAGTTTCCTAGGCAATGCCATAATCTCAGACTCCTAATTAGCAGAAAGGAAGATTTCTTAGGTAGCATGATTCTAGAATCTAGCCTTATATTGATAGAAGGCAGGTCTCTTGGGTAGTAGCAGACTCAAAGATTGCCTTGCAAATAATGCCAATCATTTGAATCAGCAAGCATTGATTGTACCTGCTGTGTGGAGGAGCTGAGGGAGGCATTGAGGATACAAAGACTGTAACACCTGCAACTGAATATCTGCCAATATGATATGCATGCCACCTCTGTCTTTATCTAAGTCATTGATAAAAATGTAAACAGTATAGGGCCAAAAATAGATCTCTAGGACACGCCCCTAGAGACCGCCTGCCAAGTTTAAATTAAACCATTATAAGCCAGTAACATTTACACTTTGAGTCCATCCATTTAATCAGCTTTGAATTCATCTATTACTATTTAGTCCACATCTCTCCATATTTTCTACAAGAATACTATGAAATATTTTATTAAATGCTTCACTGAAACTTAGGTCCATTGTATCTATAGCATTCCCCTGAACCTACCAGTTTAATAACACTGTCAAAAAAGGAAATGAGGCTAGTCTGTCATGACTTGTCATTGATGAAGCAATGCTGGCACTTTGTAATCACTTCTTCCTGTGCTCATTGCTCACTAACCATCTCTTTAATCATCTATTCTAGAATTTTCTCAGAAATAGAAGACAAGCTCATTGGCTTGTAGTTTGCAGATTCTTTTTTCTTCAGTTTTTTGGGGTTTTTTTAGAAAATCTGAATATTTGTCCTTCTGTAGTCCTGCAGAACCTCTTACATTTTCAGAATATTTTAAATGCCACTGACAGTGGCTTAATCACGTCTACTAGTTATTTCAGTATCCATGTCTATGTACTCTGACTTCAATTCATCAAGTGAAAGAAGGTGTTTTCTTTTGGATCTCCTTACAGGTAACAACTCCCTGTTAACCATTTGTTCAGTTATTTCCACTCTCCTTGGCAGGAAACAAAACAGAAGCAAGATGAGAATTGATCACTTTCTCCACCTCACCTCCCAAGCAGCATTCCTTTCCCTTCTTTGATCTTTTTCCTTCTCTCAATGTAACCTTTTAAAAACCCTTTTTGTTGTCCTTAGCTTTGCTTGCCAGCTTCAGCTTAATTTGAGCCTTCAGCGCTCCTGAGAGTGTTTACACTACCATGCCATGCTCTTTTATTCTTCTTTTATTACCTACCCTTGCTGCCATCTTTTGTACACATCTTTTTTTTTTTTTTAAAGTTGGTTGGTGAATTCACTGTGCATCTGCATTGATCTCTTCAGTTAACTTTTTTTTCTTTCTCATTAGAATTGTTTTCCTTTGTATCTTAAGAATTTCATTCCTGTGCTTCCTGGGATGACATTGCTTGTAGGATTTTAGTTCCTGGAATCCTGTTATTTTTTTTCTCTAAACCCTTTGCACTTCTCTAAAAATTTAGAGTGCATCTCTGACTTTGTCAAGCTTTTGTCTTCTCCATTACAAACTCAAGAAGGGAATAGTCACTTCTCCGAAAGTTTCCTGTCATTTCCATCCTAGCAGCCAGTTCCTTTTGTTTTTTATGAATCAGATCCTATATAAATTTTTCCCCTAGTTAGTTCATCCACCTTTTGAAGGATGAAATCTCTTCTAGACTTCAGGTCCAACAATCCAACACTTTGACACCTAGCTTTCTATTTCTCTTTCTGTCTAGGTGGTCCAAGGTAGATCGTAAAGACAAAATTGTTCCTTTTTTTCCTCTCCATTGATCTTCTCTCAGATCTTCTCCATTATGCATCCTGTGTCTGGTTTCTGGGTTTTTTCACATGCATATAACTTCTTAATGCTATTCCACTCCCCCTTTACGTATCCTGTTTCTTTTGAATAAGCTTCATTAAGAGCTAAATTCTAGTCCTGGATTTCATTCCACCAAATCTCAGTAATAGGTCACATTTGCCTGATTCCTCTTGCTTGTTGCCTAAATGTTTGCCATTTGTGTATAGACATTTTGAGGCAATGAGTTTTTCCTTCTGGCACCTTTCTTGGATTTTGTCTCTTCTGAACTAATAGGTGATTTAACTGCCATTCTTCTTCCTTCTTTGTAAGTTATTCTCAGTGGTGTATTGTTTTCTGGTTAACAGTAGACATTTTTATCCCTCCCTCTGACCTATCCATTTTAAAGCTTTTTTTATTAGATCAGATATTAGATTTGTTGGATTATGAGATGCCCTATAAATACATTCTTACCAGTTTTTGTTAGATGTACTCCATCCCTATCTAGGTGTCTGTTACCTGTTATAATAGCTATAGTCCAGAAATTCTGATCTCATTCTCAGCCACTATTTTCTTATCCACACAAGTATTTATCAAATTTTTTCCTCTTCTGCATCCTTCGCCTTTAGTAGGTTACAGTGAGGGGAACAGAGCCAACCTGTAGTCTGTACTTTTTCTCCAACTTCATAACCTTTGACAGTCTATCTTAAGTTCCTTCTAGCAGTATCATTTGTGCCTATGTGAATTGCCAAACGTAAGGAGTAGTCATCTGTCTTGGGAGGTTCTGTTAGGTTGTGTCTATATACTCCCAGAAGACAATAGACCTCTTTGTTATCAGGTCAACAAATGGCTGCCATAGTACTCCTGAGCTAGGAGTTGCCAGCTCTTTTTCTTCTAACACTTACTGAGTTGATATGCTTATCTGATGACTTCAGTGGTTCAGCTCTATAATTTCTTGGAGGACAAGCAGCTATTTCCTCCTTAGTGCATCCAGCTCTCTCCTTTTCATAATGTGCCTCAAATCTGTGAGGGACTCATCAGGATTTGGGGATATTACCTATTACAGCATCCCCATGTGTGTGCTAGTGGAGTCTAAATTGCAGGGTAGCATTGTGAGTAAGGAGGGTAGTGTGTGGAACTAAATGTGACCTTGTGGAAGGAGAAATTCACTGGAATGTTCCACTGGTGTGTAGGGGAGATTGTTTTGCTGTCAGACCCCAAAGGGAATTCATCCCACATGGCGGCACTTAGTATGGAGGATGTTAGGACCTTGTGGAAAAGTGGCTTGTACCAGAGTAGAAGGATAAATAGCAACTCATAAATTTTCTGTGGGGTGAAATAAAGACTGTCCTATAATCAGTATTTGCATTGTTTACATTGAATACCTATATGGAATCTGGGGGTTACTGTTACCCACATCTGTGGAGCCCTAGACAAGAACTGGAGTCTTGCGGTTTCCCAGAATAAACTCCAAGTAGGGGTATAACAGTGATATTTTGGAGTCACAATCCCATCCCCAGGATTAAACCGAGCCTCCATAAACTCATGGCTGGGGGCCTGGTTTACATTGAGCTATGGTTTATATTGGTATATAAAGCTCACAATCTTGTGAATGGATCAATAGTGATTTTTGTCATTTGGTATCAGTAGAAAGAGAAATGTCTCCTTAATTACTAAAGTGTGTTTAAATGGTGTTTTTTAACCTGAGAATGAACTTAATTTTTTTCTAGTGTCCAAAACATTTGATTCTGAAATTTGGGGAGCTTTTCCTGTCACTTGAATAGCAGTGATAATGATTTAATTACTTTTAATATTGATTTGAATGATTAATAAATGAAGGTTTAATAATAGTGACGTTTTCATGACCATATTGATATAACATAAATAATTTTTTAAAAAAGAAATTGACAATGGACTAGAAGGAATGCTGGTGAGGTGGGAAGAGAGATAGGATGATATACTATAAAGAAATATAAAAATTTTGAAATTTTTGGAAGACTTACTGAGAAATATTTATCATTATAAAATGCTTTTAGTCTACTCAGGCCTTATTCCCCCAAAATAATTTCTAACAAATATTATGAGGAAGATTTAAATAAAAACTAAAGCAATCCAATTTTAAAAATATTTACCAAGTGCAAGGCACTAGCTTGGCTTTGAAGATCTAAGACGATCTAAAAAGATCTGTGCCCTCAAGGAGTTTGCAAATCATATGGGGATTATAAAAGTAATAATATCTGGCATTTATACAAGGTGTCCCAAGAGTTTAAGACTTTACACCGTGTATAGTGTTTTAAGGCCTGTAAAGTGTCTCCTGTATTTTCTCTTCTGTGATACTGCCACCACCCTGGCAGGCCCTGTCACTTAACACCTGGACTGCTGACATAACTTTTGGGTTGGTCTCCCTGCCTCTAGTCTCTCTCTATTGCAGTCCATCCCCAACTTAGCTAAGAGCAGTGATTTCCTAAAGCTCAGCTCTGACCATATCACCCCCCCCCCCATAAATTTGACTTCAGCTGTACCCTCTTACCTCTAGGATATGAAATAAAATCCTCTGTTTGACTTTTCAAGCCCTTTATAACCTAGCCCCTTCTTACATTTTAATCACCTCATGTACTTTATAATCCAGGGACATTGGCCTCTCCAGGTGTTCCTAGCCCTAAGATACTCTATTTTCTGATCACATGCATAAGGCACTGGCTGTTCTTTATGCGAGGAACTCTCCTTCCTGACCTCCACCTTCTGACTTCTTTTAAGTCTCAGCGAAAATTCTACCTTCTACAGTAAACCTTCCCTCTGACATTACCTCCAGTTTACCTAGAAGATTTCTTGCACGTACATAGTTGTTTGCATGGAGTGGAAGCTCCTTTAGACCAGGGACCATTTTTCCCTTTCTTTGTATCCCTAGCACTTAGCACAATGATGGGCACATATTAGGTACTTGTTGACTTTTTGACCCAAGAAGCTTATATTCTATCAGCAAAAACATGTACTCCTCTAATTAAATACATAATATGTACAAAGTAAATGCAGTCATTTCTGTGGGGAGGAGCCTTTAGCAGCAGAGATCAGAAGAGGCTTTAGGTGGGAGGTGACTGTCCCTCTTTCCCATTACATCTGTCATGGTACCCCCTGAGTCCAGTTTCTTCAACCAATGTTTACATGCCATAGATTCAAGGCCCTTCACAGTCATAAATTGCTTCTTAAAAAGGAGAAGTCAACACAATTAGTTTTGGTAATAGTTTACCATATGATATTGGGTTGGATTTGAAATAAATTTTATTGTTTCTACGTACTTATTGCCTGATGACAAGACATACATAGCCCAGGTGCCTGATATATTACAGTTTGATTTAAAATTTAAGAACTATTATAATGTTATTTTGTTTCCTTTACCCTTCCCCTGTCCTCCTCACCACTATTCCTTTCTTACTTTTCCTTCTTCATACTTATCCTTAGGAGGACATTCTATCCCTTCTGAAGGACTTTGGCCCACTCCGTGTCCAGAAAGTTCAGAATGGCTGCAAATGGTAGAGTGGCTTTTCCTTTTTTACTTTTGGGGGAAATCCTCCTTTTCACCTTTGTCTAACTTGTTGATATGTTGTGCTGGCAAAGAAACAAGATTGAAAAGCTCCAAAGTGCAGAGTTTTACTTTATCTTCCTCTTTGGCAATCCATTCAGTTTTGGAAACACCTTCCATAAACCCTTTGTTTATTCAACAAACATTTAAATACCTACTATGTGCAGCACACTGATGGGCAATGGGATAGCAGAGGTAAGATAGTTCCTTTTCTTAAAGAATTTACAGTTTGGAAGTGATGATAAGATAGGCATATGGATACAACTAGAATTAAGAAAGTGAAAAACAAGAAGAAAAAACACCATCAGATCCAATGAGAAGGACATCACTTCCTGCTGCAGGAATCAAAAGGATTTCGTGGGGGAAGAAACATTTGAGTTAGACTTTGAAAGATGAGCCTGGGTCATTCTGCTGAGATGAGGAGGGGAGAGGAAGGCAGCCCTCTGCCCAGAAGAGTAGGGGGAATAGGGTGTGCTCAGGGATGGCCAGTAGTCCTTTCAGACTGCAGGGTCTTCTTGAGTAACAGGCTCAGGAGTTGGGACTTTTTTCTCAGTAGGTAATAGAGAACCATTGAAGGTTTTTGAGCAGTGTGGATAGTTTTTTTTTTTAATTATAATCAGACCAAAGATTAATCTGGCAGTATCATAGGGAATATATAGAGAGCAGAGGATTAGAATTAGGAAGATGTGTCTTCACAAAATATCTTTAAGCTGGAAGTCGTCTAAGAGAGGTTAGAACAGATGAGGAGATGAGTAGAAAACATACCGGGTAGAGGATGGGTGGAGGATGTTTAGCCCAGAGAAGACAGATAATAGCTGTCTTCGTTTATTTGAAAAGTATTCCTACAGACAAATAATAAAACTTTTTTTACTTGTCTCTAAAGGCAGAACTAGCAGTGATGGGTGAAAATTGGAAAGAGGCAGATGTAGGCTTGATGTAAGAAAAAACCTGCTGACAACTAGAGTTGTCCGAAAGTGGAGTTGACTGCCTTGGAAAGTAGTGGGTTGCCTGCATTAGAGGGAGGATTCCTCGAGTAGAGAGGAATCTAACACTGGTTATTGCTGAGGAGATTTTTTTCATGCTCGGCCTGTGTTACTTGGTGCTGAGATCCCTTCTATGATTCTGATAGAAATGGGCCTTAGAGAAATTGGGAGAGAATTGTCGATTTAGAACTCGAAGAGATCTTCAAAATGAACTAATCTAATCCACTCAGTTCATTTCACGGATGAAAAAAGTGAAGAGGAGATACAGGTCACAGAAAAAAAGAGTTAGCCTTCACCAGAGAGATAACCAGATTTCCTCAGACGTGGGGGGTGGGAAGTGAGGGGATGGAAGAATGGCAATAGAAGACACAGAAGTTTTAAACTAAAAAGGAGGAGAACTGAGGGAGCTCGTGTTTCAAGGCTTTTATATGCTCAGAAAATAGGGGAAAAGGTAATCTGTAAAGCGGCTAGATGGGTTTGAGAGTTGAAAGATGAAAAGGTTTGGAATGGACACTGTGGGTACGATTCTACATCTAGCACTGCTTCAGACCCTGGACCAAGAGATCACAATGCTTGGTTCTATTTCTGGATATGTCCTTGACCTCCAGTGCTAGATGACCTTGAAGAAAACACAGCTTAGTGACTTGGTTTTCTGTAGAATGAGGAAAATGCATACTCCCGACTTTGTTGGTATGCTAAAATGACAAAACATAGTGATGAAAGTACTTTGACATTTTTAGCATATTGGTGCTGTCGACATTCAAAGGAATAGTAATGTTACCCCCTCTTGGTTATCCAAAATGTCCCTGGGTTTTCTTCCCATGAGACTGGGACCTGGCATGATTAAAGTGAACTAGGAAGGCATTAGAATGGAGCACAGCACCTAAGGTGGTTGGGTTTTTAATCCATCCACTCATTTCTGAAATGGACTCCCCTAACTCATCTCTGTCTGTTGAAGTCCTTCTCTTCTAGAGCCAAGCCTTCCTTGACCAGACTGCCTGGAAAGGTGAAAGTTCTCTCTCAGAGTGCTTTGCCTGGATTTTTCCATTACTATGTATAGGAAATTTCAGTAGTCCCTGTTACTTACCTCCATTAGCTCCTTCCTTACATGTTTGGTTGTTGAAAATGAGGATAACGCAGAGTGTCCCAAAAGTCTTAGTGAAGTTTTGAGCTTTGATAGCTTTTAATCTCTTTTAAGCTATTTAAGCTTAAAACTACAGTAAGACTTTTGGGACACCCTGTATTAGCCTCTAGCCAAGCATCCATGTAGGGCTGTGAGGATCCAGTAAATCTGTAAAATGGGGAGGTTGGACTAGATAGCCTTGAAAGTCCTTTCTGGTTCTAGGTCCATGTTGCTGTGAAGTGGTAGAGGAGTGCGAGCCTTATTATGAGGCTGTGTAGTACAATGGAAAAGGCATTGAATTTGAAGGCACAGGACCTGGGTTCACATCCTGGACTTACTATTTACTACTTATAAGACCTTGAGCAGGCCTCTTACCTCTCTGGTCTTCAGTTTCCTCATCTATAAATTGAGGAAGCTAGACTTGACCACTAGGATCTCTTCCAACTCTATGGATCATAGAGCATGAGTTCCCTTTTTTTGTGGGAATATTTTTGCAGATGTTCCCTCAAGCCAACGAGAAACCTTTGTGTTACGTGTTAGTTGAGCTCTTATCCCTTCCCCAGGACAGCATGGCTTCCTGGCTTCAGTGTTCTTGGCCCTCTTGGTACAGCAGCAGCTCATGAACTGGACATTGAGTCGATCTGAAGTGCTGACCTGTGTGTGACAAGATGGGGTTTCTCTCTTTCCTTCTTAGCTTTGCATTTGTTGACCTGGCCTCTGCAGAGAACGTGCACCTCGCAGTCAAGCAGCTGAATGGACAGATGTTTCATAACAGAAAGTTGTACCTGAACTCAAACAACTGGATCCCCAAGCAGAGCTCGGACTCCACAAAGGGCAACACAGAGTTACCGGTAAATTCTCCTCTTCTTTCTCTAGCACCTCTTTAGAGAGTACTTTCCCATCAGCAGATAATTGGACAGAAGTCACTTTGTGATTCCTAGCATTTTCTTCAGTTCTTGGCCTTGTTCTTTTCAGAGGAAACATGAAGTTAGGCCAGTTGGGTGACATTTGATAGTAAGTCAGTATTTCGTCGGATCTGGAGCAAGGGAAGAAAAGGGTGATAAGAGACACTGTTGAGGTAGTCTAGATAAGACTTGATGACTGGATAGGAGGGACAAGGAAGAGTGGAGGATGAACTCAGAGGCAGTTTAAACTTAGCTTCTAGGGATTTGAGTTTGGACCAACCTCCATACAGCTATAGATGAGAAATTGACTATAGCTGTTGTGTTGGAGCAGCAAGACCACTGGAGTTGAAGGTACAACCTGTACTCAGATCCTGGCTCTGACATTCACTAGAGTATAACCCTGGGTAAGTCCCTTCACATCTCCCTGGCTCCATTTTCTCATCCATAAAATGAGGATATTAATACCTATGGCATCACAGTATTGTTGTAAGATCAAAAGAGAATATGTGTGTTAGCCAGATCCATGTGGCCTGTAGCAACCTCATGAGGTGTGGGATATAGTGAAGCCAAGGTTACCTTTGTAAACATTTTACATATCTTAAAAGATCTATATAAATATTAACATACCTGATTACCCTGGACCCTGCTACATGAAGGGCAGGTGATTGAACACTTCAACCCTCCCTCATTGTTTTCTAGTACTCTTAAGGAGGATGGGGGAGGGCATTCATTCTCTCTGCCATTGGCTCCAGCCCCCACTGATTATATTCCCTCAATTTTAAGGTTCCATGCATCCTAGTTTCATTTAACCAGTTAATAGATTAGCTTTTACAAGAGAATATTTACTTTAAAGATATAATAAAATCAAATATATAAACATCCATCTACCATAGGCCTCAGTCTCTAGGGAGGGAAGGGAGATGAGGTTCATAGCTTAACTCAGTTACTGTATATCTTAGTCACACCAAAGCTCCCTTTGAGCTCAGTCCTGGGCACCCAGACTTCTCATGGCTTCTCTTCCATACTGGCCACAGCTTGAGTCCAGGTCTAGAGATTCACTGAGACCTGAAAGGGAGAAATGAAACAGACCAAAACCCCAAGCCCACTTCTTGGGGACACAGGGCCTGAAAGAAAGGATGGAAAGGCCATCTTTGTTCTCACTCAACTTAGTTCATGGTGCCCATGCTGCGAATGAACAGGACCTTCATCCCATTGCAGGCTGCCAGAGAGACACTGGTCCAGTCTAGTAGTTTTAAAGACTCGGCCTGTTTGGCCAACACAGCTATTGGAGAAGTTGGCCGAATGGCTTCTCCCAGAAGCATGTCCTTGTTGTCTTGGGGTCTCCTACCTTAAGTGATCTGAGCATGTGGCACAACCATTGTATCAGTTGATACTTTTGTCTGGGCCTATGATTTCCTCAGGGTAGGGAGCACCTGGGAAGAAACTCCCTTTGCCACTGTAGATTGACAGTTATCTGCACTCAGTTGCCTGAGAGCAGTGAGAGGTTAAATGACCAGTTTAGGGTCCTGCAGCCATTATGTCAGAGAGGGAACTTGAACCAAGGGGATCCTAACTTGGAAGGCCAGCTTCTCTCTACAGTGCCAAGCTGCCTCTTGAGGTTTGTGTGTGGCAGTTGTTTGTTGTTCAAAACCTCTATGTTCTTGGATGAAGTGGTAAATTTGGATACACAGTAGCTTTAGTGATACATGAACCTCCTACTAATAATGAGTGGTAGCACAGCATGGAGCAATTGTGTCCAAAGTAGGGGCCCTGGACCCTGGGGGTGTGTAATTAGCCAGAGGGTAAGAAGATGGTTCACATCTTTTCCCTTTCTGCACTGTGGGACTGATATCTGATCCAACTACATCTAACCTTGTTCCCCAGTGTGGTGCAAGCTCCCAACCCTCCTGGCTTCTGATCCAGGCATCATTCCCTTAGGACATGGTCAGCAGCACCTGCAGGGCCATTGGTAGAGTTTCCGGGTCTGGGGTAAGAGTCCCACCTCTCACCTTTCATTTGGATGGAACCAAGTGAGTCATGTAGGATGAACAGGCATAAAATCTCATTATGTTTTCATTCTCCTAAAACTAACCTGTAAGGGCAGCTAGATGGCCCAGTGGATAGAGTACTGGCCATGGATTCAGGAAGACCTGAGTTCAAATGTGGCCTGAGATTTGATACTTACTAACTGTGTGACCCTGGGCAAGTCACTTCACCCCATTGGCTTGCAAAAAACAAACAAACAAACAAACAAACAAAAAGCTTAACCCGTCTTCCCAATTTCCCTTTTACTGTTGAGAGCACCACCATCCTTCCAGTCAGCCTCGGTTCACTGCCCCAGGGTCATACCCATTCTCCCTTGCCCCACAAATCTAATCATTTCCAAAACTTTGTGGTTTCTACCTCTGCAACATCTCTTTTATCTGTCCCCCTTCTCTTCACTCACATAGCTACTATCCCTGTTAGGTCCATCTTCACCTCTTCTTGTTGATCTCTTTGCCTTGTCTTTTCCTTTTCTGGTCCATCCTCCACATGCTGCCTGATTTTCCTGGAGTGCAGACCTGGCCATGTTATGTCTCTGCTCAGTGAACTTCAGTGGCTCCTTCTTTATTCTAGAATCAAATGTTATTTGATCTTCATCTCATTCTTTTTTAATTTCTATTTTGTATAAGTTTTATAATGTACATAATTGTTAATACAGTATTACATATATAATTTATAAATAGATGAATATATACTTTGAAGGTGAGTGTTCAAAAATCATTTCATGATAGGGTCGTTAAAATTTACAGCCCACTGGCATTAATGGATAGTGAACCAGCCTTGGTTCACCCAGACCTGGGTTCAGTCCCTGCCTCTGACATACAGACTTTGTGACCCTCGGCAAGTTGCTTACCCTCTCGGTGATCCAGGCAACTCTCTAAGGCTGTGAGATGCATAGTAGTTGTAGTTATATGTGAGGAGGAGGTAGTTGAGTGTAAATTGGGAGTTCTCCACACCAATGAAATCACATGTGGAAAAAAGTTCCTTCTTTATATACAGTTTATTTGTATTATGTATACAAAATAATTTAATAGTAATTGCTTTTTGTTCCTTAGTCTTCTCTTTGAGTTCTTGGCCTTGGAAATCCAAGGATAATTTGTAGAGGGAAAGGGCCCAGGGAGAAGTTGCTGTGAAATTAATCTGTTTAAAGTGTTGGAATTAATTTTTCTTCACTATCTTGCTTCTGTTTAGATTGGTTTCTTACATGCCACAGAGGAAAATGCCACCATTGGTCAGAATATCTTGCCCGAGTCAGCCATGTAGAGATATAAGTAGTAATAAAGATGACAATAACAATATTAAGCAGTCATTGTAAGGAACCTTTGAGGATCATAAGGGAGGTTTTATTGAGTTAATGATTAGATTACTGACTTACCATTGTCACTCTACTGGACTTCTCTGCTTTTGCTGTTAGTTTGCAAGTAGACCAGCCACAAAACCAATTTGTTTAACATGGACTAATGCTATACTTCCATACTTTTCTTAGTTGTGTGCCTGGTACCTTACTGCGGAATTGAATAACTGATGTCCTTTCACCCAGAAATGAGGGAAGCTATCAGGAAACAGACTGTCTCTTTGCTTGTCTGTCTCTCTATCCAGCCACCCAACCAGCCAGCCTCACAAATACATATAGACTGGGCTGACTTGAGCAAGTCCTTTCTCCTTGGTAGGCCCCATTTTCATCCTCTGTAAAATGAGGGGGCTGAACTAGGTAATCTCTGAACTTCCATCCAGCCTTTGCCTGCTGGTAATTCAAAGGAATAGAATTCGCAGAAATGAATTTCTCATTTATTCTGCATTATCAATCAAGAAAGTATTAATCACCTACCATGTGCCAGGCACTGAGCTAGGAGCTAAGTGAGGTGGGCCCTGCCTTCAAGGAGCCAACATCCTTTTGGAGGAAACCACATCTATAGGTATCCTGTATGTTGGCTTGTTTCCCATGGAGAGGATGGGGACAGCATGGCAGACGTTGTGAACTGAAAATCCTTCTGTCAGAGAGCAGTAGCAATCCTTTTCGGTACAATTAGATAGTATGTCCTCATGTCCTCATGTCCTAATGTGACACTCTTGGCTCTGCCTTAGGCTTTGGAGAATGTTCCCTTTGAAGACAAAGGTACCATGATTCCTGGTGAGGCAGAGGAAGCCACAGCAACTCCTGGTAAGTGCCTGGACTGATATCCCTCCCCAAAGTGCCACCAGGGGGCTCTTCTCAGACTAGTTTGTTCTTTTCCCCCATCTTACCCAGTGGAACATTCTAGCTTTCCCCCCAGCTCATTATCTCCCTTGATTTGAGGAGTCTGATCAGCCAGAACTCCCCATTTGCCCATTCTTTACTTCCAGCTGACCCTTTGCAGGGCAGGGGAAGAATTGGTGTTTTGGGATGGTCATTTTCTTCTTTTCTTTTCCCACTTCTCTGTTCTTCAGCTCTCTAAGAGCAGGGCCTTGGTCTCCCCTTGAGGTTGGATTTCACAGATTCTAACCTAGAACTTTCCTGGGGCTGAATCTTCTGTTTCTGTTCTAGTGCCTGCCAGGCAGACCCCTCGAGCACCTGTTTCCCCTACTGCAACCGAAAGACCAAGGACAGCCTCCTATGCTGTTCCCATGGAGATGAGGTCAGTAGAAGGGCAGGAAAGACTGATTAGGTATCCAGCAGGGAGCTTAGCCCTCTGCACAGAGGTCCGGGTACAGTGTCAGAATGTTTGGTGGTGGCAGCAGTAAATTTTTCAGGAGTTCTGGGGTTTAGTCTAGGCTCTATTGTTGTTTTCCCATATGTACAATGAGGTTATTATCTCTAGCTCAGGTGGTAGAAGAGAATTAATTTCAAAGCTCCTTCATGTCTTTAAGACAACTTGACTTTCTGTGCTAAGGAAGGAAATCAGTGGTCCAAATCATTAAAAGTAATTTGCATTTGATCTTGGAATACTAACTTTTAAAATTTGTATTTTAAAAAGCAGCAGATTTTTATTTTAAATTTTGTTCTGTATAGAACAATAATGAAAATAACTCAAAGTCACAGGAGAAAAATCACAGGTGTGTTGAGAGGCAGTTTGGTATAGTAGGTGGGGTGCAGTCAGGATATCTAGTTTTGAATTCTACCTCAGAAAAGCTTGCTAGCTGTGTGACTATGGGAAAATCATTTAACCTCTCAGCCTTGGTTTCATCTCTGCAAAATGGGGGATAATGATACTTGGATCATCTCCCTCACAGGGTTCTTAAAGGAATGTGCTTTGCAAACCTTAAAGTGCTATATGAATGTGAATGATTAGGTGTCAGAAGCTGAGCAATTCACATTGAGACTTTGCTGGGTTACCATTTGAATCACTTGAGCATGCTGGGAAGCTTCAAAAGAAAAGAGTAGTTGAGTGACTTCAACCAAGGTGGTCTGTTTTCATTTCCTGACTTTCCCCTTTCCTGTAGAGGATCCTTCTTGGTGTTTCTTCTAAGGGATTGCTTCCAAGACCTGAGCTGGCTGGCCATTATTCGCAGCATCCGTGGGGAAGTGGGGCTGCTGGTGACAGACACGATCCCCCAGACACCATTCTTCTGGGCCATACACCTCACTGAGGTAGGCCTGTTGGGTACATTGCCAGGGTAGTCAGTCCTATGCTGTCCCTACTGATTTCACCTTGGGGTGAATCCAGATGGAGCATTGTATTTGGAATTAGAACAGCTTGGTTTCCAGTTCTGGATCTTCTACTTCCTACCTACTTATGTGACCTTGAGCAAGTCAGTTTCTTTCTGTGGACCTCAGTTTCTTTTTCTGTAAAATGAAGGGGTTGAACTAGGTAGCGTTTAAGGTTCCTTCTAGCTTATAATTATATGAAACTACCCACAAAGCAGCCTCTGAAGCCTAAGAATAACATCGGTGCTCCCTTCCTCAGAGTAGACTAAGCAGTTTCTAGAAGGTCAGAACATGAGAGTTCCTGGGAGCTTCATCCATCTCCCAGCCAGCATTGTCCTATCTGGGTGAGACAGGGAGGGGTACTAAGATTTAGAGCTGGAAGGGTTGTGCTCCCATCTAATCCAGCTTCCCACTACTAGCACTTGACAGAAGAGGAATCACCAAACAATGACTAAGCAAGATATGTGTCATTCTCTTTCTTTGTCATGATCTTGTTTGATCTTTGGCCCTTTTGTGGGAAGATGGGTTTCTATGGTGGCTGGAAATAAGCCTGACTTAACTTGTTTTCTCAGAATTGGGTCAAGTTATTCCCTATCTCCTGTCCAAGGAGTGGCTATTTAATGCCTAGAAGTATCCTGTAGTGGCTGTATTGGAGCCTATTTAGTGCCCATAGTAACATAGCATAACACAAAAGAAAAGACACTAGCTTTGAAGTCAGAGGACGTGGGTACGAATCCTAGCTCTGATACCTTGGAGGGCCTCAATATACTCACCTGTGAAATAAGGGGATCAAACTACATGGCCTCTGAGGATCCTGCCAGGTGTAGATCTGTGAGCCTGTTACCACAGTTGAGTCAGAGATATTGGAGGATCTAAATAGGATTTCCAGGATACAGTGCCAGCATAAGGTCTTGGTTATTCATGCCTTTCTGGTCCAAGTGTCACCTGAATAACTCTCACGCTCCCCAGAGAATGCAGTAGCTTCAATAACCCATAGTATACTCACATTGCCATGACCTCGCTCTTCCCTAAAGATGAATATGTGAATGAACATACAGGCAATATGGCTTGCAATACAGAAAATGTGATCAGGTGTGTGACTGCCATTGACAGGAGGCTCATATGAACATGGAGAAGCTGTTTTATGCCCTGGCAGAAGTGGAGGAGCAGCAGCCTTACCTGGCGGAGGCAGAGGTCCAGCGTGGGATCCGCTGCTTGGGGGAGTGCCACCTAGGGGACGATGATGGTGGGGCTTGGAACAGGTATAGAGCAGGGAGGGGGATGGCATAAAGACTCTCAGGGCAAATGGGAAAACTGATTTCCTTTATTAATCAGCCAGATGAGTAGTCCATGATACCAGGTACCCACTGAAGGCAGAGCCCTGTACTGAAGATATAGAAAAGAAAAAAGACGACACTTAATAAGCCCCAAAGGAAAGAAATAGCGGCAGGGAGCAAGACACATGGACACAAGTACACAGTGAATGTGTCAAATAAATGGCGGTTGGTTGGTTGGTTGCCTGGAGACAGTAGGCCCTCAGGTCTCAGGCTAGACCCCTGGAGGAGGTGAATTTTTGAGTGGGGTTCAGCAGTAGAAAATTCACGGAAGCAGGCAGTGGGAGTGGGGGAGGAAAGATACCTTTCTCTCCCTGCCTGTCTGCCCCATCCTCTCAGTAACTTTCTCCTTCCTCTGTCACTCCCTTCTTCTGGTCTTTTCAGTCCCTACAGGGCCCCTGGGATTGGCTTTGTTGCTCCTTGCCTCATGGTTTCTCCACTGTTCACTGTCTCTAGAGCAGAATAAAAATGAAGAAAACCTGACTTTCTAGCCCTGTTCTGTCCCTCATCCTTTCTGTCTTAAGAGGATAGGGTGCAGGGCTTGGAGTCTTGGATGGCCAGGTGCTGCTGTTGCTTCTTTCATGGCTTCTTACTGTGGGATCCTGTGTAAGTCATTTAACTTGTCTGGGCTTCAATCTCATCTACAAGATGATGAGGTTGGAATGTTGACCTCAGAGTCCTTCAGGCTATCTCTGGTTGTCTGCTAGGTGCCTTCCTTTTGTGTGAGTCTTTGTGGAAACAGTTCTTCTCTCCCCCTTCGTTCCCTGGCAGGTGCTGGGTGTTGGACCGAACGGGTGACTGGGCCGTGGTGCTCTTCATTGATTTTGGCTGTTCAGCTACACTCCCAGTGCAGTCTTTGCGCAGCCTGGACAGTGATGATTTCTGGGCCATCCCACCTTTGACTCAGCCCTTCATGCTAGAAAAAGGTAATCTGTGCCATGACCCTTCTTTTACCCTGCCCAGCCCCCCACCCTCCCGGACATACTCTCTGGAGAGGAGTGGAGGGAAGGTGCTGACGGGGTCAAGGAGAAAATGTCGGGGAAAGGCCGGCAGCTGGAGATGAAGGGTTCAATCATCGCTCTGGGCTGAGAGCATGGTTTCCCAAACTCTGTTGTGCAGAAGCTTCGGGCTGTGTGAGCCAAGTTGGATGCTAGGGAACAGCATTCCTCCCAGCTCAGCCATAGCAGGGGTTGGCTGACCTGAACAAAGTTGTGCTAGGTGGGGGCCCCACTCCTTCCCCTCAATCTTTGCCTCTTTAGACAGGGCTGGTGTGAGTATTAGGGCTGTGTCTGCAAGGGAAGGCACAGCCTGGGTGAGGAGTCACTGCCCTCCTGGCTGGTGTATTTCTGTTAGGAGCAACATGATAGCTACCCCCTCCACAGGCACGCACACACACAACACACACAGATACACACATGCACAAAGGAGACAGAAATAGCCCTGGCTCCTGCTTTGTGGTTCCTTTCTCAAAATACCCACCCTGGGTTGGTCCTGGTTGATCTCTCCATTCCCTACCAAGTAGTAAGTGCCCTGAGGGCCTTGACCAGGGACTGCTTTCTTGTGGGTTCCACTAACATTTGCAAGTCCCAAAGTATTCCCTGGGCAAGTTAATTTGGGAAACACTTCGTTAGATCTTATCTTAGTCGCTTTAAGAGTTTGAACTGTGGTTGATTGGGGAGATAGGCCCCCCACTGAGGACACCCAGTAGTCAAGGGGTACCCCCTCGAGGCTTTTCTTCAGAACTGCACTTGTTCAGGTGTGGAGTAGTTTGTCAGACAGACGGTGTGCATTGCCCTGCCTGTGTAGACTACTATTAGGAGTGTTGAGGGGTGAAGGATCTGGAAGAAAGAAGTGCTCCCTGTCTGTGAGGGATGACACTGTCTAATGGAGAAGACAGGACAAGTATATCCACCTAGTAGAATGGAAGCTTCTTGAGGCCACAGAGCTTCAGCTTGTGTCTGTATTCCCAGCACTAGCATGGTGCCTTGAAGGGAGTAAGCATGTAATAAATACTTGTTTGCATTAAGTTAAAGCAGGGCTCTATGTATGAGCGCTCACGTATGTATGTGTAGAGGAATGAAGCCAAAACATGGAGTAGTAAGTACTTGGGAACAAGTATAAATAAATAAGATACAGCCTGCGTCCCTAAGAATGTGGTGATGCTAAGAGCTAACATTTAGATTGTGCCTCAAGGTGTGTGGAGTACTTCACCTATGTTATCTCATGGGAGCCTTGCAACAGCCTGGTAACAGAATCCCCCTGTGAAAAGAGCGGTTATTCTTGTCCTCTCTTTATGGTCTGACAGTGTCCATCTCTGGGTGGGGTGAGTCGGGGGGGGGCCCACGGAAGGCAGGAAATCGAGGAATAATTCCATCCCTCTTTGCCCCCCACCCCCATGAGCACACAGGTGGAAGCCTTCCTGTTTTCTAATCTCCTGTTGGTCCAGCTGTCACGTCAGTACACTATAGCTTTTGACCTCACCTACAGTAGAGGTGGGTGTGAGCCCTGTGCAGATTTTCCTTCAGAGAGTCCTGGAATTACAGTGAACAACATCATAACATCCCAGAGGGAGAGAGACAGAGACAGAGAGAGAGCGAGTGTGAGAGTGGGCACGTGCGTACCCCCCATCCTCCCTCAACAGGGTTCACACTCATGATGGGCCATGGTGTCTGTATGAGTAGAGACTTGTGCTTTAGTGGGGTGGAAGCTCGGCTCTCCGCCTCCCTTTTGCTTACTGACATTCCTGTTTCCTAGGCCTCTCTCTCCTTCCTTGACCCAGCCCAGACTAAAAGTGTGTTTGAAGGTCTCATTTTGATTTTTAAATAGATATTCTCAGTTCCAAGCAAGCTGTTCGTCAAGTCATGAAAGGAAAAATCACTGGCTGCTTGAGCATGGAGGTAAGCCAGCCTTCTGGGCAACCATTTTGTCTCTCTCCACTCCCTGTGTTGCTTCCGCCATCATTCATGAGGTTCTTTGCTGTAGTTCATGTCACAGTTCCCCATCTGTCTGCCTGCTGCTTGTTCCCCACACGCAGGTGCCCGGTGTGCAGAGATGCTGCATTACTACCTATATGACCAAGGGTTCCCTTTCCAGAGGAGGATTTGGGGGTCGGGTCCAGAGTGGGCAGCTAGCTGTTCTACTAATGGATTCTTCTTTCTCCTTCCTTCTAGTCTCACATCCTGAAGTTTGAAGAAATGAAATGATAAACCTGCTCACTCATTTTTGGTTTTCCATTCCACTCCCATCTCAGTTCCGTAGGTGACATCAAACGCCCCCCATCTTGTTTGTAGCCATGCTGTTTCTCCTCATCCTATTATATCACTTTTACTCCTGTATTCCCAGGATAAGCTTGTGATTATATTTGATTAGATTTCAGTTCATAGGGCTCTGAACCCTGGCACAAAACCTGGAAATTCCAGGAAAGGAGTAGTTAGGAAACTTTGCATTTGCCCTGGTGCTCTTCTAAGAAGTAAGCTGTATGTGAAGGGCAGTTCAAACTTAGTGTAGGACTACTGGATTTATGTTAAGAACCTGAGTTGGCCCATATCTTTTTTTTTCTTTTTTGTACCCCCTTCTGCCGTGCTCCAGGAACAGGGAATAAACTGCCTTTGCAGATTTGTTGAACGAAGGGTACTGTTGCATTAATATTATGTCTGATATTATATGTGAAATCATTTTAGGTGGAAGCTATTAGCCCAACGGCTATCTCCCTAGCTGGTGGGAGTTACTGGGAGCCAAACAGTTGCAAATAAACTAGTTGAACCTGCCAGAGTTTGATGTGTGTTTCCTTCACTGTCCTAGCTGCTGCCCCGCCCCACCTCACCACCCCCTCCCCCACATTCAGTCTTTTTCTTGAAGCTGTGAGATTCAGAAACTGTTCAGCACTGACAGAATCACAGAATTTTACGATTGGAAGGGCCCTTATCAGCCATTTGGGCCTATTCATATGTGAAAAAAATTGCCACTGCACCAGCAAGTGGCCACAAGCTTCAGCCTGAAGACCTCTGACGAAGGGGGAGTACATCACCTCAGGAGTCGAAGGTTTCCTGATATCATCAGTCCTAAACTTGCCCTTTTGTAACTTCTAGCCATTATTCCAAGTTTTGCCACCTGTTGCCAAACAAACTAGTCTAAGCCTTCTTCCACATGACAGTCCTTGAAATACTCAAAGATAGCGATCATGCTCCAAATGAATCCTTTCGGGCTACTCGTCTCCAATTCCATCAACTAATCCTCAAATGGCTCAAAGCCCTTCGCCATCCTCTCTCCAATTTAGGGTCCTTTACAAACTCTGTTGCCCAGAACTGAACATAGTAATTCAGATCTGGGCTGACTGTGTCAGAAGGTGTTGGAATATCCTCTCTTTGTCTCTCTAAGCCGTGACTTTCACAGCAGTCCAAGATTGCATTCGAGTTTTTTTTTTTTTCCGCTGCCATGTCACACTGTCTAGTTACATTAATCTTGTAGTTCACTTGTACAATCTACAGATGTTTTCCCATCATTTTCATTGCTGTCTTTTGTTTTTATGTCACCTGCTGAATTTATTCCTTCTCCCTCACTCAGTAAGCCATCCTGTGTGAATTAAAAAAAAAAGGTGGAGGGACAGTTTAGCAAACAGGCCTGACTGTATGGGCAATATTCCATACTCTTAATCCCCTACCTCGGCAAAAAAAGGAACTCTTTTCAGGAACTCAGCTTGTCTCTGGGGCTAACCTTGGTCATTATTATAAGCACAATGACCATTTTGGGTTTTGTTCTGTTTTATGTGCCGTCTCATATTGTTTGTTTGGTTCACTCTGTATTGTTTCATATATTTTCCCATGCTTCTCTGAAGTGACATTTCTTCTGAACTAGTACTCCATTATACATGTACTACAATTTTTTTATTCCCCAGTTGATTGAGCAACTATTCCAGACCTTTTAGAAACTGTCCAGCTATACCTTCCTTCTTGAAATTCAGCTCCCTACTTTGCAACTGCCTGTCCTAGTGTGGGTAAGGGTGGCATAGACAAGATTTCTTTATTTCTTGCCCTTACATGACATGATGAGGCTTCATGAGTTCCTGATTCCTCCCACTGCCCCACTAAGATCTTGAAAAGAAAGACAGTTTTTACAACTGTTTCACCCCTTTCTTATTCTTACAAGAAAGTCTTACAGCTACAAAGACTCATGAACAAGTCTAAAGGCAAAGTTAGAAGTGGTCCAAGGGAAAAGTTCTAAAGAATTCAACAATCTCTTTGACAAAGCAACATACAATAGATTCTGAAAGGAGTCTTATCGCCCCTGCAATGGTTTTCTGGAGACAGAAGATCTAGGGTTCTCTAGCCCACGTAGCATCCCAGGAATTGCTCAGTAAAGGTCTGATGGAGCTAGCTTCCAAACAGAGCACTAAATGATTGATAAAATGTTCCACCTGGAAGTAGATATGCATCAAAGTGATTCAGCATGTTTACATGTGCATTTTGAAAAAGTTACTGAACTGAAAACAGTAACTAACCCATCAACCAAGTTTGATGTTATTATGTGGTTGTATGTAGTACTCTCCCAGTCAGGAAAGAATTAAGGAAGGTACACTCTCATTCTTTTTCGGTCATTATAATTAGACAACATTTAGTTTTCATTTTTTCTTTTCGTTTACATTATTGATCATTGTGTACATGTTTCTGGTTCTGCTGGCTTCATTTTGCATTGATTCATACAAATCTTTCCACACTTCTCTGTGCTCACATTGTTTTTTTAATTGTTCACTTGTTTCAATTGTGTCCAACTCTTCATGACCCCTTTTGGTGTTTTCTTGGCAAAGGTAGTAGAGCGGTTTGCCATTTCCTTCTGGTCATTTTATAGATAAGGAAACAGGCGAACAGGGTTAAATGACTTGCCTATGGTCACACAGCTAGTGTCTGAGTCAGATTTGAACTCAGGTCTTCCTGACTCCAGGCCCATCACTCTATCCATTGCACCACCTAGAGGCTCATTTGTTTCTTATGGGACAGTAATATTCCATTATAGCCATGTACCACAGATGGTTTTAGCTATTCCTCAATCTTTTTAGTGTTAGTAAAGGATGGGGAAATCATTTTAGCAAAAATAAAACCTTTCTGGCCAACATCTTTAAGTTAGGTGGCTATATAAGACCTTTCCATGCCTGTGTTTATACAGCCCCTCAAACATTTGACTAGTCTCATCTTTCAATCAATCAAACATTTAAGCACCCTTTATGTGCCTGGCATTGTGTGGAGCTGAGTATATGGAAGAAGGTAAAGCACACTGTGCTCTCAAGGAATGTATATTCTGATTGGGGGAAGATGTGTACATATATAAGTAAACGCAGAATTCATTACAAAGCAAATACAAAGTAGGTAGTCAGGGAATTAGAAAAGTCATCGTGTAATTTTGATTTATAAGATTTTCATTTATTAGTAATTTGGAACATTCAGTAGTTATTAATATTTGCAGTTTTTGTGAGAATGGTTTGGCCTCCTTTGACAACTTATCTATTGGGGAATGGATTTTGGCATTACATACTTGTGTTAGCTCCCTCTGTAGCTTGGCCATCAGACCCTTATCAGATGTAGATTCTAACAGAGTGAGTAGTAGACAGGAGTAGTTGTTTTGGTCACAAGGATAGTGAGTGGAACCACAGTGGAAGGGCGCTGACCTTTCTAGCAGTAATAGTACTGATTTGAGTATGGTTGTCTGAGAAAGGTGGTAAGCCAGAAAAGAGTGGATCTGTATATGAGGGCAGCAATAGCAAGATGGCTGGAGTGATGTTGACAGATACGATAAAAGGAGATCTGTTCAGGTTGGGCTGGACAACTAAGACGTTCCTTTCATTGCTGTACAACTTGAAGATGATAGTTACCTGCTCCCATCGTTTTTGTTTCCCTGGAGTAAAGTAAAGCTTATATATGAACTTACCTCTTTAATATTTAAATAACTTTATTAGAGCCAAACTATTTAAATAACTTTTATTTCCATTTCATCCTTTGGTAGATGAGAAAAATACATTACAAAAAACATTATGCAGAGAACAGCGCATGGAGTACACTCTACTAAAACACAATCTATACTCCAGCCAGGGCTGGTAACAGACATTAGGAGAGGAAGCAACAGAGGCCTTGAAAGCCAGATTTCTCCTCCTCAGAATGAGATTTTTCCCTATGTCCCCTGTTCCACAAAACTCATTTTATTCTGGAATACCCAACAAGGTGAAGGTGGGGTTAGAGCAGCATTGAGTGTGGCTGGAGAACCCTTTCTATTCACCTGGAGCAGAAACTTTCTTTCCCTCAATGGAATAGAAAGAAAACAAATAAACAAACGAACATCCCAAATGCAGAGTTAACAGTTTGGACACTACATACCTCCCCCAACGACTTTTCTCCAAAGCCTACATGGGAGGAGTCAATGACCCCTTCCTTCTGCCACCAGATGACTCAAGTCCTAAGTTGCCTGAGGCCAAGAGTCTCACTCAGGTATCCCTAGCCTGGTTCTGGTTCTGTTGCTTCCTTCAATAACTTGCCTATAGGCATAGGCTTATAGCAAGAGTGGCTACCTTGGCCCCTAAGCTGCCTTGCTGACAAGGAGATGCCAGAAGGAGGCTGGTAGCACCTAAACTGGGAAGCCCAAAAGTCTGAGGCTACCATTAGCACGTGGAGTGTTTGTTTAGCACATCCAGATTCTGATAGGAATTATCCCTCCTGACACCAGAGCCCTGGTTCTCAAATCCTATGAGGACTGGACTCCCATTGTCCAGGCTACCTCCTTTTCAATCAGCTCCAATTCTGGACAGTCCTATGAGATATTCTGCTGAGAAACCAACCAAACTACTCCTTCTATACAAACCAAAGCCAGGTCTTTTTTCAACTGACCTAATGGTAGCCAAGAGTAACAGGAAGGTGGGGACCAGAGGGGTTGTTGAAAGTTATCTAGATGCTCTGATCTAGGAGATGTTTTCAGGACACTAGCAGAGGGAGGGACATCAATAACTAAGTAATAGCTGTAGCAGAGCCCACGAGACCAGAAGAGACAAATATACACTTCAGTGACAACGGCCTCTACCTTGTTGTACTCTTCTATTTACCCCTTCACACAACTCTATGAATCAGCCTCCATGCTTCCATTTCCAGGAATTTGAAAATATTCCAACTAAAGGGAAAAAAAAAATCCCAATAGCACTGAAGGTGCCACTGAGTGTATTTCAGCAGGTCAAAAGTGGCTAGGTGGCTCTTTCTTCCAAGGGAAAAAAAAAAGAAAAGATTAAAAATCTGTTTGCTTTAGAAGCCTTTTGGAGACATCACGGCCAAAGGATGGACCTATGGTGAGCTTCAAATCTCCCTCCCCTCCTTGCCAGGGGCATGTGGCCTCCACCTTCTACACCAAAACTCAAGGTGAACACCATGTGTCCCACATCCCACCCCCCACCACACAGTTCAGGGGATGGCATGTGGGAATAAAAATAACAATGAAAGAGTCAAGACCAGCATCTTCAAATTAACAAACTGTAATTGTTTTCCCAAAGATACATTTTTTTTCCATACACATCCATCATACACTGTAACCAAAAAAAGCAGTGTACATGAAATAAGAGAAAATAAATTAAAAATCCATAGCATAGGTAAGGAGGCTGCTCTAGTCTGGAGCACAGCTGAGTTTCCAGCAATATAAGAAGGCTCAAAAGTTTCTTTTATAAGAATGCCTGCTAGCAAGGGTTCCAGCAAGGTGGTTGGTTGGTTTGTAAGTCAGTCTTGAGTATCTGAAACAGTTCTGTGTTTTGTTGTTTTGTTTTTTCCTTAGCGTTTAGAATAGCCATCATTGTCCTGCAATAGGCAGAGCTATCACGTCCAGGAAAAGAGTGAGGGAGGGAACCACAGAGGCAGCGTAAGATCCAAATACAGCATTCAAAGGTAATTGGTCCAGTGGTGCCTGGGGAGGGAGGAGGAAGATACTCCGGGGTTAGCCGTCTTCTTTGGGGGGTGTGTACCAGCCTGTAAACAAAGCATACTGTCAGCAGTACTGTCCCCAAAGGTTAGCCCCACATCTTCAATCTTGGGACTCCTTCTAAGGGAAGGTTTGATCCCTGGAAGGATGTCCCTATAGGGAGGAGATGGGAGATGACAGAATGCAAATCTGGATGATTTCTTCCCTGGACATCATAAAAAAGGAGCCCAATATGGCTCCTTATCTGAGACGGCTGAAGGAGAGACCAGATGTGTTCCTTCAGCTTGTGACAAGGAATGGGGACATGAGGGGGATGGGGGGGAAGTTATAAAGACAGACTATTTCCTGCCCCTCCCCTTCTGAAAGCAGTCATGTGTACTGGGGAAGGCCCTATAGGGCACACCCTTCCCAAGGCTGACCATGTGGGTTGTTATCCCTTCTTCCATGTGCCCCCCCCTCCCCCGACCCTTCTACTCTTACCATTTTTTTCATGGATCTGCACCAGGGACTTGTAGGACTGCTGTGCTCTTGTCAGACTGTATTGAGACTGGAGAACATTGAAAAGATGAAGAGTCAGTTCATGAGATGAGGACCAATTTGTTGCCTTGTTCTCCCATCTCAATTCTATGTTCAATTGAACAAGCACTTACTAAGCTTATACACTGTGCAAAGACAAGCCCTTGCCCTCAAAGGGCCTTCTATTCTCCTAGGGAGCTATAATTATTGACACAAGTAAGCACATTCAAGGACATCTGAGGAGGGGGAGGGTGATAACGAAGGGAAAGAGGGCAATCAGGGAGGGCTCTATACAAGGGTGACCCGAGTTAAACCAAAAGAAAGATGAGGCATCTAAGCTTCAGACTTCATAGGTCCACAGAGTTCTGAGTTGGAAGAGAAGTAATGTAAAAGAAGACAAATGGGTTAAGTTGGACTAGGATTGTGGGGAAGCTTAAGGGTCAAGAGGAGCTTGTGTTTCATCTCAGAGGCAACTGAGTGCACCAACCCTAAGGCTCCTGAACAAGGGAATGACATACTCACACCTATGCCTTGGAAAAACTATTTTCACAGCTCATAGAATGGAGAGGCTGGAATTAGGCAGACCAATTAGGAGGCTACTATAGTAGCTAAGGTAAGAGATGGTGGTGGTCTGAACTAGAGTACTGGCTGGAAAAGGATGCAAGAGACACTGTGGAGGCAAAAAGGGCCACAGGTGGCCGCTGAAGATGAGCTTAGGAGGACTCTACGGTCACAAGGAGAGACTGGAAGGATGGTGGATAATTTTATGGAAATCTGGAGAAGGAACAGGTCTGGGTGGGGAGAAGGGGAAGGAGACAGCGGTTGAATTTTAGACATGTTGAGCCTGCGAACAGGCTCCCCGGATGGAAACATTCAGCAGGCAAACAGCAGTGGAGGACTCAAGGCTGATGACAAAGATGCTGGAGTTACCGGCACAGAGGTGAGAAGAGAGCCCCAAGCAAGCCTGAGGGTACGGTCACACTTAGGGGATAAGGCATGGTGACTGACAGAAGCCAAGGCAGTAGAGTGCAGGGAAAAGAGCACCAGAGGGGCAGCTAGGTGGTGCAGTGGATAGAGCACCAGCTCTGGAGTCGGGAGGACCTGAGTTCAAATCCGACCTCAGACACTTGACACTCACTAGCTGTGTGACTCTGGGCAAGTCACTTAACCCCAAATGGCCCCCCCCCCCCAAAAGAGCACCAGGGCTGGAGTCAGAGGACCTGTGTTTCAGTCCTGGTTCAGCTTCTCCCTATGTGACCTTGGGCAAACCACTCTCTGGGCCTCGGTTTGTCATTTGGAGAGTGAGGCCATCAGACTAGGTGACCTCTAATACTCCTTCTGGTTGTAAAACCATAAACACATCTAGGATAATGGGGGTGATAACAGTCAAAACTGCAGAGGTCAGAGAGGATGAAGACTAAGGAAATAGTATCTTACATCGTATCATGTTTTAGGCTTTGCAAAGTGTTTAAAATAAATTATCTCATCTGATCTTGAGAAAGGCCACTGGGTTCAAGACTAAAGAGATCATTATTAACCTTTGAAAGAATAGTTTGTAGTCTAGTGAGGTTGGAAGACAGATTACAAGAGGTGGAAATGTGAGTGGGTGGAAAGGATTTAGAAGCAAAGAGGGCAGGAACCTTTTTTGGAAGGGTTTGGCAGTGAAAAAGAAGAGATAAGGGTTTGGGGGAATGGAAGGGTTGAGAAATTGTTTTAAGACCTGAGGTCTGAGACTGAAGTAGGCAGTGGGGAAGAAACCAGTTACTGGGAGAAAATTAAAATGAAGAGAAGTGATGATCAATGGGGCAAGCTCCTGGAAGAGATAGGAGGCAATGGGATCAAGAATGTAAGTAGAAGGATTATTCTTAGCAAAAACTATTTTCTTTTTTTGGTGAGACATTGGGGTTAAGTGACTTGCCCAGGGTCACACAGCTACTAAGTATCAAGTCTCTGAGACCAGATATGAACTCAGGTCCTCCTGACTCCAAGGCTGGAGCTCTATCCTCTATGTCACCTAACTGCCCCAGAAGGGCCTTTTTTAACAGATTGGGAACAAAAGAGGTAAGGATGAGTGAAGATACTGAGTGATTCTGAGGGAATGAGAAGCTAAAGGAGATCATGAAAAAGGGCCGTGACTTTCTTAGTAAAGGAGGAGCAGAAGTCACCTGCTGAGAAACTGGGAGTTGGGGTGGTAGCAGTGGCTTCAGAGGAAGTAAGATTTGAAACTACCACTGCAGGAATGTAAAGGTTACTTTGAGAAGAATTAAAAGATTTCTGCACAGCAGTGAGAGCCCTATTGAGATTGGATTTAGTAGCAGACCCAGGATACGTGATAGTATGACTTGTTCCAGCAGCTCTGAGGACAAGAGCTTCAGGAATACAAATGGAGAAGGCTACTGCCTGCCTATCTGGCTCCTAGCTTCTTATTCTACCCAATAACCCAAAGTATAAAGCAAACAAGCCATCAATATGCATTTACACTTGCTATATGCCAGGTACTGTACTAAGGAGCGGGGACAGATGGTTATCTGGTTGGCTGTAAGACACTATACTCTTCTTTCTACATTCTTTAACAGTATTCAACCTCTTTTTCCTTCTTAATTCTTAAGGCCACCACTTTGGCTCCCCAGTGCGGATATCTCAGGGCTCCCCTTTCCCTCCCAACTAACACTATGGACAATGACGGCTTCTACCCTCCTTGGGCCTAAAGAGAAGACCAGTGGAGGTGTTCTGCCAGCTGGCACCACACCCTTTCTCTGCCTGCCTCCCCGACACCTCTCCACACCTACCCCTACCCTGTCCTTACTTTGTTGGCTCCAAACTGTACTCGTGCTTTCCCTTTCACCAGGGTGGCACTGATCTGCATGATCACGGACTCTATGGAGTAGGCACTGCTCCAGCCCTGTGAAAAGAACGGGGAAGGGGAGGGGGAAATGATAGAACAGGTCAAGACATGGATTCCTCCAGTCTTGGGGACAATAAGACATCACAAATGAGTTCCCCAGACTTCACCCACAATACAGGCATTCCCAAACCATCCAGGAAGGGTGGGCACCGGGTGCTATCCTTGCCATCTATGACAGTGATAACTTATAAAAACTCCACCTGGGGATGTATTTGGGAAAATCCCCAGCCCAATGCAGCTGAGACAAGGCAACAAGCTCACCTGTTTGGTGAGAAGTTCCATGCAAATGGCACCTCCACCCAGGACATACCTGCAGAGGAAAAGACTGGTCAACTGTGCATGGCACAGGCTCTATCCCCACCTTTCCACAGGGCATCTCTTGTTTTTCCATCTACTCACCCTCCTGAGAGGACTGGAGAGACAACCCTGACAAATGGCGGGTCAAAGGGAAAGTTGTCCTAAGAGGAAGAGAAACCCAAGTCAGAAACCCAAGCGTGAGTAGTTAATCTATCAATTAACGAGCATCCATTAAGTGGCTACTGTGTGCCAAACATGGTCACCCCATCCCACCTCACCTCCCCACAGAGAATATAGGGTAGACAAGCAGAGATACAGGCCAGGAAAATGGGGGATGTGAAATGAGAACAGCCTTACTTTAAAAGAAAAGTTGAGGAGAATGAAGTCAGCCCCTTCTTTCTCTTTGAGGATCTGGAGATCGTTGTGCAAAGCGCTGTCCTGGTCAACCCTACAAAGGAGGGTAACAGGCTCTTGCTTGGTCCCCAAGAGCTTCAGAAGGCCTCCAGCCCACCACCATGCCCAATCTAGGGCTCAAGCTAGCATTGACTTGATGTCAATTCCAGGCCACAGACAACTTTGTTCCCTGTCCTGGCCTTCCCCCTCCCTAAGCCCCTGGGCTCTGCTGATGACAATTAAATAAGGCTGCTCTGGAGGCTTCTACTAATCGCCACCCCTCTGCTCCCCAGCCCCCAGCTTTTCACTTACTTGAGGAGTTTGACGTTCCAATCGTACAGGCTATCATTTACTAGTTCGACTGCATAGTTTCCTGGGGGTTGGGGGTAGGACAGGAAGAAGAAATGAGTATTACTAGGACAACAGGAAGGAGGACCCTTCCCCTCCTCAGGCTAAAAGACCAAAGCAAAGTGGTAAGGGCTCAGCACTGGTCTAACATCCTCACTCACTTCTAGGGGCTCTATCTTCAGGTCCTAAGCTTCACAAAAACCTAGGTTCCCACTGAGTAGCTTCAGGACCCCCCCACCCCAGCACTAAAGCCCCTGCTTCCCACCCCTTCTTCCTCAATAACCAATGTTCCAAAGTACCCCCTCTCCAAAGCTGGACTTACCGCCTTTGAAACTTTGTGATCTGTAAATATCCCTGAGCTCCTTCATCAGCCGGTCAGTGGCCTGCACCGAGCCAGACACTGCGCCCTGCAGGGGAGGGGACAATAGGAACCTCCCACCATTACAGGACTCAGGGGATACACCGTGGACTTTAGAGGATACCTGGCAATTGCCTAAGGATGGAAGCACTAATTCTTTCCTCCTACATTTCAAGAGTCAATATCCCATTCTAGGCCTTCTAAGCCTGGCACAGCCATGATGACAATACCAGTGGGAGAAACCCACCCTGATCCAGGACCCTTGCCCACCCCCCGCCCCCAGGGGACACGTACATTTAAGTAATCTTGCCTCTGGTTCTTTTTAATTTTCTCTAATATGGCCAAGTTCTCCTTCCCAATGCCATCATCCTCGGACCTTTTCCCCTCAGCTGGCTCTTCTTCTTTCATTTCATAGTGATCGAGGTCCTCTGTATCCTTGAGAAACGGAACAAACAAAAGAATTCTTTTGGTGGGGGGAAGGGAGCAGTCAGCCATCTCCCCAGCCCCATATGCAGTGAAGATGTGAGCTAGGCAGCCAATAGCCCACAGACTAAACTCCACGTTCAAGCCATCTGATCCCCCTGACTCTTTACTATCCTAAAGGGGATGTGTCCCTCTTTTCACCAAGTTCATATAAAGCATGGCTCAAGTGAGCATTTGATAGACCTGAAAAAACTGCAACAAAAGCCAGAGACTCATTTCCCTGACCTTTCTCTTTCCTCTATGATGAGGACCAAACAAGAGGGGATTTGGATTCCCCGCTATTACCCATCTGTATGGTTTTGTCTTCCCCAAGATTGACATGCAAGCTAAACATTTTACTTGGTAAACTCTTACCAGGCTGGTGGGTGGGTTGGGGGAAAAGAGAACAGGCTTCAGATCCTCCCATTCTCCCCACTCCACCCAGCAGACTCCATAACAACATAATGATTTGGTTTGGTCCCAACCCATGCTTTCATCAGTCAGTGTGATGCAGCACACAGAGGATCAGCAAGACTTAGGTTCCCAAGTCCCACTTCTGACACATACTGGCCATGTGACCATGGGCAAGTCATTTAATCTTGCTGCCAACTTCGTGTAAAGATCAAAAGTAACATACGATTACCCATCTGAATCACAGGTCTGGACCAAAACACCATGACAATGACTGATATTTATACGGTGTCTTAAGAGTGTCATATAATCCTCACAGCCCTCCATCAGCTTGACTGACCCTACCACCCAAGAGGAGTAGACAGAGGCCATCTCGTGCCTTGTTTATTCTTGCATTTTTAGCACTTAATATAGTGCCTTGCATAGAATAGGCATTTAATAAAAAAGTTTGAGATGAATTTTGAGTTATTAACCTACCTAATACTTACAGACTCAAGGTACTGTAATTGGGGAAGGGCAGAGAACCTAGGACATGAATCCACCCCTAAGAAGCAGTTGTGAGTCCCTTTTCCCTTAAGTCCAGTTTGACTTTCCCCTCTATTGGCCTGATATTCCAGCCAAGGACCATATGCCCTGATTAACCTTGTCCAACTCCAACCACACCAATACTCAGGTATTCAGCTGGAACTAGATTTACCATTGGATGCTGTGCTGTTTCTTGAGAGTCTTCAGTTACTTCACATTCATGTGTCTCAGTCCTCCCCCGCCCCCAATGAATGACCCCACCTTTTTTCCTTTGGTGTCCTCTCTACAGGACTCTATAAACAGGAGTGTCCCATACAGATGACCTTTAACTTACCAAAATTACTGTTACCACCCACCCCTCCTAACCCAGTTCTGTCACCTACCTCAGGCATCTCTTCATCTTCATCTTCTGAAGAAACATCTTCTTGTGTGCACTGCAGTGCATAGGGAAAAGATGGAGGTCAGAGCCAATGTTCCAAGAGTAGAAGGACTGGGTTCCCTAAACACATCCTCTCCTCTGACTACTCGGAATGCTCAGGGCTGGGATTCTAAAACTGCCAGCCTAGACATTCACCCAGTCTACAGTGTGCTGGAACAACTAATTTACCAGCCTGCTCATTACTCTTGATCATCTCTTTATCATTCATGGAGCAAGGAACTACAATTCAATTTCCCAAAGAATAGTATTTATTTACTTTGGCCTCCCTGACTGATGCTACACCTGTGATCCTGTAGAAGTTTAGGTCTCTAGCTTCCCCTAACCCTAGGAAACCCCCATGTGGAGGGCATCCCTAGATAAGTGAGCCACACTCCTATCTATCTTAGGGTTATGACTGAGATGGGAATAGAATAGACTTGCCAGAGGGAAAAAAGCCCCCTGAGTTACTCACCTGCTCTGCTGGCAGGGGCTGGTCCAGCATCTCAACATCTGGATGCTGAGGGAGGTTGTACAGTTTGCACAAATCAGAGATGATCCTCTTCAGATGCTGCAACAGCTGGGGACAGTAGACCACAGTGACATAAGATACTCTTGCCTCTCCCCAATCTGGCCAGGTGCAGTGGGAGAAACCAAGGACTCAGACCCAAGATGAAGGCTGAGTAGTATCCATTTCTCCAAGGGACATGGACCCTGGGTCATATTGGAAACCTGGCCATGGGAGTGATTCTGTTAGAAAGCCCCAGCATGGGGCTGATGACGTATTCTCCCTCTAGCTAGGGGAAGGTGGCTTCCCTACTGAGTCTTATTCAGGCCTGTTATTTTACAGTGTCGTCTAAATTTAGGACAATTCCCACCCTTCATCTGTCTCGACTGCAGGTTCTCTTCTTGGCTCAGGCCCCAAGTCCCTGCCCTCCTCACCAGAGTATTCCCTTTCTTTATGTCCACAAGTCTCTCCAGAACGGCAGCCAAGTTAGGGTCATCAGACTCCACAGACCAGATTGGGGGCACCGCAGGATAAGATTCCTAAGGGGAGAGGACAGGGAGGTCAAAAATGGAAACTTCAGATTCTGCCTGCCCACCCATTCCCAGGTGCCAGTCTGCCCTTCCCCCCCCATCTCTCTCACAAATGCCTGGCTCAGCAGATCAGTGCCCAACCAGGCGGATTTGGGAGGGCCCTTCTCTGAATGGAAGCTTGAAGACCAGAGCCCCTTTTCCTCTATTCCCGGTCACTGAAAAATTAAGGAAGGGGATCACAACTACTTCCAGTGAGACCCCAGAAACTGTTCTATTCCCTACACAGAGGTCTAGGCTAAGGCAATCCCCCTATATTTATAGAACAAGACTCCAGTCCCCTTTCCTCCCAAAACGATGGAACCCAGAGTTATGGAAGGACCATAAATACAATCAGAACAGAAAAAAGCAACAGCTTACTTTAGTTTTAGGAGGGGGAAGACTTGCAACAAATAAGGTTTTTATCTGGGGCCAAATTATTATTCCCAGCATTCAGCCAAAGGGTGATAGAATAAAGCGGTAGTATAAGGGAACCCCTCTTTCCAACACTGACTGGAGACCAGTTTTGCCCATCTTTTCTCTGGTAACCCTGTTAACCTGCCACCCTCACAGTCTAAGCGTGGGATGGAGGCAAGAGGTCACAGGGCTCTACACAACTGATTTAGGAGAAGAGAACCTACGCTGCTGACATTCCCAGCATTCCTAAACCACAACAGTGGATGCAGACAGCCCAAGTTCCCCCTATTTCCCAGAGAGGGGTTGGTTGAGAATCCAGACTCCTTTCTCCCTTATCCCACAGAAAGGGGAAGACTACCTGGGGCTCTCTGGAGCTAACCTACTGCCTCAGACATAGGCAGGACAGACAGCATATAACTGAACACAAAAAAGAAGCATGGGGAGGGTAATTCTATATCTGAGAAATTTGGGGTTTAATCTAGCAATAGTCAGTTAGGCAACACAATACCAAGTAAATCACGCACTTTTGATGGGATTCCCATCCCTTACCTAGCTCAAACGCCTCAATTTTGGAGGAAGATTGTCAGAGAGATACTATTATCACATCTGACTAAACCACTTTTTTCTCCTTACCCCAATTTTCTGTGAAGAAGAGGTGTGTCTGAAGGCAAAGTCAGAAGATGGAAGAAGAGGGGAATCCCTTTTGTCCAAACAGAAACTTTCCTCCCAGAACTTTGGCCTAGTAGGTAAAATGTGCTTTGGAAGCTGGCTGGGGACAATGTCCAAGCTGATCTGAAGTTGGATCTCATCCCCTCAGTGCTCCCAAACAAAACTATCTGCTCACTCTAGGCTGCACCCACCAGCATCCAGCCTGAATTAGCAAAGATTTCACCTCCCTGGCCTGTGAGGGGGGCAAAACACTGATAGAAGGCTAGGTAATCTCAAACATGTTAAAGTACAGTGACCATGTGGAATGGGAAATTATCAAAGCTATTAGTGACTAGGAAAGGAGGGAACAGACAGATATCCTGGGAATGGGGCAAGAAGTAGGCCATTGGGAGAAAAGAACAAGTTCGTTTGGGGTGGCAGAGTTAACTGTGAGATTTCTATAACCAGACTGAATTACTAAGATGGATGTAACAATACTACAGTAGATAAGACAAGATGACTGGGGTGGAATAGGGAAGTTCATCATCAAAAGGGGTAGAAAATGCAACTGTACCCTCATATCCTTGGGGAGTAAAGGAAGCTTCAAATCTCCCACTAACAGGGGCAGGAAGAGATTAACTAGAGGTTGTACCAGAAGATGTGTGTGGGGGTGGGGTGGAGGGGTGTGGATTGAAGGCTCAACGAACTGAGGGTCTCTGAAAGCCCTGGCTTGGAAGAAGTCAAGAGTCCAAAGAGATGCTGCTATTCGAGGGTTCTGTGCTCAACTTTAAAGTGCTACAGAAAAGTCAGTAATTGTTATTATCATCATCACTGACTCCCCACAGCACCTAAGCCTAGATTCCCGAAGGAGTTGCTGAGAAGGGGAGAGGGGAGTGTCTCAGAAGCGTGCAAGAAGTGCCTCTGGTATTTGGGGGGAGACTGAAGAAGGGATAGTTCCAGAAATTGGGAGGGGGGGTCTTCTTGCAGTGTTTCTCGAGGGGTCTAGGTTCTTAGGAGGCGGCCCCAAGTGATGGAGGAGGCAGTGGGGTGGGACTTTGGGGAGGGCTAAGGAGAGGACCACGTCGGATTCCCGGGTAGCAAATTGAGTGGGCTGTGACAAGGAGCAGGGAGACCCCACGTGGGGGCGCCCCACCGGTGGGGGCGGCTCTTGGGCCTGGCGGGGGCCCAGAGGACGAGGACCCCGGGAAGGGGGAGGGGGGCCGGGCCCGCCCCACGGGGGTCCTCACCGTGATGTTGCAGTGGATGCGGACGGGCTCCCCGGGCGCGGAGCCCCGCGGGGGGAGGTGCGGCCCGGGCGCCGCCCCCGCCGCCCCGGCCCCGGCCCCGGCCCCGGCCCCGGCCAGCAGGAACTCGCAGCTCAGCTCGTCCAGGCAGGCGCTGGCAATGCGGAAGCGCTCGTGGCCGCGATGGAAGATGGACTCGAGCAGCTTCAGCTCCCGCCTCAGGCAGGGCCCCGGGCCCGGGCCCCCCCCAGGGCCGCCCCCGGCCCCCGGCGCCGCCCCCTGCCCCTGCCCCAGCGCCAGCCCCTGCCCCAGCGCCCCTAGCTGCTGCCCCGGCCCCGGCTGCTGCTGCTGCCCCTGCGGCTGCGGCTGCTGCATCGTCCGCTCCGCTCCGGGGCCGGCGGGCCGGGCGCCTCCGGCCTCCGCTCCGGGCTCCGCCGCCGCCGCCGCCGCCGCCGCGGTCCGCACTTCCTGATCCCCCCTTCGCCAAGATGGCGCCGCCGCCACCTCCGGGACAGGCCCCCCCATCCCCCCCTCCCGCCGCCGGAAGCCGCGTGCCCCGCCTCCTCTGGTCCTCCTCCCCGCCCCCCGTTCGCCTCTCCCCTGTCACATGACCAGGTGCGTTCACCCGGCCCCTCTCACGTGATTCCTGTCGCAGCATCTACCTCCGCCTCCTTCTCCTCCTGGATCCCCTTTCCTGCCACCCCACCCCCTGCATGTGACCAGACGGGGCTTTTCCGGGCCACGCATTCGGTCCAGATCCTCGACCTCCCCTGTCACGTGACCGAGCCGCCGCGTGCTCACTGGGGGCGGCGTGCGCGAGGCTCTCTTGCCCCCGCTCCCCTTCCCCCACCTTCAGCCTTGTCCTTCCTCTGCCCCGCAGCGACTCGATTGCTGGGCTGGGCGCAGTCTGGGGCTGTAATCGCGGCTTGCGATTCTTTACTTTCCATGTCCCCAACCCCCTTCCCGTTCTTCTCCCCATCCCTCCCCCTGCCCTTCTGGTGGCAGCCATTTGGATCTCGACCTCTTTGCATCGGACTTACACTCCTCTCCCTCCCCACCAGGGCTTAGAACGCCCCCCCACCCAGCCTTCTGCCTCCACCTCAATTCTAGTCCCTATGGAGTTTATTTTTGAAGGGATTGGGGAGGGGAGAAGGGGCAGGAACTTTGTTTTTCTTATGGTTGCCGAAGGCCAGGGGATGCTGACCTTCTTCTCCAACCCAGCGTGTGCAAGAAGGTGGAAGGCATCAGACCCAAGAATCACCCATCCACATCACATCCCCTGACCTGAGGTCAGGTGGCAAACGCCATCAGGTCCTCAAGAGGCATACTAGTCCTCTAGGAGGGCTGTGATTAGGTGGCAGCATCACCGGCCATTCACTAGGTGTCGCCATTGCGAAAGACAAAGCTCGTGGCTGGGCCGCGGTGAAACGACAGCAGGTGGCGGTGAAACGACAGCAGGTGGCCCCGAAGCAGCGGGGAAAGACCGTTCTGATTGGTGGAATAAGCCTAGCGATTGTCCTAGGGCTTCTCCTTTGGGGGGCTAGACCGGGCCCTGGCACATTGCACAGTGCCTAGCACATAGTAATCAATGCGTGCGGAATGAAGGTAGACACCCGAACTAAATCCCTGCCCCCACCCATCCTTCCCTACAGGACTGCCTATTAAATTAAATTCGACACACACTAATTAAGAGCCTACTACGTGCCAGGCACAGTTCTCGGAGCTGGTGATACAAAGACACACACTCACACAAAAATGCCTGCCATCAAGGAGCTTAAATTTTACTGTAGGTAAACAATACATATGTAAAAGCAAAATTATTCGAAGTAAATACAAAGAAATGAGGAGAGGAATAGTATTAACAATTTAGTACTTTCGTCTTCATGCCAGCATGGTGCAGGGGACAGTGATTTGGAATGGGGGTGGGATGGGGAGGGTAGGTGGGAGAAAGACAGAGAGATTAAATTCTTGTCAATTGAAGAAAAAAACTTTAAAGAAAAAAATAGAATTGGACTGGGTGTGAGGAAACGAGACTTAGTCCTGGGTCTATGACTATATTCCTGTGTGACTGACTGAGTAAGTCACTTCAGGTCTCAATTTCCTCATCTATAAAATGAGGTGACTTATTAGAAACTATGAAACTGAACATTAAGCACCTACTGTGTATAAGGTGCTCCATGCAAAGATGAAAAAGTGCCAGCCCTCAAGAAACTTACGATCTGCTAAGGAGGTGAGACTTGATAGTGTGATATAAGGGGAAAAAAAAACAAACAACTGGAAAGACATAGGAGAAAAGGAGTGAGAAAGTACAGGTACGAGAAGCAAAAAGGTAAACAGTTCACATTTTGACTCATAAATTAAAGTGTTGCAAGTAAAATAACATATATTTAAAAGTTTGCAAAACCTTTCTTGTGCACTATCTAATCTTCACAACAATCCTGTAAATTAGGTATTGTTAAATAACCCCAAATTTACAGGGGAGAAAAATGAAGCATAGAGATTTGCCTGGAGTTATATAGCTGTTTTTAGTTGGCAGAGACAGGCTTTAAATTTGGGGCTCTTGGAATTCAGGTGCAGCATTCTCATCAAACCACACTGCACTGCCTCTGGTCATTTTGATTTAAGGGGACTGCTTTCACTTTCAGCTAACCCTCTTTTCCATCTCTGTGCCCAGAATGCTCATGCCTCTGAATCATTATCCACTTGTACTTGCCCATCTTCTCTCTTTGCCTGGAAAGAGAGCAGGAAAGAGTAGAGATTTGGGAGATGAGGAGGAGGGATTTGTTGAAGGAAAGGTCTCACTTCCTCTCATGACAGAGCTGAGAAATGAGATCTAGAAAGAAAAGGCAAACAATCTGGGATAACTTTGTCCTGGAGAAGAGAAAGCTGAGAGATAACTGGAATAACTACCATCAAAGGGCTTGAGTCAGCACCCATCTGCAAGTTACTCAGGACTAGGTATTTCCATGGTATTGTTGAGGCCCACTTCCCAATGTGGGGATTCAGTTTAAGATAGAAACATTTTTGACTCAGTTATGCCAAGACTCTCCCGGCTCCCTCCTTCTCTTGACCAGCCACTTTACCTTCCTCCCTCTCCCAATCAGGTTTCCTCCTTTTCCCCCAGCCTCCTCCCCTATATATGTTACCTTCCTCCATGAAAACGTAAGCTGGTTGAGGATAGGGACTGTTTTGTTTGCTTTTATTCACATCCCCAGTATGTACCATACAGTAGGCACTCAATAAATGCTCTATCATCTATCTGTCATCTATCTAACAAACCCATGTGACAAACAAAACTTTGAACAATGACCTTAAATAAACATATGCCTCCTTATTTACTCAAAACAAATGAAAGTAGCATCTCATGGTTTTTAGTAAAAAGAGTTCATTACATGAGGAATGTAATTATTTTAGGATCTCATAACCCCAGGCCATAAGAAGATAAGTTTAAGGGAATGAGTATGTTTAGTTTGGGGAAATGATGAGAGGTTAGGGTAGGAAGCATTATAATTTTCTTAATATTTGAAAAGTTATAATGTGGAATAGAGGTTAGTCTTGTTCTAGCCAGATGACAAGCCTAGGAGTAATGAGTACAAGTCACAGGGACTCATATTTCTGCTGTCTGTGAGGAAAATCTTAGCAATTAAAGCTAGTGCCAAAGTAGAATGTATTGCCCCAGGATGTCATCAGTTCCCTGTCACTGGAGATTTTCAAGTAGAGGTTTGATTACCATTTGTTAGGATGGTATAGAGAGAATTCCTGCTTATATTTACAGATTGAACAAAATGACCTCTGGAATCCCTTTCCGCTCTCAGATTGTATAGTTCTGTGATTCCAATCAGGAACTTCATTCTTTCTGTTGTAACAAACTTGAGGTAAGTTATATGGAAGTGTTCTGAAGAGTATATAGTACTATATAAATATCTATTCCCTCTTTATCTCAAAAGACAGTAGATTACCACCCTTTGTTTCTTCATCCATTGGAAGACTTTTACTCAGTCTTGTTTCCATGGATTACCCCAGTATTCTTTTCTCCAGGCTGGACATTACAGATTTCCACTTTGTCTTAAAGCTTTAATTCTTCATCCTTTTTCATGGCTAGGTTTTCTAAGATATACACATCTGCACAGGAATATTAGCCTGTGCAAACATGTCTAGACATACACACACTTTTTATATACTGGGACCCTGCCTTTGTATTCCAGAACCCATGCTATCACTGCATTCCTCTCCCCCACAATTCCTACAACACTTAGGTTCTTCCTATCACATCCAACTCCAGGGATTTGGAGACATTTCCAAATGTTAATCAAACCAAAGAATTAAAAATGAGATTGGCCAAAGATCATTGGAGGGGCACATAATAGGTATGAGCAGTCTTCAACACATTACAAATGAAGGAGTGTGTTCAGTGGAAAGGACACTAGATTTGGAGTTAGTGGGATCACTGTATGTCCCAGTTCTACTAAGTACTACCTGTATGACATATGGCTAAGACACTTAATCTTATCTGTAAAATTAGGGGGTTGAAGTAAATTACCTCTAAAGTTCCTTCTAGCTCTAACTATGATTCTAAACTAATTACCAAGGAGAAGTAGCATAAAGGTTGTTATCAAAAATTGCACGAGTGGAAAAAGGTGTAGTCATACGGCAAGAGTAAGGGATAACGCTGACAGCTATATTGGTATCTCTGTGACGTAAAAAAAAATTGAAACGGGCTCTTCAGCATAGTTGTGGACCCCTTGTGAGAGACACAGAAAAGAGTAGCACAGAATGGGCAAGTATGGTTTATGATTTGATCGTTGTAGAGGATGACTATATTCTTGAGATCACAGATCCATTTGAGTATTTTAAAATTTAATTGAATCATGGAGGAGAAAAAAACTGCCTATACTTAAGTGCCCAGCTTTTAGGTTTAGCCTTCTAATACCCTACCCCAACCCCTCCTTGCAATCATAGCCTTACTCTGTGGCCCTTAAGAATATATACAGAGTTCTGGGACATTTTCAAGACCTTTTCCCACCTTGCCTCAAAACTTGATTCTTTCCTTCCTCACCAGCTCTGTTTTTATGACTGGCAGTCCTTCCTCACCAGTTCTGTTTTTATGGCTGGCAGTCTTGTAGATCCTATCAGGATCTGGGTGAGTGAATCAAGCTACAGCTTCCCTAATGACTTTTCTTTGGCTAATGAATGTCCAATAGTGTAGTTCTGAGGTGGGGAACCTTTGCTCTCGAGGTCACGTGTGGCCTTCTAGGTCCTCTGGTACTGCCTTTTGACTGAGTCCAAGTTTTACAGAACAAAAATTTATTAAGGAGATTTGTTCTGTGAAGTTTGGATTCCATCAAAGGGCTACACTTGAGGACCTAGAGGGCCACATATGGCCTTGAGGATGCAGGTTCCCCACCCCTGGTGTAGTTCATTCCCCTCTGGTCAGAGGAAGGAGAGAGGTGTCTCCTAGTCATTTCTTTCTCCAGTCCAGTCTTCACCTGGAGGAAGTCAGAGGTGGAGAGGAGAAAATGGCTGCTCATCCTGGCATAGGAAAAGTAGGATTCAAATCTTAGCTCTTCCCTTACTAGCTGTTTGAACTTGAGCAAATTCGCTTCTGTGAACTTTAGTTTCTTCAACTGTAAAATGGGGATAAAATGCATGCTTCATAGACTTATTGTGAGGTTCAATTGAGATAAAGTGCTTAGTAGGCTTTACAGCTATATAAATATAAGAGATGGAAGTAATGATAATTATTCTTATTATCCTGCTCCCTCTTCACTGAATCTACCCATATTGCAGCTACCTCAGCTCCTACATCTCCGTGAAGGCCCCATTCTCCCAGTTAAGACCTAATCTCCTTCCCCAAGTTCCTTAGGTACATTAGAAGTGCTAAACTAATGGAAATATGAATCTAAGATGACAAATCCCTCTATTTTTTCTACCTTTTGATTTCATCTTCATGATCTAACTTGATTTTCCTTCTTCATACTGTTAGAGCTAGGCAACAACCAGGTCAAGGATTGGTTATGAAGTAGAGAGATGAAGGAGTAGGTCATAGTTGAAGACCAGGAGGACAAACTCCATTTCCTTCCCTTTCCCCTTCCTATTAAAAGCAAAGTGGGGCAGTGCTGGGGTTGGGGTGGAAGATAGGTGTTGGGATAAGACTCCCAGTATTATTCTGAAAACCACTTTTCAATGGTGACTCATTAGCTCTGGATGGTTGTGAGAAGCACTGTCTCCTCCATTAAGTGAAAGTAAGAATCACTTTCTTTCTGGTCCCCTCCAGCCAAGGAGTCCCAAACAGCAGGACTGGTTTTGGTGAAGGTTTCCATACCTTCCCTTTCTTCATTTGTCTCTCTCTCCCTGTTTTTCACCTCTCTCCCTTTGCTCATTCCTCTAATTTAACTACTATCACCACATTTTTAAAAACCATGTCTGACCTACTTGGATTCGTTAGCACTGCTTCCTGTCCCCGTACCCCCCCCCCCACCTCCGTCCTCCAACAGACTTTCCCGAAAGGTTGGGCAGGCAACATCAGAAGTAGGGAGGAGAATTCTGCTCAACCCCCATAGCATCCGAACTCCTCCTTCCCCTTCCCCCTCACGCATCAGAGCAGAGCAGATTTACACCAGGGCCCAGGAAAGACCCACTTTCCTGGATAGGAGTCCCGGGATTAGCAGTGTTGGTGGCTCCACTTCAGTGGCAGAGAACCCTCCCTTATCTGGAGTGAAGGAAACGATTTTAGCTCACCCCATCCTATCACTCTGGTAACCAGACAGTGGGAAGCTCCTCTGATAGAGGCTAGGATCCCCCCAGGGAACATCTAGGCTGAGATAAGCTAGGTTCTGGCCCCTCCCCCCGAACCTTCCCCCCCCCAGCCCCGCCCCCTGCGCCCCCGGATCTGTAGGGGCTGCAGGAGCATCAGTCACAGAGAGCAGTAAACGAGACAACAGCTGCAGTAACCCGAAGAGACTCTTGCTTCATCTCCATCTTCTCCATCTCGATCTCCAGCTCCAGCCCCCCCCAACCTGGTTCCGACACCACGGACAGCTCCCGGGCTTTAGTACCGCGGACAGCGCACCGCCCCACCCCCGCAGTCCCCTGCGGGTTGCGGAGCAGCGAGCTAGCCTAGGGGGAGCAAGGTAAGCTATGCGGGCGGGATGCCCGGGCTCCCGCTCCCCATGGCGCTGCTTCTCAGCCTTGGCCTCTTCGGGCTGTTTCCAGGTAAGGACGCTGAACCGGCCAGAGACATCAGAGGGAGCAGGAGTGGAGAAAGAGCAGTATGCTTTTGGGAGGACCCGGATTCCGGCGAACTGGGGGAGACTTGGGGAAGGGGAGGGGCCCCAGGGAATGTAGGGGACAGGAGCGGGTGAGGAGAGAGACGTCTCAAGAGCAAAAATGAGGTGGGGTATAATCTCGAAGCTCTCTTCCAAATGTAATATTTTGTGATTAAGACCATGGGTGGGGGGGGAGGGGAAGGGTGGAAGAAGAATGGGGGGCGGGAAAGGTGGGGGGTAGACAAGCAAGGGAAGGGCTCCTCACAGGAGAGGAACCTGAGATTTAGGGAGAGGGGAAGGAATCCTGTACCTGATATGATTTGACTAGTTATTTCAACCTCACAGGCAGCTCTCAAATTGGGTCACCATACAGAGATGAGAGGAAGAAGGGAGGGGATCTCCACCCTCTTAGAGGTGGGAGATGGAAGAGGAGAAAGGGTGGGGATGTGGGAAAGGGGTGAGAAACATTGCTGTATCTCAGTGTGCTGAGTGTACCGAAACAAATAAGCACCTATGTGTGATTCTGTTATACCAGTGAAAGTGAGCAGGCACTTGGGGGGGAGGTGGAGGAGCAGGGATTCTGAGGGTTAATGTTAGTATATGGCTGAAGGTGCATTTAGTCAGAGAAGAAAATGTGGTAACTAAGAGTGTATAGATGGTAGATATGAGAACATACAATCTTGTATTGTATGTGTGTCCCCAAGAAATGTCTGAATCTAGAATGAGAAGGTCCTCCTGAATATGTTAAGCATGTGACCAGATACAGAGAAGACACCAAGGTACCACGGCACACACACACACAAAGACATAGACAGATACACAATTGGTAAACCTAGATAATCTATACTTAATATTGACCACACAGATATAGAAGACATACATACAGACACGTATGTTATCTGTACAAATAGCTGGGTTCTAAGGGACAGAAAGTGAGAAAGATGTGATAATCTGCTTTTTACTCTCATGCCCAAGAAGTTGTGAGTGACTTCTTCAAAACACAGAGGAAAGGGAAATCTCAGTCACATGTTCCAAGCTCTGATTCCACCCTTTGAGGAGAATGAGGGAAGATTTACACTGTTCCTCAAGGAATAGACCCTGCCATGGGGTCTTCCAGTCTGAGAGACACTCTTTTGTGTCGCTTAATACAGGGACTCCTTTTTTTGGAGGATGAGTCTCAGTATGTTGTCTTCTGTGGATTTTCCTACATGTTAAATTTTTTCTTTGTTATGTACTTAATAATAATTCTCAAAAATACAAATAAACAAAAATTTGAATTAGAATCACAACAAATAACTTACATTTTGATAAAAGAAAAATACAATATGTAAAAAACATTAACAACTTATTTAGCCTGCCTCCTCTTCCAATCGCTTTTCCATCTTCATATGTATAAAGTTTTGTTGTTTTTAAAAAGTATAATCCTTGTCAATAGTATGGTACCCTATTTTTTTCACTTAACAGCACTTTGTATGTCCTTTCATGTTTCTTTTTTCTTTATAATAATATTTCTATAGTGCTTTTAAGCTTACAAAGTAATGTGCTCATTACAACCTGATGAGCTAGACTATACAAATATTATCTCCATTTTACAAATGAAGAAACTGAGGCAATGAGAAGTTAAGTGAATTATCCACAGTCACACATCCAGTAAATATGACAGTCAGGATATTTACCATTATTTATTTATTTGTTTGATTGAATGACTGTGTTTTTTGTTTGTTTGTTTTTTGGTTTTGCTTTTTGTTTTTCTAAACAGACCTGTGTTTTCTTTACCATTGTCAAGTGATACTTTCTCTGCAATTGATAGCCATAGGGTGTTGACTGAGGCACTAGAGGTTAAGTGACTTGCTCAAGATTACATGGCCAGCAAGCATCAGAGGCAGGATTTGACGCCAGGTCTTCCACTGCTATCCATTACAACACATTGCCTCTTATTTTTATGACTCATATCAATCAATCAAAAGGCATTTATCAAATGCCTGTTATATGCCAGGTGCAGGTAATCCATTATGATATATTCTGTGGCATTGATATGCCATAATTTTTTGATGATATGATGTTTAATTTTTTTAATTATGAACTATTAAAAAAATGGAGGCAGCTAGTTGGCACAGGGGATAGAGGTCTGACCTTGGAGTCAGGAGGATCTGAATTCAAATTTGGCCTCAGACACTTGACACTTATTAGCTGTGTGACCCTGAGCAAGTCACTAAACCCTGATTGCCTCACCAAAAAGCCAAAAAAAAAATTATGAACTATTAAATTATCAACAAACATGAACATTTCCATATAGGAAGGTAGAAGAATGAGGATTGTATATGAAACTGTGACTCTATTACATGTAGCTTGTTTTAAACAAATCTATATTAATATTAAATTAAAATTTTAATTAACTTCAATTTAATTAAAATCTATATTAAATTTACCAGTATTGCTTTGTTGATCTGTGTCCACTTCTGAACTTCCTCTTGCTCTCTTCTGTGTATTTTTAGTATGTTTCATTATTGTTGTTTTCTTTTTTTTGCATCACTAGAACTAGCCCCATTACATTCTCCTCATCTCTCCCCTGTCTAATTAAAGACCTCCTTTATAATATAAGAATAGTCAAGCAAAGGAAATTTGTATTATATTGGTTGTAGCTGAAAAATATGTCTCATTCTGCATTTACATACAGTCCATTGCTAAGAGGTGGGAGGCACACTTCATGATTAGATGTACTGCCATTTATTTAGCTGTTCTTTTTCATGAATACATTAGTTCCATATTTTTTGGCTATTGCAAGTAAATATGTATATATATTTATATATATACATATGCATATATATTTACAATAGGTCTTTTTTCAACAGAGATCTGAACTCAGATTGTTGGATTCATAGAAGCAGCATTGGCAGAATACATAGAGGGCAGACCTTAAAGTCAGAAACACCAGCTTTCAAGTCCTGCTTCTGAAGCACATTGTCTATGTGACCCTGGGCAAAGTCACTTGACCTTTTAGTGCCCCAGGTAGTTCCCTAAGACTCTGAGTTATAGACAGGTTGCCATTCTGCATGGGGGGAGGGAGTTTGCCATGTGAATGAAATCACAGGTCCAACCCTGCTCCACCCCCCATCTCCACCAAAAAAAAAATCCTTATGATACAGTCTACTGGTAGGTCAAAGGACAGAATCAGTTTTATAAGTGTAAGTTTCCAGATTGCTCTCCAAAGAGACTGCATCAATTCATAATTCCACCAATACTATAATAAAATATCTGTTTCCACAGCTCTACAAACATTGAATCTTATTATTTTTACTATTTTTATTAATTCACTTGGTGTAAAGGAGTACCTCAAAGTTGTTTTAATTTGCAGTTTTCTGATTATGAAAGAAGTAGAACAATTTTATGTCATTTTTTACAAATATATGTTACCGCCTTCAAAAACTAACCATTTACATTCTGGTCATATATCTATTATGACACAGTATTTTATTAAATTTGCATTATTTCTTATAGATACTAAAAGTAAGGTGGTTTTTTTAAAAATCACATATACATTTGGTGCTTTTCTCAGGAAGAGAGAGGAGGGTAGAGTTGTGGCCTTAGGCCATGCTCCGCCTACCTTGGCATCCTGTCTGTTGGGGAGGTTGTCCCAAAATGCCCTGATGGGGTGAATACACTTAACTAGCTCTTATCCCCTTTTGGCACTTTCCCTCACTCTATCCCAGGGTTCCTGGCTACGGACACAGAGGAAAGGTTGGTGGAACATCTCCTGGACCCTGCCCGCTACAATAAGCTCATTCGACCAGCCACCAATGGCTCTGAGCTGGTGACTGTGCAGCTTACAGTATCGCTAGCCCAGCTCATTAGTGTGGTAAGTTAGAAGTAGCGATCTTGGCCCTTCAGGATCACCTTTGTGCTCCTGGATTCCCTAGGATAAGAGGATAGATTGTCACCTGATAAAATCCAACCCATTGGTGTGATTTGTACATATGTGTGCATTCAGCCCTCACATATGCCTCCTTTCTGGGGAGTTCTCCCGGGTACTTGAAGTTAGCAGGTCTTCTCTACTTGGTCCTTAGGCATTGCGTATTTACTTGGGAGGGGTATGGAAGAGGTTGGGCTAGAATATTCATCAAGGGCTCCCTCTGTTTTAGCATGAGCGGGAGCAGATCATGACCACCAATGTCTGGCTGACCCAGGTGAGTGACCTAATACTCTCCTTTCAACACCCCTCTCCTTTTCAGACCCTGTGTCTCTTTTCCTTCCATTTGTTCTTTCCTTCTATAGTCACTTTTTTTTCTTGCTCTACTTTTCTAATCAATCACTATCAAAATTACTTTCTCCCCTCATACCTCACAAAATACTTTCTTTAATTTTCTAATGTATTTATCATATGATATTATATACTGTCTGAGTCATTCATTGTGAGCACAATGGGGTCAGGGATGCTGTCTTATCTCAACTTTATATTTCTCCTAGTGCCTTCACAGTGTTATGTACACTTTTAAATGTTTATTGAATGAATGAGCCTCCTCCAAGCCTATCTCATGGGCTCCAGGACTGCTTTGGTCACATGGCTACCTGTCCTTTGTCTTCTGTAACCCTAGTTTATGCCCCACCTGATAGAGAGAGAATAGTCAATGGCAGTTGTATCTGTTTATTGAGGTAGAGGTAGTTAGTCAGTCAGTCAATAAACATATATTAAGTGCCTGCTATGGGCTGGGTACTATAAAAAGACAAAAAATAGTTCCTGCTCTCCAGGATCCTGGAGTCTAATGGGGGGAGATAACATGTAAACAACTATGTACAAACAAGATATAGGCAGGATAAGTTGGAAATAATCAACAGAGGGAAAACACTAGCACTCAGGAGGATTGGGAAAGGCTTCTAGTAGAAGATGGATTTTAGCTGAGACCTGAAAGAAGCCAGGGAAGCCAGGAGATGGAGATAAGGATGGAGAATATTCCAGGAATGGGGGACAGCCAGTGAAAATGCCTGGACTTGGGAGATGTCTTGTGCAAAGAATAGCAAGGAGATTGAATCTACAATCCAGCAGGGCACTGGATTGTAGCGTACATGGTAGAGAGTAAAGGATAAGAAGATTGGAAAGGTAGGAGAGGTCCAGATTGTGAGGGGCTTTGAATGCCAAACAGATTTTATATTTGACCCTAGAGGTGATAGGGAGCTACTGGAGTTTATTGAATGAGTGGGTGACTTGGGCAGATCTTCACTTTAGAAAGATTGACAGCTGAGTAGAAGATGGAGTAGAGGGGGAGAGACTTGAGGTAGGCAGACCCACCAGCAGGCTATGGTGATAGTCTAGGTATGAGGTGATGAGGGCCTGCACCAGCGTGGTGGCAGTGTCAGAGGAGAGAACATATATTCAGGGGTGGGGAACTTGAGGCCCCACATGGCCCTCTATGTCCTCAAGTTCAGCCCTTTGACTGAATCCAAACTTCACAGAATAAATCCCCTTAATAAAAGGAATTGTTCTGTAAAACTTGCACTCAGTCAAAAGGCCTTACCCATATACATATACACACATATATGTTATGAAGGTAAAATTGACAGGTCTTGGCAAGAAAATATATGTGGGGTAGGGTGAGAGAATGAGAAGTTAGGGATGTTGTGAACCTGAGTGAAGGAAAAGATAATAATACCCTCAACAGTTATAGTTCCCTATATAAATTCATAAGGGGGGGGTTTGAGGGGAAAAAGAATTCAGTGAGGGAGGGTGTACAAAGATACCAGCCTCATTCTCTCCTCCAGAGACATATGGGTCCAGTGGCAAGATATAGATCAGGACTCAGTGGGAGACCTTGGCCTTTGAAGGTTAGGTCTTTCCCAGTGTCATATGCTGAAAAGAGCTCAAGAAGTATGAGAACTGAGAAAAGGCCATTGGATTTGGCAATTAAGAGATCATTGGTAACTTTGGAGAGGGCAGTTTTAGTTGAATGAGAGGTCAAAAGCCAATTAGAGAGTTACAAATAGAGTTTGAGAAAAGGAAGTACCTATTGTAGATGACCTTCTCAAGGAATTTAGCCATAACAGGAAAATAAGGTGTGGTTTTATTGCTAGTGGGGATGGATGGATCAAGTTGGGGTTTTTTGAGGATGAGGGAAACATGACCATATTTATAGGCAGGTCAGAAGATAGGGAGAGATTGAATAGAATCGAGAGGACAGGGATGATGGAAGGGGCAATCTGCTGGAGAATGTGGGATGGAATGGGATACTTGTTCATTTAGAATGTTTTGCTTTGGTAAGTAGAGGGGCCACCTCTACATTCAAGATAAAGGAGAGGGGATAGTGGCAGAAGGCATCTTGGTGTTGTAGCTTTCTCCTACTCCTTCCCTTTTACTATATTCTTTTTCCTTTTACCATATTCCTTGTCAGCCTCTAATTCCTCCCCCAATCCTTTCTGTTATTGGAATGGCCACTCTCTCCCTGGTCACTTCTCTGGCATCTCTCCTCAGGAGTGGGAGGATTACCGGCTTACCTGGAAACCAGAAGAATTCGACAATATGAAGAAAGTGCGACTCCCTTCCAAGCACATCTGGCTTCCAGATGTTGTCCTCTACAACAAGTATGTAGCCCTTGAGTAATGGGGAGAGAAGGAGGATGCCAATGGGAGGGTTAGTTGAGTTAGAAATTAAAAAAAAAACAAAAACAACTAGTTCAAGGTAGATGAAGGGAAAGGAACATAAATTGACCAGCACATAGGCAGTGACACAGACAAGCAAATGTACATATAGATCAATTGACAAATGAGATCATTTGAGCTACTACTCTGACCCTTATAGCCAATAATGATTCCTTGTGATTCATAGAATGTTAGAGCTAGAAGAGACCTTACCAGTCATAGAGTTTAACACCCTCCCTTCCCTTACCCTTCCTTTTTCAGACAAAAAAAAACCCAAACAAAACAAAACTGGAATTTTGAGCAACCTTAGAGCAGTAGGAGCAAAATTAGAATCCAGATCTCCTAAACTCCCAGGCTAGCACTCATGTGTGGAAGGTGTGGTGGAAGGAGAGAAACTGTTTTAAAAAAAAATGCTTGCCAGTTGACTAGGCTGCTTTATTGTAGTCAGGATTGGGAAGAGGTGGGAAACAAAGGATCTTTTGAGGTCCCTTTTCTCACCAAGGAATCCCTCCCATGCCCGGGGCAAGAATCACCATTCTCTAATAAATTCATCCTTCCCTATCCGTTCCCTATCTTCCCACTGCTTGGGGGTTTCAAAGCCTATATCCTATGTCTTCTCTTTGTCTCACCTCAAATCTTAATCCACTTTGCTCACACTATCATGCTCCCTCGATTCAATCTAAGAATTACCTGCACCTTTCTATCATCACCTACCCTTTAATCCTCTTTCAGTTTTGAAAGTTCCCACAGGATATATTTTCCCTGCTTTAGATAAGCCCCCTTAGCCTCCTACTCCGGCAGTCTTATCTTCCCCTCTAACAAAAGTACACACACACACACATACACACACACACATACACACACATACACTTTCTTAATCCTGTTCCCCCTTCCCCTCAGAGAACCTTCCTAAGAGTGATTGCTGGTCCTCGTTCCCCCTCCCTTCCACTTCCTTTTTCTTTCCTATTCCCTCAACTAACGTTGAGAACACCATCTGGCTGAATCATCTGTTCTTTTTTCTGTCTACATCTGTGCCTTGTAGAATGAGTGTGGTGAAGGTGTCTTATATCCCTCATAAGACTAAGAGCTTCCTAAGTGTAGGAACTGAATCTCTTTCTCCCTCTAGATGTCCAATTTGTGTTACCCAGGACAGGGTGGGTCCCTGAAGAAATGAGACATGACTGATTTCCCCTCATCTTCCCTCCTACCCAATCCTCTTGCAGTGCTGATGGGGTGTATGAGGTCTCCTTCTACTCCAATGCTGTGGTTTCCTATGATGGTAGCATCTTCTGGCTTCCACCTGCCATCTACAAGAGTGCCTGCAAGATTGAGGTCAAGCATTTCCCCTTTGACCAGCAGAATTGTACCATGAAGTTCCGTTCCTGGACCTATGATCGCACCGAAATTGACTTGGTACTGAAGAGTGAAGTTGCCAACTTGGATGATTTTACACCCAGTGGTGAATGGGACATTGTAGCCTTGCCGGGGCGGCGGAATGAGAATCCAGATGACTCCACTTATGTGGACATCACCTATGACTTCATCATTCGCCGCAAACCTCTCTTCTACACTATCAACCTCATCATTCCTTGCATCCTCATCACCTCCCTTGCCATCCTGGTCTTCTACTTGCCTTCTGACTGTGGTGAGAAGATGACACTCTGCATCTCTGTCCTGCTGGCTCTCACCGTCTTCCTCCTGCTTATCTCCAAGATTGTCCCACCCACCTCACTGGATGTGCCGCTGGTCGGCAAGTACCTCATGTTCACCATGGTACTGGTGACTTTCTCCATTGTCACCAGTGTCTGCGTCCTCAATGTGCATCACCGATCACCGACCACCCACACCATGGCCCCATGGGTCAAAGTTGTCTTCTTGGAGAAGCTACCTGCTGTCCTCTTCATGAAGCAGCCACGCCAGAACTGTGCCAGGCAGAGGCTAAGGCAGCGAAGGCGGCAACGGGAGCAGGAAGGTGGTGGGGGACTATTCTTCGGAGATGCCCCAGGGGCCAATTCCTGTACTTGCTTTGTCAACCAGGCCTCTGTCAAGGAGTTTGGTGGAGTTTTTGGGGCTGAGTCAGCTGAATCAGCCAATGGCTTCCGGGGTCGAGTGGGCCCTGTTGGGCCATGTGGCTGTGGGCTCAAGGAGGCAGTAGACGGTGTGCGCTTCATTGCTGATCACATGAGGAGTGAGGATGATGACCAAAGCGTGAGTGTGTGGAGATTGGAAGAGGGCTGGAGGAGTAGAGGTCCTCCCTTGGCAAGTAGGGGATAGAAGAGGTATAGACGAGGGAAGGGGAGAGGGGCTTGGAGGTGTCCTAATGACTTAGTATAGAAATTACTTGGTCAGTCAAATTTCTTTAGCACTCGTAAGATACATTATAGGTTATACTATATTATGTAGGTTACATATATATTATATATATATACACACACACATATATATTATATATATGTATACATACATAAAAGAAACTATCCCTGTCTCTAAGAAGGTCAAAATATTAGGGTAGAATCAATAGAAATGGAAATAATGCTGGAGCTGGAGTCAGAGGAACTTCGTTTGAATCCAAGGTCTGATACTTTCTACCTGGATGACCTTGGGCAAGTCATTGATCCTCTTGACGCCTCATTTGTAAAATGAGGGGGTTGGGGCAAATGGTGTCTGAAGTCCCTTTAAGCTCTAAATCTGTGAGCCTATGAAATACGTAACCACAAAATTTATAAATGTACAGTGGAGGGCAGGACAAAAAGTGGGCCAGGGATCATACTGGGATTTTGAAGTTGAAAGGGACATTGAAGGCCATCTGATCCAAACCTTTCACTTTACAGATGTGGAATCTGAGGGGCAGAGAGGGGATGGGATTTGTCCAAAATCACGTGGTTGGCTAGTGGTAGAGCCAGACTCTGAACCCAGTCTTCTATCTTGGTATCGAATGCCTCACCTACTCTACCACCAGGATGGCCAGCAGGCAAGGTTAGTTTGGAATGGCCTGCTTCAGAGGTCCATCCTTGAGTTCTGAGTGATACAGAATTATCTTACTGATCTCCAAATGTATCCAGAAAGAAGCAACAATGGAGTGACATGGTTTAAGTTGGGGTAAGGGAAAGAGAGAGGGAGAAGGCAGCTTTCTAGAATGCAGTGTGGTCATCTTACCCACCTCTCTTGACAAGCAAAATCTTGTCTCCCCCTCCCTTCAGCTAGTGGATGGTGGTGCAGTGTATAGAGTGATGGGGCCTGAAGTCAGGCAGACTCATCTTCCTGAGTTAAAATCTGGCCTCAGGCACTTATTAGCCATGTGACCCTGGACAAGTCACTTAACCCCATTTGCCTCAGTTTCCTCATCTGTCAAATGAGCTGGAGAAGGAAATGGCAAAACACTCCGGTATCTTTGCCAAGAAAACCCCAAAAGGGGTCACAAAGAGTTGGACATGACTGAAATGACTGAACAACAATGGAGGGTGTGTACTTTCTGTCCTCTATTGGATATAAAATAAAAGACCTGGGAAGAGTGAGTAGTAGAAATATCTTGAGGTATTTCTCTCTAGAAAAGTTCCACTCCTGGCTCTGCTCGAAAAGGGCATCTCCCCAAACTAATGTCCCTTTTCTACTCAATTGGCTCCCTGGATAGCAGCCTTATGAAATATTTATGGCAGAGACCTTGAGGGTGGAAGCAAGGATGTTGGTTGCTGGTTAGGCATTTTTCATCATTTTCTCTTGCCCTCCCCCTTCATCTCCTCACTGAGTTTGTACTATTCTGGAATTTTCTTCTGCAAAGGCACTTTCAATTCTAGGATCTCAGGGGAGATGGATTCAGTTTTGCTGATGCAGTCACTTGGAGAACCTTCTTCACCTCACACTCTCCTGCATTAAGCCTGCCCGCCTAGCCTGACCTCTCAGCTCCATCTTTTAAAGCTCAAAGAATTTGTAGCTGGAAGGAAGAGATCCTCTGGTCTAAACCCCCTCCCCCTCATTTTTTTTTAAATTTTTAGGCAATTGGGGTTAAGTGACTTGCCCAAGGTAACACAGCTAGTAAGTGTCAAGTGTTTGGTCTGAGGCTGGATTTGAACCCAGGTCCTCCTGACTTCAGGGCCAGTGCTCTATCCACTGTGCTACCTAGATGCCCCAATGTAAGTGTAAGGTCCAGTGTTTCCTTAAGTTCTTTTTCATAAGGAGCAGCTAATGATGAAAAGGGTAGAAAATTGTGTTTTTGCTAGTCTGAGAGAAGGTTATATGAGCTGGCCAAACCAAGAAGAAGTGAGGTGTCTCATGCTTTTAGAGATGTGAGGTCCCTCTGCAGGGTCAGTAGTGACCAGACCCCGCTTGTAGCACAGAGAGGGTGCTGCCCAAACAAGCACAATAGTCCCAGCCCATGAGGACCTTTCATTCTGCTGAGAGTTGGAAAGGGGTGAGGTACTCAGCACTACCTTCTCCACAGTGTGGAGAGGTCTGGAAAATGACTCCTAGGCCTGTCTATTCCCACACGCCCCTAGCAAGAGAAGTCAAAAGGATGCCTGTCAGAGGCAAGGGACCGAGGGGGCAGAGTACAGCTTACTGGTGGGGAGGAGGTGAGGCGAGGCAGGATGGATGAATAGTCAGGTGAGGTAGATCTTTTGAGGAAGCAATGTCGGTGTCTTGGGCACAGCCTGGAGCTTGTGGCCGGAGAAGGAGCTAAGGATTTTAGTGGACCACAAGCATCTTGTGAGGCTCAGTGAGACCTGGCTGTTGAAACAGCTAATGTAATTTTACATTTTTTTTTTTTAGCTAGGTAATGGGGTTAAGTGACTTGAGCACAGTCACACAGCTAGTGAGTATCATTTGTCTGAGGCCGGATTTGAAGTCAGGTCTTCCTGACTCCAGGGCCGGTGCTCTATCCACTGTACCACCTAGCTGCCCCCAGCTAATGTAATTTTAGACTGCTTTAACAGAGGCAGAGAGGATAGTATTGGTACCAAATCATGCTAAGTAATGCTGATTTTTATTTTTTTTAAAGAACTTAATGTAGTAGAAAAAACAGTAGACTTGTATTCAGGAAGACCTGAGTTCAAGTGCTGCGCAGACACTTTAGCCAGAAGACCCTGGCTGGGCAAGTCACTGAACCTCCCCTTATCTCCACTGTCTCATCTGTAAAATGAGGATAATAATGATATCCACCTCAGAGATCATTTTCATTAAGTACCTTGCAAACCTTAAAGTACTACATAAATGTTAGTGGTTATTATTATTATTATTGTTGCTGCTGTGGCTTTAAATGAAAGCAGAAGATACAGGGAATTAGAACCTAAATGAAAGGATGGCTCACAAATTCTCCTTCAGAAGGCAAATGAGGGAGTTGACAGAGTCGGTCTCACCTTGTGTAGAAAGACAAGAAAGATCACTTGAAAAGTCAGTAGGGGCAGCTAGGTGGCACAGTGGATAGAGCACCAGCTCTGGAGTCAGGAGGACTTGTGTTCAAATCCAGCCTCAGACAAATGATACTCACTAGCTGTGTGACCCTGGGCAAGTCACTTAACCCCGATTGCCTCGTCCAAAAAAAAAATCACTTAGTCACTTTGTATCACTGTGCTTATCATATGTATTTGTAAAAAAACCAGTCAAGATACCTGCAGCTTATGCATAGGCTTGTTACTAAAAGAGGAGGCAGAGACATTGTAAGAATTCAGAAAGGCGTGTAATTGGGGAAAAATAAAATACTAAATTAAAAAAATAAATTAAATTAAAAAAAAGAATTCAGAAAGGCAGTGGGATGTAGTGGGTAGGGCATTGGACTTGGGAGTCAGGAAGACGGGTTCAAATCCTGTCTCATGGATTTACTAGGTATGTGACTCTGGGCAAGTCACATCATCATCATCATCATCATCATCATCATTACAATAATAATGGTAATGACAATAATACTAGCTAACATTTATATAGCGCTTACTAGCCAGGCACTGTGCTAAATGTTTTACAATTATTATCTCATTAGATCCTAACACTAACCCTGGGAGGTAAGTGCTATTATTATCCCCATTTAGGTTTTTGAGTTTCCTTGTCTATAAAATGAGGAAACTGGGACTTGTTGGCTTCCGAGGTCCCTTCCAGCTCTAAATAGGTCATTCTCTGGTTCTTTGAAGGAGGGGAGGGAAGAGAATAAGCATTTATATAGCGCCTGCTAGCCAGGCCCTGTGCTATGTGCTTCACAAATATTCTCTCATTCAGTCCTCACAACAACACTGCAAGGTAGGTGCTGTTGTTATCCCCATTTTGCAGGTGAGGAAACTGAGGCAACATAGGTTAAATGACTTACTTAGGGTCACACAGCTAGTAACTGTCTAAGGCCAGATTTGAACTCAGGTCTTTTTGACTCCAGGCCTGATACTTTATCTATTGAGTCAATCAGTACTCAATGAGATGCTCAGTGGTTTCAATGAAAAGGTGGGCATAGAAAGACAGTGAAAAATATGTTGGGAAATTAACTCCAGATCAAGAAATCAAAAGAGCTAAAGGCTTTTAGGCTACACAAAAGCCTCATATACCATATATATGTATGTGTGCACATGTATACACACATACATATATACACATGTGTGTATACACACATGTATAAATACATATGATGTGTTCATACTTATATATAATTTGTTCAAGAAGAGATCATTATGCACTGGACGTGGTGAGCATTGAGTAATACTATTTTTTTTAAAAGAAATTTTTGTTGTTGAATTGTTTTTCAGTTGTGTCTAATTCTCTGAGACCCCATTTGGGGTTTTCTTGGCAAAGATACTGGAGTAGTTTGCCATTTTTTTCTCCAGC
>NW_020954576.1:55469895-55476150 GCF_900497805.2 Vombatus ursinus | reverse complement strand
TCTGCCTGTGCCACCTAGCTGCCCATCAAAAAAGAAATTAATTATGCCTCAAATGGAAAACGATTGGTTGTCAATGTAGGAATCTTTCACAATTACATAGTTATGTATAGACAGATTAAGGACTTATTAGACCAAAGGTAAAAATCGATGCCAAATTAGAGGAAAGAACAAAATTAGAAGATATGGCATGTGATCAAAATAGCTCTAATCTAAACTACTTAATTTATTGGTGGGAACTGGATACAGCAACAATCATTGACATAACACTATCACTATTTCTGAAAGAAGTCTAAGTCTAAGAAGTCTAAGAAATATGAAGCCATTGTCACAATGAATAGGCCAAAAGAGCCTATTCTCAGTTGGCAAATGCTTGAATTCCATGCCAGCCAGAGAGATAGAAAAGGCAAAGGCAATGCCAACTTAGAATATATACTCATTTATACATCTAATAGAGAAGGATGGCGAAAGACCAGGAGCAGCAACATCTCATAAAACAGGGGGAAATAATAGAGGAAAGACCAAGTTAATAGAAAGCTTGCCACGAGTCCCAAATTAGCCAGATCATTTCAAGAACATTTAAAGATGAAACTGGAAGAGACAACAATTGGAAAGATCTCTCAAGATTTCTATAACAAACCATATTCTCCACTGATAATGAGTGGAATGATGAGTTTTGGACTCTAACATCTCAGTCCCAATAAGCTATGTGAAGAGGCAGAAATGGCACTGAAGAAAATAAAGGCAGGAAGAGCAGCTGGACCAGATCAAAGAGACACAGAGTGGGTCCACCCTGGAGCAGACACAATTTTGAGGGTGTTGAGGGACTGATTCTCAAGAGGTTTAAAAAAGAAACCAAATGATTGGAAAACATCATGGCTGTCATTACATGTAAGAATAGTATTTATTGCCAATTTGTATCTCTACAAACTCTTCAGAGAATTCTTCACATCTGTATTATGAACATTTTTGGTAGAAATATGAGAAGGGAATATGTAAGCTTTCAGAAACAATATTCTACAGAGGACTACATCATTGTAGTAACAAATTAGCCAAAAGATACAGAGAATGTAGAGATGAAAATGGCAAACCACTTCAGTATGTTGGGTGGCATAGTGGATTGCCAGGCTTGGTGTCGGGAAGACATCCTCCTGAGTCCAAATCCAGTCTCAGACACTTACTGGCTGTGTGACCCTGGGCAAGTTATTTCACCCTGTTTGCCTCAGTTTCCTTATCTGTAAAATGAGCTGGAGAAGGCAATGGCAAACCACTCCAATATCTTTGCCAAGAAAACCCCAAATGGGGTCACAAAGAGTCGGACATGACTGAAAAATGACTGAACAACAACAGAGAATATAAGATGACACTATGTTATTGTTTGTTACATGACTGAAATGGCAAAATGCAGTTTTAAAGGCTCTTATTCAACAAGGTACTTCCCATAAGATCATGCAAAATACCTTTAAAGATATGAGATGATTGCATTTGATCACCTCCTATTATTAAAACAACAATAATACTAGCTAGCACGTATAGCTTTAAGGTTTACAAAGCACTTTACAAATATTAACTCATCTCCCAAGAACCCTGGGAGGTAGGTACTATTATTATCCCCATTTTACAGATGAGGAAACTCAGGCAGAGGTTAAATGACTTGCCCAGGGTCACATAGCTAGATCTGAACTTGGATGTGTTAGGTTTTGCTGACTCCAGGTTCAAGCTTCTCTTCATTATGCCATCTAGGTGCTTATTATTAATATCAAGTAAGACATAAAGTAGGCACACATATGCTTGCTAAAGATGTTTGCCATTGGAAACGTCAGAGGATGTCCAGGACAGTTTATATGGATGAGAGATTTCTGATATGTGGTGAGCCCACTGGATGTTCCAATTTGTGAATGACATTACACTTATTGTAACACCCAGATCATTGCACAGCCTCTTAAATGAGATCCAAATCATTTAAGATGTCAGCTTAACAATCCACATAAGAAAAACCAAATGGATGAAGAATGCCTATTACTCAGATTATGATATACAACCCATGGATCTGGTTCATCAATACATATACCGTGGATAGACACTACCAAAATTGAACAGGCCCCAGGATTGAAAAAGAGAAAACAGGCTGAATCGCAGGAGGAAAATGTACAGTATTTTTGATGACTACAAGATTCTCCCTGAAACAAAAATCTTACATTTTAAAAACATTAGTATTCTTCCAGTGATGCTATGTGGCTGTGAAATCATGGGAATACACACAATCTCAAAAAAGTGAAGCAAACCAGTAGTTCCAAACCTTTTTTGTGTATTATGGGCTCCTTTGCCATGCCAGTGAAGCCTATGGACACCATCTTGGAATAATATTTTTAATGCATAAAATATATGGAATTACAAAGGAACCCAATTGTATTGAAATACATTTATCAAGATTGATTTTTTTAAATGGACTGACAGTTAAGAATCCCTATAATAAGCTATCTCTGGATGTAGGGGGTTCCCTATCACTTGAGGTGGAAGTGGAAGGTAGATGACCACTTGTCAGGGACATTATAGAGATTCCTTTTCAGGTATGGGCAAGACTGGGTGATTGATGAGATCTTCTCTATTTAAGGAAGTGCTGGGGAGAGAGAGGCAGCCTTGGCTCTCAAACCCTGGAGCCCAGCGTTCAGGCTAACAGCTCTCTTCATCTCCAATTTTTTTTTTGTTTTGTTTTTAATTTTTTTTGCTAGGCAGTTGGGTTAAGTGACTTGCCGAGGGTCACACAGCTAGTAAGTGTCAAGTATCTGAGGCTGGATTTGAACTCAGGTCCTCCTGACTCCAGGGCCAGTGCTCTAGTCACTGCATCACCTAGCTGCCCCCATCTCTGGTGCACATTTGGGATATTGCCAATGAAGTGCAAGTTATAAAATAAAGGACCCCTGAAATTTATATAGGCCTTTTCATTTTACAAAGTACCCTTATGCAGATAGTTTCATTTGATCCACACAGTAAATCCCAAGGCAGGCAAGGCTGGGGTTATACTCCTGATGAGGAAGTAGAGAGAGGTTTGGAGAAATGAGGTGACTTGCCCAACCTCACACAACTAATGTGTGGGGTATTCTGGTTTCAAAACCAGGTCTCCTACCTCCACGTCCAAGGCTCAAGGACATAATAGCTATATTCCTTCATGAACTGCACCAACATTAAACCAGGCCTAGGGTAAGACAATATGGGCAGCGGCCTGGGGAATAACATGTTGGGAGCACAAGGGACACTTTTAAAGGCCGTTTGTTTCTTGGAGACAATTGGGGTTAAGTAACTTGCCCAGGGTCACAAGACTAGTAAGTGTCTGAGCTCTTATTTGAACTCAGGTCCTCTTAAGTACAGGGCCTATCCACTGCGCCACCTAGCTGCCCCTAAAGGTTACTTTTTTGCAAATGCACATATTAACAATTCCTAATTTCCTCTTTCCATGGCCAGTAGGTCCTTATTTTTCTAAGTCAAATTCCACCCACCTGTTGCCCATTGTAGGAGATGGCCCTATTTTGTGGAGCAGGGAGTAGATGTGGTATCAAGAGATCTGGGCTTAAATTCCATCTCTGACACTGTGACTGACAAATAAGTCCCTTGATACTGATGAGCTAACAGGAAAGTGCTTTGTAAAGGCTATCTACAATGGTCATCATCATCATCATCATTATTTTTATTATTAGAGGCGGAGCCTGGGTGCCAAGCCTCTTATATGGGACAAGGGGGGAGAAGGCAGGGAGGTGCCCTCACCCACCACTCATCCCTCTCCCATCATGTTGCTGACCCTCTGCCCTCCCCCTTCTCCTCTCTTTCTTCACCCAGGTGAGTGAGGACTGGAAGTATGTTGCTATGGTGATTGATCGCCTGTTCCTCTGGATCTTTGTCTTTGTCTGTATCTTTGGCACCATCGGCATGTTCCTGCAGCCACTTTTCCAGAATTACGCCACCAACACCTTCCTCCACCTGGCCCACCCAGCTTCCAGCTCCAAGTGAGATCACTGCCTGTCCAGCCCCCAAACCTAAGCCACCTCAGTGCATCTATGATGGAGGACCCATGGTAGCGGTGGCGGGGTTTGCTGCAGACAGGGAAAAGTGGGAGTGAGGAACTTCCCTCCAGACACTCATACTCTCTCTTTTGCCAAGCACTGCTTGCTCCTCTTCCTCCCAGGCTTAACCTCCAAGCGATTTATGGAGCTTGGCTGGTTTGTGCCTCCCCTTTGGTCTCCCCAACCTTTTGTTTCTCTGGGGGCCCTGAAAGCAGCTAGTGGTAAGAAATGCCAGCTGAGAAATAAAAGAGCAGAGATGGCAGGAGAGGAACGGACTGAAATCAGAACTCCTGTTGGGAGTTTGAAAGACAAAGAAATGAAAAGGCCTGGAGTCCAAAAGAAGGGGCCTTATTCTCCTTGCCAAAATAAATTGTCTCCAGATCATATGAAAAACAGAGTGAGGGTGGATTGAAGGAGAGAAAGAAGAGAGAAGTGTACAGTTACAAGGAGGCTTTTCTGGTTCTTGGTTAGGTTGACCAAATGGGAGGTAGCTCCAGAGAGTAGGGCATAGAGACTAGAGTCTGTGCAACCCTCTTTTCAGAGAACAGACTCTTGGCTTATACTAACTATTGCTGAGTTTAGCTGCAAGGGATTACAAACTGGTCAGTGGGTCTAAGTCTGAGGGACCTCTGTGTGCCCTTAGCTTGATACACAAAGCCCATGCTAGAGTGCATTTTTGACCAACCCCCTCCACTTTCCCTTCTGTAGAGAGATAAAGTTTTTGGCCCCGTCCCACGCTTTGCTGTCTGGGCCCTCTCAGTTTCTCGGATGACAGAAACCTTGATCCTACCTTTTGGCTTGTCATTTACCCTAAATGCCGCCACTTCAATCATCCTCATATACCTTACTCTACCCTGGGATGGAAGGAATATGAGGGGATCACTTGGTGTCAGGATGGGCTGATCTTACAAAGGCAATCTAGGTACATTTCTAGAATTCCAGGGTCCTAGAAGGAGTATTTAGGGGCTAAGGTCAGTGATGTTGCCTCCTTAACTGAAAAAGTACAGAAAGTACAAGTATGCACAGTCAATCTCTGACAAACTTTTTCTGGGAGGCTGAGTTGAGTCTTTTGACTGAAGTGAGCACATTTCTTGGTTCTCTTCACCTCATGCAGACCTAGTCTCAGCGTCATGTTGAGGATCTGAGAGCAGGGAACCAGGACAGAGGAGAGCAGGACCCCTTCATCTCATCTTCTAGCTTTGCCACCCTCACTCCTAACTAATCCTGACCTTATCTCCTGGCGTGACTTTAAGAAGGCCTGGCAGCTTCTGTGGAAGGGAAGAGTCTGCTGATGTCTGCATCTTTCTCCATCCCTTTGGACTCTGCCTCCCACTTTGCAGTTGACCTGGATTGCTGTCTGCAGCTGCTCCAGCCTGATTATAGCTCAGGAGGTTGGGTGGAGGCCAGAATGGCACCGGTGGGCCATTGTCCTAGGTAACAGAATACCTCGCCTGCTCCACTTTGGGCCTGGGCTGATTTCAGTTTACATGGTTTATCCAGGGCTCACTCTGTGGTCGGCAGAGGACTGGTAACAGTGTCAGTCTGTATATGTGATCAGACTTGGGCACTGGCCACTTCCATTTCCAGACAGCCAATTTTACTTTATATTTCTTCGGAGGTGAAGAGATGAGGCTGAGATCAGAAGGGAAGAGATCAATTACCTCGGCAATCCTTTTGCCACTGGCCAAGTAAACACCCTTCTTCTAGTACTAGGACCCCCACCCCAGACACACACTTTACCCACCCCAAAAAGAGTTCTATGGGAGTACAAGATAAGGATGATTACAGGCCACCCACAATTACCTTTTCTGTGAATTAGTCCCAGAAAATTTCCACTAGACTAGACTAGTCCCGCTTTGCAAATTTCTTAATAAGTCTTTTCAGAGAATGGGCAGAGTTTAAAAAAAAATCCCAATCCCCAAATTTTCAATCCAACAGAAATGATCATTGTTATCAGCGGGGTCAAGGGTCTCCATCAGCATTGTTGGGAGTGTACAGTAGCTTGGCCGAACTAGAGTCAAATTACAGCCACGTGGTGACAGTCTCGGCAGTACTGCCCCCTCCTCTATCCCCTCCCCGCCACGCCCCCGGCCCGGGCCTGCTGGACAGACCTTCACGCCTGGTCCGATCAGTTCTTGGTTTGGACCATCCTTCTCCCCCCCCCCCCCCCCCCCCCCCCCCCCCCCCCCCCCCCCCCCCC
>NW_020954576.1:55443453-55469860 GCF_900497805.2 Vombatus ursinus | reverse complement strand
AGAAGCGCTGCCCTCCAGTGCATCCATGCAGTCACTACACCTACCTTTTGTACTCCCGTTTGTGGATGGACCAGAGCAAAGCTTCAGAGGTCGGGGGCGGGACGGGCTGAGAATTCCGCAGATCCTGAACGGACATTCCCATTTCACAGATGTGGACACTGATGCCGAGAAGGGGACGTGACAACAGACGTGAGATCCTCGAGGGAAGGACTTTGTTTCATTTTTGGTCATTGTATCACTAGCCCCTAGTAAATGTAGTGCACTTTGTAGGTACTTAATAAATAGTTGAACTGGCCAGGGTACCACTGGTGATTAAGAATCAATTCTGGTTAATTCAAACCCAGGATGGTATAGTTAGTAGAAGGAGCAGTGGCCTGGGAGACGTGGGGCATCAGGGGTGGGGTGGCTCCCAGCTCAGGCACTTGAGGCTATGACTTATGGCAAGTTACTCTTGGCCCTTTCTTTATCAGCAAAGTGAGAGATGAGATTGGGGGTGCTCCATCTTTTTTGTCATGGGCTCCCACTTTTGGCAGTCTACTAAAGCTTTTGAACCCCTCCTCAGAAAAAGGTTTGTTGCCCACATTCAGAATTTAAATGCTAACTTTTCAGTTAGGCTAGTAAAGATTAAAGATATACTCCCCCCACCCCCACCCCATCCAAGTTCTGGGACCCTGAGAGGCTAAAGATCTTTGGATTAAATTCTGTACTCTTTTAATTACACCAGGTGCAGGGATGCTTTGGAGGAGTTTGAAAACTGAGCAGGCTCAAAGTTCAGCTCTGGAGGCACCGGAGAGGGAGGGCTGGACCCCACTGAACAAGCAAGGATGCTCAGATGCAAGAGGTCATAGTAGTTAAAATACTTATTTGGGGTTCTATTAGGTTTCTTTGAGCTGCTGTCACTTGAACCTCTAGGTCCTCTTGTTCCCTTTTGGAGATACTTTTTCCTTTCCAAGTGATTGTTCTATACCTTGGGACTATCGTCTGGTCACCTGCTATCTGCTGAGGATAAGAAGTGAGGAAGGGGTCAGAGTACAGGACCAGAAAGGAAAGCTTATAGGAGTTGAGGTGATCCCACTCAAACAACAAAACAGGACATCAAGAATCACTTCTATGTTTAAGCAGGCCGAGCAAAGGAGGCCTCTTTCATCGTCTTCGAGGAATGAAGGCTATGAACCGTGTGGAGTGGAAAGGTGTCAGCTTAGGTTACAGGAACCTTGCAGATACTGAAGTAGGTACACCAGAAGAAATGAGGATGGACCAGATAAGCTCCAGACCTGCCCGCTTTGTGAGGCGTGGTTATATCCCTACACCACAGTACTGAAAGGTCCCAAAGACCCGCAATGGCACTGACTCCTACTTTTTTCTTTCTAAAGAAATAACTCTTCCCAGTCACAGTTTATTAACTGCTGCCTCAGCCCAGTCAAGGAATGAGAAAGACAGAGGGAAATGCGGGCATTACTCAGAAATTGGATCAATCTTTGGACTAGACGGCCTCCAAGGTCCCGTCTGGCTTTACTGCAATGACCCCTTTGTAAGACAGTTCAGTTTTCCCCACCTTGCAGGTGCACGCGCACACACACACACACTCTCACACAGAGGGCCTGAGGGAGTGCAGGCCAGGGGAGCTGGGCCTCCTTCATCGCCCACTTCAACGGTCACTGCTATTTGTCCATTCTTCACACTCAGTGTCCCGACTTGTTCCAGTCTGGATGCCGCAGGAATTTAAGATTTTGAAGGTTCTTCTTCTAAAGGAGCATAATCTTGGTTTTGATGTATAATAAAAAACAAAAACACTACTCAGCCAGAGTCCTGATTGGTTTTTTTCCTCAAGCTCAAAAAAGGGCTGGAGAATTACGTTAACTGCCAATAATAAACAAGGGTTATGGGAGTCCAAAAGAAGGCTGTTCTCACTCATTTCTATGAATCTTCAAATTCATAATTTATGGCAGTTGGGTTCAATCATGGTGACAGGGTATTTTCAATTTCATCTCAAGGGAAAATTAAAAGAAATGCATTGAAACTGCAGCAGAAGGTATTAAATTGAACAAATTCCAGAAAAAATGTGACTTTGAGGAGGGCTATTCCACATGATGGGCTACGGGAGACTTCAACATAACAGCTAAGGTTTATATAATGCTTTTACAGGATTTTCCATGATTACTGCGACTGATCTTCAGTAGAGAGCTTTTATATGTAAATCACTACATACATGAGATGCCTAGAGCAGGTAGGAATGAAGCTTGGATGGCTATTCAAGGTTTCTCCTTTAAAAGACAGACCTGTTAGTCTGTATGTAGAAAGGAGCCTCTCAATGTAAGTCTACAGATTGGGAAACAGTTAAAACTAGAGGTCAGCTATTTGCCAAGCATCAGGAGAAGGGGAAAGATGGGGGGGGGGAGCTGATCAAAAACACACCTTAGCAAAAATCTTTATCCACTGGAAGCTGCCTTTTCCCTATAACCTGCTGTGGCAGGTGGCTAGCTGACCGCAACTTGTCTCAGGAAATGTCATGCCTAAGTCAGGCAGGACTTGTGAAGTTGGACTTGGAACAATCAATTACGTAAGAAAATCTGTGATAGACCTGTTCCCACCCTAGGCTTAAATGCTATGAAACGAGGAGGTGGGAAGAAAGTCAAAAAAGATAGTTGTTTCTTGCTCCTTTCTCCCTACAACACATGGAATGGACCTTGATAAGGAAAGTGACCTGGTTTTTTAATCTTACCTAGCTTCCATACAGGTTGATGCAATACTGATTATTTTTTTCTTTCAAAGCACATACCTACATATCTTGCAAGCAACTTCATGAGATCAAAAGAAACAGCAGGTCCCTTAGGAAATAATGGGTACTCCATGAAAGGAAGGTAAGAGACACATTCACGGTACTATCAATGTATTAAAAAGCAAATGGCCAAAGTCCACTTCCATTAAAACAAGCAGTCAAAGCTGAGGCTAGGTGTACAATATGCTCTGACGACGAAAATAAAGTAGACCAAGGCCCTATGGAAGAAGTGATGCAAATGGGAGGAGACTGACAGAGCAAGCTGGGGTTGGGGCTGGAGCAGATGAGCCGTCTGGGACATTTCTAATGGCAAATACAGCCCCTTCTGGGGGGCTGCTGAAGTAGCTTCCCTTTGTTCCAGGCAGCCCCCTTTGAAATGCTTCCTTCTTCCGTCAAACAGATGCATTGGCTTTCTCTTCAGAACAGGTTTGCAATCAGCTCCTCAGCACTTAAAAAAAAATCCCAGGTCTTAGGGTTCCCCCTCTGAACTTTTGACTCACCAAATGAGTTGCAGAACTAAGGCTGTCTAACAATACAGAAAGTTTCTTTTATTTCTTATGAGGAATGTATATCTTCAATCACTGATATCTAGGGATAGTTAAAGGCAGAATTATAAAGCAAGTATATTGTGGTCAGTTTTCTCACATTTACATTTGCTTCTCTGTTCTGCTCTCAAAAGCTATTGCCAAAAGCCCCCCAAACGGCAAACTAAGTCCCTTCAGGTTCAAAAGGGAAATTGGTTCAGGTGGAGATAATTTATGCTAAGTGATTTCTCTAAGGGATATACAATTGCAACTGTTCAGGCTTACCAACCATTGCATTTTTCCCCCTTTTGGAAGGAAGGTTGAGGAGGATTGTGATAAAGGGGCTAAAGATCCAAGAAGAAATCTCATAAAATGGTATCAGATCCATCCCTGGGAAATTCCACCTTCCCCTTCTCCACTGCTCAGCAGCAGACAAAGGAGGGGAGGTGTGTGTCTAAACGGAGTAGGAAGGAGAGAGTGGGGCAGAATTATCGGTCTCAAACACACATTCCCTTGCTCAATGTTCCTAGAACACAAACAGAATCATTAATGAGGGATGGAGCTATGTTTGATACATTGCAGCCTTCTCATAAAAATAATGTTCACCATTCTACATGGTGTGGGCCAGAGCCAACAAAGTATGTTTTGCTGGAGGTTTCTAACTTCCAACCAAAGCAGACTGTGGTGGGGGTTGTCAAACACTCCAATTCTATCAACGAGTAATGAAGGAGGAAGAAAGAGATGATAATGCTCCTAATCTGGGGACCCGGGATAAAAGAACTTCTGTCTAGGAGATTCCTAACTACAGTAGTCACAAGATCTCACTGCCTGCTGGGGCAGGTACCACAATATTACCAGCTTCATCCAACCTATGATTGAAAGGGATGAAAAGTACACTGGAGACAGGGGACAAGGGCCTTTGCCCTTCTTTACTAAGAAGGGCACTATTTTTCAACATGCTCCTTGGGACATTATGGTATGCTGCAGAGACACTCTTACCATGTCATGACATCCTGGCTTTCCTCACTCCCCTTAGATAATTTCTGATTAAGAGGATGGACTGCTACATAGCAAGTGTGGGTACACAGATACATATATATGTAGATATAAAAATGAATGTGTGCATGTTTATGCTTGGGTTTATATATTTGGAGGTGTGCAGGTATGAATAGATGATTGGACCAGTGGATTGCTTGGAGGATGGGAAGGAGTATGTCTTGGCAAGATAACAGGTATAACTGTATCAGTACCATTCTAGGGAGAGCTAGAGAAAAGACAGATGTTAAGGGTGAAATGTTTTTGCTATTCTCCCTGAGATATCTGCCTAATCTTTACCCCAGCTTGAGCGCTGGTGATGAAGGTGGAGACAAGAATATCTTGGGTCAAGGAGACACTGGGCCTGAGCATCTAACTCAGCGTTAAGTCAGCAATTTCAGGAAACCTTGCTTTTTGCCTACAAAGTCCACTTTCTCCCCAACAAGCAGGGGAAACAAACCATCCTATAGGCCTATGTACTGGTCAAGAATCATCTCTATCAATGATCAAAACCACATGGAAATACTTCTAATATAATTGAAGGATTAAGGTGCTAATTTTAAACTTGAATGACAACTCTTGGTTACCTGTGGGAATGAAAAATTAATAACATGTATTTTTAAACCCCCTATTTTTGCCAACACAAGTCAATGTTCCTTGGCATGGCTGGCAAGAGATCTAGTACTTGATTGACTTGAAGCTGGTCTGACCCCCCAGCATGGCAACTGTCATGCTCTTTTTTTTGTTCCCCACTGATTGATGATTTAGGCTGAGGAGGTTATACAACACCTTTGGGATCTGACCCAGGAACTGTCCCACTCAGCTGTTTTGGGGTAAAGGCCCTCTTACCTTTAGTAGGGAAATTACTATGGAAAGCAACTATCAGCAATGGGGCTTAAAAATAGCTGGGATTTGGGGGCTCCATCTCCCTCCAGTAGTGTTCTTGCCCCTACTGCACCGGGGAACTAAACACGTAGCCCTGGAAGAGTTTCTTTCCTCCTCTCCTCCTTCCCTCCCATCATTGCTACGAGTCAGTATTATGCTTTCCACATCCACCCACTCTCAACTGGGTAGAAGGATACGTGACTACTGGGTTTTTTGGGTAGATTAGCTGTAGATTTTGATTATACTAATGCTTTCCTTTACTGGCACAGATAACCATGCTGACTGTGTCACTTCAGCCTTTCTTCTCTTTGAAAATATTTTTGCCCAATACCTGAAATTCACCACTGCGTTCACCCTCCTCAGGGGGAAATGTGGAGTGGCCAGACAATTTAAGGAAAGGGAAAGAAGGGAAGGCGGAGAAACCAAAGGACCTGGGATAAACCGCAAATTATATCAGTCTCTGAATCACAAAGAGCTGCCCGGAACCTAATCAAGACCTCAAGAAGTGAATGCAGCAAAGAAAAAGCTCGAGGGAACGGCTTGCATTTGCCCAATGATTGCTTTTGCTTATTAGAGATAGAAGAGCTCTTCTCTCCCCCAACAGATTTCTGCCTCTTCTCCGGGAAGACAGGTAGTGACAAGGCCTCGCCCATCCTACCCTTCCCCAACAACCTCAGAGGAGGCAGGACAAATGGGAACCCAAAGCCCTAAATATTAGCAATGCTGGGTCCATTAAAAACAAAACAAAACACCAACATAATGAAGAGTGCTACCTCCCACCTCCCACCCCAAACCCTGAAATACCCCTGAACAACCAGCTGAGCACACTACGCATCACAGAGGGAAAAGTTCTTTTCCTCCAGAGGTTTGCTGATCCAGCTGCCGAAGCCCATGTCCTTCAGACCTTTTATGAAGTAGTGCTTGGCCACCTGGTAGTCCCGGGCAGCTTCCTTGGCTTCGTTATAGGAAACAAGCCTCAGTAGGTCCTTTCGGTTGTGATGGGCACATAGCTGCTGAAACAGGCTGAACATGCTCCTCTTGGAGAGACGTGATACATCGAGTCTTGGTCTACAAAAACAGGAATATTTTGCTCATTAGGGCCTGAAAAGGTCAGTTATGGAAGTCCCCAAAGTAGAGAAACTATCAAGCAAACCCTAAGGAAGCAGACTGAATTCACACTAATAGTTTCATATAAGACTCTCTAGACCTGGGATCACAGATTATGTCATAAAGCATTTAACCCTGGAAAGGACCCTAGAAATCTTCTCCTGCAGCCCTCTGATCTTCCTGATGAGAAAACTGAAGTCCAGAGAAGGGAGAAAACTGGCCCTTGACCTCACAGCTAGTAAAGGGCAGAGCTGGGGCTTGCGCCCAGCACAACGCCCACTAAACCCCACAGGGACTTAAGGAAGATGCTTCCTCCCACTTCTCCCAGTACAAACCCGTACCCATCCACTTTGCCTTTGGTGCCGTCCAGGACCTCGATTTCAGTTCTGTCAGCCACACACCAGTTAACACTGGACTCCTTGGTCTTCCCAGTCTGCCTTGTGGAATCATATACACTGACCCTGCCCACCTACAGAAATCCAGGGGAAATAGGTCAAAAGTGGATATCTCTTTTGACTGTGGGATGCAGAGGCAGGGGCCCATGGGGTCTAGGGAAAGAGGAAGTGAAGAAGGGGGAAGAACCCTCTTTCAAATGAATTCCATAAAGGTCTGAAGAAGAGGTGCCATTCTCCAAGGGAGGGCAGAAAGGTCCATGAGGATGAAAGCTATTTCCTCCTAACCCATTCAAATATACACAATTGTTGTTGTTGATAGGGCTATTATATTATATGATTATTATTATTATTAATTTTTTGACAAGGCAACTGGGGTTAAGTGACTTGCCCAGAGTCACACAACTAGAAAGTGTTATGTATCTGAGGCTGGTTTTGAACTCAGGTCCTCCTGACTCCAGGGCCGGTGCTCTATCCACTGCACCACCTAGCTGCCCCAGCAATTTTTTTTTTTTTTTTTGCTTTTTTGGTGAGGCAATTGGGGTTAAGTGACTTGCCCAGAGTCACACAGCTAGGGTCAAGTGTCTGAGGCCAGATATGAACTCAGGTCCTCCTGACTCTAGGCTGTAGCGCTATCCACTGTGCCACCCAACTGTCCTGATAGGGCTATTTTAAAGGGACGTAAAAGTTATAGCACCTTAGGATGGTTGACAGTGTATGGAGGCTTTAGCCCTTCTCGGAATGCACGTTCCTCTTTGGACAGACGGCAGCAGATCGCTCGTGTCAGGTGTCCCTGGCTGTACAAGTAACCTAAGTAATAAAAAAAATGAACACATGCATCAACAAATCAACCAATCAAGTACTTATTAAATGCAAGCAAACACAGTGTTTCTGCTCTGAGCACTCTTAAAAGGCAGGTGCATGCCAGGGCCTATAACAGATGTATCTAAGCAAGCAAATACCTTCCTTGTGGGGAGAGGAAGTGTCCAGTTGTCTCATTATTGCAGATTCCCTAGCATAAGCTTGGGTTAGTAAAATATTACACACCACATAAAGACACCCACAGAATCAAAGACTATGGAGCATAAAGAGACACTGACATTGCACTTCCAGCTACCGTATTTCTTTAACTTATCTTGGAAGAATGTTGCTGGGCATGACTTGATGGGGGCCCAGTTGCTTTAAAAGTTCAAACTGATTTTCTTACAACAGCGGAGAGGGCACACAGAATCAATTAACGGGCCAACTTATAAAGCACCCTCTGTAAATGGGAGGCCTCCCACTAATGCCAGACAATGCAGAATGCCACCTGCTGGGGTCCAGGCACTACCAGCTCACCCCAATCCCAGATCCATGCCAAGTCCCTCACCAAGAGTGACTGAGTTGAGATAAATAGGCTGCAAGAAGTGGGAGAGCATCGCCCCCTGCAGGCCAAGCACATTCCAACGAAGAATCTTATCACTGCAGGACATAGTACGCAGTCTTTCTCCATGTTGAATGCCATCCCATGTTGGCAGGATATCACTCGACTCCACTGGGATTGTACCTTCTCCTGTTAAAGACAGGAGAAAGATCTAAAGGCAACCTTTACAATCCCACTGAGGATGCCAGCCCATAACCATTCCCCGATGTGCTATTTATGTACTCATACTATGTCATCCTAAACTCTTAAGTTCCTACAGGGCAAAGACAGTATTGTGGGTGTGGGGCCTTTAATACTTGGAACCCTCATTCTGACCACCAAGCCAGGAGACTTGCCTCTCTGCCGTTGGTTAGAGCCTATTCTTGGGGTCACTGGAACTGAACCATTCCGGGGTCTCTTCCAACTCTAAGAATTTGCGAGTCAATGTCACAGCTAAACAACCAGTTTTCCTTGACCCTCCTTGCCTTGACTTAGATCTATCAACATTACTCCTTTACCACCAACCATTCTTACTGACACATTTTTATCTGTTTCTTCCACCCCTGGCTCCAAAAAAACGCTAACAAGTTTAGTTAGAATTAACAAGGCTGTTTCTCTTGCTCACTGTAGTCTATGTCATTTCCATTTGTGAATATTGTTTTCTCAGCCTCTAAGTTCTCAGGTGGCAAGAACTATGTCACATAGACAGAGGGGACTTAAAGGTATTTGATGGTGAGAATATAAAGTGATTTCCACCTGTCCCCTGTAATCATTGTGGAATTGAACTTGGGGGGAAGGGGGAGGCATCTGTGACTCACCATTTTCTACCTTGGTGCGCAGCTTGCCTTGTTTAGGGTTCTCAAAGAGTGGCTGGTGCTGTGAGTCCATGAAACTCTCTGGAGGATCACTGCATGTCTTGTCGAAGAGGGCACCATCTCCACAAGGGGCAGTGCTGAAACACAGAGAGGGAGGTCTGCTGGACTCAGGTTCCCTCTCAGTTTCTTAGGGGGACACTTGGAAGAACACTTAGGTTCAGAGTCAGAAGATCTGCCACTTACTAGCTATGTGACTTCTATGTGACCTTGGACAAATCATTTCATTTCTCAACTAGTTTCCCCACCTGTAAAATGGGAATATTAATGCACGATCTACCTTCTGCACAGGATGGTAAGGCTCAAATGTGATAATATATAAAGGACTTTAAAGTGAGATGTAAATGTGGGCTATTAATTTTTCTGTGTCTTGTCAAATTCAATATAGAGACATAAAGCCACTTTTTCATTTGTAGCTTTAATTCCATAGGCAGGCTCAAATTTCTAAGAGACAGGCCTGTATTTCACTAACTCATGGTAGAGAAACCAACAAGAGTATGAGGTTCCCAGAACAACAGGAACCAGAAACACTCCTTGGAATCACTGTCCATCGTTTGGGATGCGTTGTACAAGAATGTGAATGTGTACAGCTGTGTTGTGTGCCCTAAACACATGGATGAGTGAGTATGGGTTTCCATAGATATGTGTGATAAAGTCTGACTTGTGGACTAGCTCAGATGACACAATATCTTACTAATGACAGCTACCATTTATGCCGCACTCTAAGGCTTACAAAGCCCTTTATACATACACATTTCATTTCACCCTCACAATGACACTGGCAGATAGATGTTATTATTTCCATTTTAGAGAGGAGGAAACTGAGGTTCAGTGCCTTGCCCAGGGTCCCAGAGCTAGCAGTGCTAAAGGTGAGCTATAAAGCCATGCTGCTGTATCACATGGGTGTTTGGGGCCTCTCTCACGTCAGTGACCCTTCTCTAAGGACAAGACAAACTCAGATGAAGAAGAAGAATGAGAATGATGGCTAACGTTTATGGAGAGCTCACTAGATGAAAGACCAAGGGGAAATCCATACCAACCTGATGTAAAGGTGGAAAGTCACATTCCTTTTTATTTGTAACTTATTTCCATGGGCAACCTCGAATATACTGTCTTTCCAAGACATGGGATTGTATTTCATTAACTCATTGTAGAGAAACCTAACAAAAGAGAAGGAGGTTAAAGAAAAAGGTCTACTCCAGGGGCTGGTGCTTTTTCCTTCAGCCCCTCGATTTGTCTGAGACACACAAGGAGGTGTCTTCATGAACCAAACTTTTCAGTTTGCTCTCTAGCTATGCAAAGAGCTTCAGAAGGCTCAGGAGGCAATGGCAGAAACCACTTCGGTCCAGAGTTTACAAAGCTTGGTAAAACAGGGCAAAGCTACCTGCTTAATTTGGTTTTGATACTACAAATACTCATCCCTACAGTGGCTGAAGAGAAAAATCCTGTCTAAAACCACAGGAACACATTGCTTCTCCCAGAGTGTGTTTCCTATCCTATAGTCTAGGATAGACTAAAGAAAATCATTCAATGAAAACAGGGAGGCGGTAGACACAGGCTGGGCTTTTTATATGATAAAAACATTCCCAAGGGTAGTTAAGTCTGTCTCATTCCCATGACCCCAAATGCCAAGAAGTCATTTTTGACATCCAAAAAGGCTACAAAGGTAGCTAGGAAGACTAAGAAGCCAGAGCACTTAGAAACACGGCTTGGGGGCTCTTCACGGCTCATTGGGTAGGGCACCGATTCTTTCTAGAGAGGGGATGAATTCCTTAAGATCAATTCATACAGATGGGGTGGCAGTCTGAGGACTCACCTACTACACAAGACTATTTGGTTTTGGTCAGTCTCATTCAGTGGTGTCTGACTCTCTGTGACACTGCAGCACACCAATACTGTCCATAGGGTTTTCTTGGCAAAGATACTGGGGTGGTCTGCCATTTCCTTCTCCAGTGGATTAAGGCAAACAGAGGTTAAGTGACTTGCCCAGGGTCATACAGCTAATAAGTGTCTGAGAATGGATTTGAACTCAGGTCTTTCTGACTCCAGGCCCAGCACTCTATCTACTGAGTCACTTAGCTGCCTCTTACACAAGACAGTACGAAGCTTACAGCCAAACTACAGAGTTTAAGAAGCCAAAAGCTCAAAGCATCATTGTCAGGCTTGAAAGGAGATGAGGAACAGAGATAAGGTGCAATAGGGAGTGGGCTCAGTGATCTCTCATTTGAACCATCACATTCTACCTTGCTTCAGATGTATATATGTTGTATTTCATCCTCTTTTCCCTATCCCCACTTTTAGATCATAATCTACGCAAGGGCAGAGGTTGTACTACTTTAAAAAAACGACAACATGGGGCAGCTAGGTGGCACAGTGGATAGCACACTGGCCCTGGAATCAGGAGGACCCAAGTTCAAATCCAGCCTCAGACACATAACACTTACTAGCTATGTGACCCATGGCAAGTCACTTAACCCTACTGCCTAGCCAAAAAAATAAAAAATAAAAATAAAAAGACAACAACAAACTTATGGGTATTTACTGGTATTCATTTTATACCTTGTTCCTTGTCCTTCTGTGTCATTCCTTGTAACAAAGAATACCAATGAAATTTTTAAAAAAGCAGTTCAGCAAGACATCACCAAGTGAGTGGTCAGTACAGTGCCTCATGCCCACAGGTCCCCCTGGGCTGTCTTATCTGCACAGTACCTGGCACACAGTGGGTACTGAACTGACATCAAATGGATAAGACACTCCAGTGATTGGTGCTTTTTCCTTTCACCAACTCCCCTCTGTCTGGGTCACAGGAGGAAGTTCACAACAGCCAAAGGCTACCTGCTTGTGGGGCATCTCAGCTCTGCAGCACTCACCTGATAAAACCCCTCCGGGAGATGATTTCGGCATGGCAGTCATTGACTGTCTCTCCCTTTAGACTCAACTCTTCTCCCTTTACACAGCGATTCCCTATGGTTGGGGGAAAACCCAGATGTGAAATCCAAAGGAGCAGAGATTTATAACGGAAACATCAGAGACTACTTAGTTCAATCCCTCAACTCTACAGATGAAGAAACTGAGGCCCAAGGAAATCAGATAACATGTCCAAGGGCACACAGGCGGTAAAGGTTGCAGAGCCAGGATTCAAACTCTGGTTCTGTAATGCCAAATTGGCTGTGCCCCCCCCCCCCCCAGCTTTGAACAAAATCAACTAAATATACATTCATAATGCTGAAACTGAAAAATGAATTTCAATGGGCAAAACATCTATAATAGCCTATCTTTCCCCAAATCTATCTTTGCTTTACAGAACATTTTTATGTAAATAAATGTATCTCTCTTGTCTCTTACAATTTCTTCTATTTAGCAGATAATTTTCCTGCATTTCATAATTGAGTTACGTATCATTCCATTTTCTTATAAGTCACGTCTGCCTAGGCACATATATGCGTCTTCAAAAACAACTTTTGTCTATGGTCTGGCTGCATTTTATGTGGAATGAGGCAAGGTTCTAAATTGCTACTCATATTCCTCTAAAACATTAAGTAATGAATCCTTTTTACCAGTTTTTACTCTTTCTAAATTTATCACACATATCTGTATATTTGATTCTATTTCTGGGCTGGTTCATCCCATTGGTCTAATTTTCTAGTTTTTGAAGAATACTGATTTATAACACATTTTAAAGTCTAGTTTTTAATTTCTTTAGCACTATTTCCCCATCTCTACAGCAACTTCTAATATTCCTGTTTGTTTGCTTGCTACCTAAATGTTATTGAGATTTAATCCAATTCTATAAAGAAACTCTTTAGTATTGCGTTCAGTGTTGTTTAGTACAGCATTACATCTGTAAATTAATTTAGTGAAAATGACAGTATTCTCCATGTTGATATGACCCATCTATGAATACTGAACTCCCTACAATTATTTAATTTTCCTTTACTGGCTAACAAAATTTTATCTTGACCTTTATAAAGGTCTTATGTGTCTAGGTAAATTGTTTTAAGTGGAGGTTTCTTTTGTTAGTAGTCTTTTATTGATAACACATAAGAATATAAGTCAATTTTATGGATTTCTTGTGTCTTGCAACTTTAACGAAGCCCTTTGTCTCAATATTGTGTTTAGACCAATGGACTAGGTAAAAATTTGTACCATCTGCAAAAAAAATGGATATTTTAATTACCTATGTTAATCCCTCTAATTTAGGTTTCTAGTTTTACTGTGCCTGCTAGCATTTTACTGTGTTGAATAAAAATTTCTCTATAACTATTCTTTTTAATATTTTTATTTATGAATGGGTACTGAAATCTATTGGAGGCCTTTCCTGCATCTATCGCTATGATCATATGATTTCATGTTTTTCCTCCCTAATGTTTCATATTATTTTCCTCACAATATTGTGGCATCCATCTTCTCTAGAATAGATTCACTGTCATGATAAATGATTTTCAATGTGCTAAATTCTGCTAATATTTTATATGTTATTTTTACATTTAAATTAATCAATAAGACTATCCTAAAAATCTTTTTAAAAAAACTCTTGTCTTTACCAGATTTTTATAATTAAGGCCATCTATATTTGCCTCATAAAAAGAATTTGTATATTACCTTTTTCCTATATTTTAAGTCTACATAAGTATAAAAATTATTTGTTTCTAAAAGCTTAGAAAAGTAACTGATGATCCCATCAGGATCAAGGGCCCAGGATAGTATTATAATTAGAATGTTTACTTATTTGATTTATTTACTCCCCTAAAATTGTATTAATTTTGTTTACTGATATTTTGTAAGTTTAAATTCTCAAATTAGCATATATAGCTACAATATACCAATATTTTATATTTTTTTGCATTTGTGATTACTTTTTCCATTACTAATTTCAGTGACATATCTTCTCTCCCTTTTCTTGATTCAGTTTGCTAATGGTTTGTCAATTTATTGGTCTTCTAGAGAAACTAGTTCTTGGTTTAATCTATTAACTAAATATTTTCTTCATCTTCTACTCTGATTTTTAGTATTGTTCTTTACCGACTTTTCTTTGGACTATTATTTTTTTCCTTTTCTAAAATCTTCAGGGACAGCTGAAATTCAATTAGTCTCTTCTTTTTATTAAACATTCAGTGTTATAAACTCACCTCTAAGAACTATTTCAGCTAAATTCTACAGATTTTGATAAGTGGCATTCATATGTATGTTATTGTTTTTCTAACTTCTACTTTACTCCAGTAATTGTTTCAGGGACCATTTTTTGGTTTCATGTAATTTATATGTTGAGAAGCAGATGCCCTCAGATAGTAAGGGGACCTTCGTGGATGCTGCTCAAAGTTGAAGGTCTTTTTTTCCCCATGGCTCTGCCTGGCTATTGCGGTAGTGGCCTCTGACGCCTGCCCTCACCCTCTTCCCATTTGGTATCTCCCCAAGTCATTCCTCCCTCTTTATCCTGCCCCTTTCTGCCAGTCCCAGTACAGGTGTCCGTCTCTTTTCAGGCCCTCTTTCTCCCAGGCCTGAGGCAGTACATCTTTCAGCTGCTGTGGTTCCTATTCCCTTTATATACTTCTTTACCCATCTGATACAGGGGAATCCAGAAGGCACAAGCAGTTGCTCCCCTTTGGGTTTTTTCCTCTCACTTTTCCCTCCCTTTCCTGGCTCTTAGAAGTCTCCAAATGTAAAAAGAAATTTGTTTTTATTAATTTATGTTGATTTATTAAAAATCACTTCCATAAGCTTTTGAGTTTAAAATTTTTCTCCCCCTCCCCAAGACAGTGAGCAATCTGATATAGGCTATACATACACATTCCTATTAAACATATTGTCACATTAGTCATGTTGTAAGGAAGAATTAGAACCAACAGGAGGAACTACAAGAAAGAAGAAATAAAACAAAATAGAAGCAAAAATTTAAAAATAGCAAATAGTATGCTTCGATCCAAATGTAAAAATTTTTAAATGACATTTTGGGGAATGGGGCAGGAATTACTGTTTTTGGACTCCACAGAATACTTAGCCAGCCTGGATGTGTAGGAAAGAAAGCATTTATGATGGAAATAATGCTGGATTTGGTATTAAGAGTCTGGGTCAAAACTCCACTCTGCCAAAAATGTAACCGTGGGCTAGTTACTTAACAGCTGGGTCTCAGTTTCCAAAACTGTAAAAGGTCAGGGATGGACTGGACTGCTAAGAAACCTTCCAAAACTCTAAATCAGGGGTGGGGAACCTGTGGCCTCAAGTGTGGCTCTTTGACTGAATCCCCTTAAAAAAAGGATTTGTTCTACAAAACTTGGACTCAGTCAAAAGGACCTAAGGACCTAGAAGGCCACAGGTTCCCTACCCCTGCTCTAAATCCTATTATGTGTGATACAAATTATTCCTAAAGTAGAAAAAAAAAGCAAGATTTCTTCTCCCCAACTTGGGAGTACTCATGCTACTACACATAGATAGGTTTTCTCCTTGAAAGGAAAGACTATTCAACAGCAAAGAAGAGGAAAGAAATCTTGAACTGAATGAGATGTGAAAGGCCAAGATGGCAGGTGATAGGACACTGGTAAAGGGCAATCCTTAGGGAAGAGGTGGAAAGGGGGTGTGTAGGTGAGTGGGGGTGGGCTGTGCATACCTGTCCCAAAGCTAACCACAAGGCCCAGGTCGTCATCGCCTTTCTTCATGATGATGGCAGCCAGGATTTTTCGGCCAAGCAGGCTATGTTGGATGGGTGCAGTGAGGGAGCTGAAGCACTGGTGGCTCAGCATGGCCACTTGATCATGGAGGGTGCTACCAGTCAGAGGAAGCTGCAAGACATGAGGCTGGGTCAGGACCACAGCTCCCCACTGGGGAGATTCTGCCCTATTCTAATGCTTCCACCTTAAAACCAAGAAAAAAGAGTAATACTTTGGAAACAAATTTTTAATTCTCTTAACTATAGCATATGATTTAAAAAAAAAAAGTTCCAAGAATACCTATACGATATATTGTTCTCCTTTCTCCCTCCTCCTCCCAAAATATTTAACTTCTAAATTGTTTCATTTAAGGTAGTCTTTAAATCCCATAGGTCGTCATTTAAAATGTGTTGTGCTTAATTTGAAGGCGTACAATATGTCTGCAGATCACCAAGTGATGCCTCTAGGCAGGGATCTAAGGCCTCAAAGGCGACCAGGAGAAGAAGCAGCAAGAAAAACTACAACTAGGATGGTCCTAGGGAATATGTTACAGGGCAGGTTAGGTTCCCTATGAAGGTCAAACAAGCACAGGAAATGACAAAGGTCCTGTCACTGTGGTTACCTCTGAAATGCCCATGCCCCCTGTGCGCCTTGCCCTCTCTGTCTCCCCAATCAGGACACGCAGGGCTGCATCGGCTGCCTCCTGCTTGCCCTGCTTCTTGCTGTGTGCGCTGACAGCGGGGAACCAGCGACCCCCAACTTTTGCTTGGTAAATGAACCTGTTGGATTAGAAACAAAAGCTGAAAGGCATCATCAAACCTGGAGAGAAAGCCCTTACAAGACTGGCTTTTAAGATTCTAGGTCAACCTTTTTAAATTCAGACCTAGGATTTCATTAGTATTGGAAACTCTCTTCCTCCAGTTGCAAATAGGTGACTTAGGTATTTTCCTAAGACACAGAAAGAGAAAGGGATTTGCCCATGGTCACAAAACAAGTACATGTTAGAAACAGGTCCTGAACCCAGGTCTTCCTGACTCGAGTCCAACACTTGATCTACTAGAGGGACTGAGTGCCTATCAAACTTATTTGCAAATATATAAAAAGTTAATTTTCAAGTATTTCACCCTATTAGAAGGAATAGCACAGAAATTACAGAAATTGTATTTGGCTTTTGATTATATTTTAGTTCTTACATTGAAATACAGATGCGCCTAACATTCCAGAAATTCCTAATACTTAAAATCAAATAAAGAAGCTATACCGAGAAGGTCTGACCCAGAAGCCGCCCATTTAAATTCATCTGAACAAATATTTGTTAAGGGTCTACTAAGTCACTATACAATTTCATCCCACTCTAAGATAAACACTGTCTTTTTGACTGATAGAAAGTGCTCTTTTAGGGCAGACGTGGTCTTTCTTCTTACAAGGTAGCTAGGTAGCTCAGTGGATGGAACACTGGGAGTCAGAAGACCTGAGTTCAAATCTGACCTCAGACACTTACTAGAAGTGTGATTCTGGGCAAGTCATTTAACCTCTGCCTCAGTTTCTTCATCTGTAAAATGGGAATAACAACAGCATCTACCTCTCAGAGTTATTGTGAGGTCAAACGAGATACTTGTAAAGCCCTTTATAAATGCTTATTACAAGGTTACTGGTTCATACTTCACTCCTTACTCCCTTGTCTTGTCACCCGTAGTAAAGACCATGATCCTTCCATCATCAGAGGAACTTCAACCCTGAGGTCCTACTGACTGGATAAGTGTCAGCCTTACTTGGCCTATTATTTCAAGATAATCCCAACCAAGTTTAATCTCAGTCCCAACTCTCTGGTGATCTACTGGACAGCTTCACCAATAGTCTTGCTATCCTTACCCTTTCCCCCCCTCATTATACGTTGCTCTGGAACCACAATCAAATCAATTCTATCCTTGTTCCTGAATGTGATGTTATCAATCCACCCCCAATGGTCTCAATTCACCATCTTTGTAACTTTTTGGATCAAAGTGCCTCTTCCCTTGCCACCTTCTCTCTATTTGTGAGGTTCCTCCTATTAGAATGTAATCTCCCTAAGGACAAGGGACTAAATTTTCTTTTGTATTTATATTCTCAGCACAGTGCTTGGCACATAGTAAGCATTTAGTGCTATTCATTCATTTGTCCTTCCCAAGGAGACAAGGAAACTGTATAATTAAATGTCTGGATTTAAAGGGCCAGATGTCAACAAAGACGAAAGATTAATAAGAGTTTGAAAATAAAATGTGCTATGGCATGCCTATCAATGGGTTTGCACTCACACACACACCCAGAAATAAGTTATTGCCATTGATAGTGAAAAAGCTGGGTCACTATCTGCTGAGAATTGCCGAAGATAACTGAGATGGATGTGGGGCTAGGTGGTAGCGGGAGCAACAGTCCTGGCAATTCACCAGTAGGTCCTAATCTAATTAGAGATTCTTCCTCTTGACAATCTACAGACCAAAACAGAGTTGATAGCACCATAATTTTAACAGTCCAGTTGTAAAATGAGCAAATTTGGCATGTCAACTGCAGATATGAAGCCTGAAGGGCCGATTGTTAAGTATCAGATGCTACCTGGAACTGTTCTTCAATTCTACTAAATACCAAAAGAAATGGGATAAATGTTTTGCATGAGGAATTGAAGTTAAGCAACAGGGGTTAAATTGGATTAGTAATAACAGTGACTGGCTTTACATACATCATTTCTTTGAGTTTCACAACACTTCTGCTGAGAAATTGGCCGTACAGTAGTTATTTTCTGTGGCAGTGCAATGGGAATGGACAAATTCTCACTATTTTAGAAATGTTAAAATGTGTCCCTGCCTTAAGGGGTGATCTCTTAAGGCTCTTTCAGTCTGAAAGCTAATCTGAAAGGTGGCAATCACCCAGCATGTGGCTATTTTCAAGGCTGTTCAAACAATTCCTCAGAGGCTGCAATGCCAAGTCTAAGATCCATTGGAGGAAAGTGCTCCTTCTCTCCCAGGAAGTTGACGTTCTTTTCTTCTCAAAGAAAGCATTTCTTTTCTAGATACTGCGGACACTCCTAGGTGGAGTGAGGTGAGGACCATGGCTAAAACCCCAGAGTACTCACTTGGGCTCATGGGGAGGTCCAGACTGGTCTACCAACTTGAATTCTGCAGCAAAGCCATTGGACCGGGCATATTCAAACAAGCCACTGATAGGGTTGGCATTCAGGTATTTGATAAGATCCCCAATCTTCTTTGCCCTGCCGGGTACTGGCTCTCCTAGGCCACCAAAGGATGTAGGATCACTAAAGTATTCCATGTTTGACTGAAAGAAAATTAACCAAACAAAGGAGACTCATCATTGCTGGCACGTCTTAGCAGAGAAATAGGAGCCCTCTGAGGGACCGAACAGTTTTAAGTATATACCTGCCTGGTCCAAGGGTTCAGGGTAGGATTTCCACAGAGAGCCTTCACAGCCACCTCAGCTGCCATCTGCTTTGCTGCCTTCTTGCTATTGGCCATCATGGTTGGAAACGTCTGACTCCCCATCCTTACGCAGTATTTAAACCTGGCATGGGATGTAGTTTAGTAGAGGGATCAAAACTTTTTTTGAGGGAAGAAATAAAGCTTAGATCTCTTGAGTCTGTCAGCCTTTGGACAACTACTTCCTTAACTTAAATGCCATCTAAGTTTCAAGAACTATCCTTTTCCATTTGCAGGTCTAAGTTTTATCCTGGCCCTAGAGGTAAGCATTTCTTCCTAGTAGGCAGGGGTTCATTTTGCTTCCTCTTTCTCTAGCACCAATGACTTCTATGTCCTGTACTGCTCTAGTCCTTAAGCCTTGTCTTTATCACCAAGTTCCTCAACCTCTTATTTTCTCCCTCTCTGGCAGCGACCTTGTCACTGAGACCCCTCATTTTGCTCCATTCTGAAAAAGACCACCTTAATGAATGAAGCAATTCTTCATTGGAAAGACCCAAGGAAAGCTCTGTTATCACTGTAGGAAACCTAGGAAAGAATGTGGCTGTTCTCTGCACGGAGCTAGGGAAATGCATGCTGGAAGCCCCAACCACAATCTCCAAGAACAATGTGACATACTTGGGGTCATGAGCTGGGCCTTCCTGGGATATGAGAAGGAATTCACAGCTGCTCCCGGATTTTTGCACGTGTTCCATCAATACACTAATGGGGTTCTTCCCAAAAAGAATACTCGAGGGGCTGATGGAACTGAGATCAGGCTCTGGAGCTGAAGGCTACACAAAATAAGAAAAAGGAACAAGAACTTCATGACCATAGCAACCAATACAAGACAGCCAGATGAGAAAGACCATGGTAGAATGTTAGGATGCTTCAACTACAGTTAAAAAAAATGGAAGATTAGGAAGTATTGCCTAAAAAGGACAATGCAAAGTATCTGTCCTGGATAAGGACAAAAATAAACCTCCCATGAAGGCACAGCCCTTACCTTCTCTGGTTCTTCTTCCATGGGTTGAGGCTGAGGCTGAGGCTGAGGCTGAGGCTGAGGCTGAGGCTGAGGCTGAGGCTGAGGTTGAGGCTGAGGCTGAGGCTGAGTTTGAGTTTGAGGCTGAGGTTGAGGCTGAGGCGGTGACGGTGGCGCTGAAGAGGTTACGTCTTCCTGGGCTCCAGACTCTTCAAATAGGACTGTCATGGCTTTTGCAGCAGCATCTTGCCTGGCCAGCTTCTTGCTGCCAGCTTCTGCTGGAGGGAACCGTCGGCCACTGATCACAGCCTGGTATTTAAATCTTTGTGGAAAGTAATTAAATATATGAATGCTCACCTGAGTCGACTCTCCTCCCTTCTTCCATCCCTGTCTCAGGAGTATTTCTGGGGCCATTCCTCTACACAGAGTTCATCACCTGGGGATTTTCTAAGCAAATGGGACTTCTGGATTTATGGGTGAAGATGGAGAAGGGGTCATGGGAATCCTTTGATTGCTGTCTCTTGAGCTAGATGTCAGGAAACTGGTATTCTTTCAGCAGCTAAGCACAGCAACTGGAACAAACACTGGACGTGATATAGAACAACCTGGGTTTGAATTCCTTAACTGCCCCTAGTTATCTGTGACCCCTTGGACAAGTCAGTTAATCTCTCTAGGGAGTTCTAGGGGTCTAGAGAGATCTCTAAAAAGTCTCGACTACACTGCAGACAACCCCACATCTCCGCAAAGACTGAAGACAGGCTTGATGGGTATACAGAGCAGATGGCTAAGTCAGATAACTACCACTATAAAAAAGGGCTGGGGCATCTATCTATCGTCACAGGCTCCTAGCTCGAGGGCTGGAAGGCTAGCTATTCCAACTCCTTCTTTTTACAGGTTAAGGCCCAGGTAAGTTACAAGGTCACATGGATAGTAACACAGATAGGATTTGAACCCAAGTCCTCCACTCGAGAGCTTTTTCCACCGTGCTACAACACTACTCCTGTCTCTCCACATTTCCCATGGTCCTTTTCAGTCCCCAAAGTGAAGTGAATATCTTCTGTAGCCCAAGACCATGATCCCTACACACCAGCTCGGTCCTAAACACACAACTGCCACAGGATTTGGAGGTCTGAATGATCTTTTTTCGGTCTTTGAGGCATTATAAGGTTCCACCTGTCTCAGTATTAAGCTTGAAATCAATGGTGGCTTCCCCTGGGTCCCCCCATGAGATCATTAAAGCACATGTTCAATGCATTTAGATTGCCTGTCTTTCCAAGGGGACACAATCAGCCTGCAGAGGGCCCCAACTGACTTGGGCGGTAGAGAATATCTGTTCCAACTTTCTGCTCAAATGGAGAATTTATTTAAAAAAGGTTAATTTTCCAGTCTCCAGTGTTTCCTGACATATGTGAACATAGCATTAATGTGGCTTATAAATGGAACCCAAGGAGAGGTAAATTGTATACCCTAGATCTACCTTAATTATAGGTGGCTTTAGGGATGAGGTAGTGAGGAGAGGGAGGAAGGAATACCTCTTTTTCCTTACACCAAGAGAAACAGACTTTCCCCTAAAAGAGGGAGGGGAGACGGGATACTTCCCCTGCCTCTTTGGTATTTTGGCTAGACACCTCTTACACTAACTAGAATGAGAAAATTTCTCTTGAGGACAAACAGCACTCCTGTCAACCTTTAGCTTCACTGAAATAACCAATACAGGGATAAAAAACAAAACAAAACTCTGTCTGAGAACATTAGGGTCTGGAGAGCAGCTTTGGGGAATCAAAAAAGGGTCAACTCCTTAATGTGGCTCTGCTCTGCTGATTCTCAGCAGCTTCCCAGTCTCCCTCTGCCACAACCCCTCCCATTCTTCTCTAGGTTCACGCGTTTTTTGTTTTTGTCTTTTCCCCATTTGATTCATCTACCTTAAGAATCTTTTCAGGGTAGGAACTATCCCAAAGATTCTGCCACAGTTTGGCCTCTGAGACCTTTTTTTCAGTTTTACATGTAAGGGGCAAATCTGTTTTCAGTAGATTAAATGTAGCAGGAAGGACTAAGCCACTCATTTGTGTAAAGGAGGTCGGTATAAACAGAAGTGCCCACTTCTGACAAAGGGACAACTGGGGCACACTCTTCTTAACATGGACACTTGACTTTTCTGGACATGGACCTAAAAGTGGGGTGGATTTTGGACTTGCTGACATTTAACAGCCAATTCATTTTAATTCTGTCCGTAGCCCCTCTCATCCCTTAAATGATAATAGTTTTTATTAAAACAAAGCACATACACACAAGTTTGGTTTGGGGAATAAATAAATACAGTCAGCTTGCCATCACGTGTGGACTTAGGAGCCAGGTAAATAAATGAAACCTAATAACTTCCAAACAAGCTTTATTTTAGCCAATAAATTCAACTTCTTTTTCAATCAGAGGATCTGATTTGAGATTTATTTCTCCTCAATCTCTAGCATAATGGGATAATTGACAATGAAATAGCAAAAAGAGAGTAGGAAAAGGTATGAAAAATTAAAAGCCCAAAATATCTGAACCAGAATCTGGTTCATCTGAACCGTAAATCACGGGTTGAATATGAGTCCAACTTTCTACTGAGGTTATGCAACTAAGTGGCCCAGTGGATCAAGCACTGGACCTAGAGTCAGGAGGACCCAAGTTCAAATCTACCAGGCAATTACCACCTGTGTGACCATGAGCACATTACTCAACCTCTGTCTGCTTCAGTTTTGTCCTGGTTAAATGGGAATAATAATAATAGCATCTATCTTCTAGAGTTGTTGTAAAGACAAAATGAAATACTGGTAAAGTGCTTTGAAAACTTTAGAATGCTATATAAATATTATTCATTATTTTTTCCTGTATTGTCTCTTACCTGGGTTCATGCGATGGGCCACTCTGCTCCAAGAGCGTGAACTCACAGGTCTGGCAGGTGAACTGAGCATATTCTAACAGTCCACTGATTGGATTCTTCTGTCGGCAAGCTGTTAGTTTCTTGATAGCTGTGAACTGTGAGGAGGCACCAACACGGGCCATGTAGTTGGGTAAATCCATTATGGTGTGGTCATCTTCCTGCTTAATGCTATTTAAATCATCTGGGATGTCATCTGTGGCCCACTGACCATTTTCAACCTTCATGTCTGAGGGGTCATTGTCTTGAACTGGGGGTTCCTCAAGCAATCCTGGGACGGCCACATTGCCATCCTCTGTTGGCCCTGATGGTGGCTGATGTCCATTCTCAACACTCTCCTCTTCTTTCCTAGTAGTGTGTGTGTTGGTGACATCTGAGTTACCTGGGTCAACCTCAATATCTGTCTGGGATATAGGGATGTCTACTGGGATATTTTCATTTTTTTTAAGTTGCATCCTCTCTCGCTTTTTGTCTGTCAGTGACCACTTGGGAAGAGTGAATCCTTCTCTTCGAACATCTCCCTGCCTTTCCAAGTCAAAGAGTAAGGTATTTACATCTCGGGCCTTAGTAAGGCCAATGTTTTTGGCTAAGTTCAGGGCGGAGGAATCTGGAGCATCAAATAAGTAGGCACAGATTTTCTCCTTGATATCAGCCATGTTGACAAAACTAAGTGGATCGGATTCAGGGATGAAACTTTTGTCTTTCAAGTCTGAATTGAGGCTTTTGTTTGGACCTTTTCGGACAGCTTGTCTCACAACCTGGTTAGCTTGTTTCCAAGCATGGGATGGGGTTGGGATACTCCAGTTAGGGGGTGTGCCTTCTTCCTTGTGCAACTTCCCTTGCTTCAGTAGATGGTACAAAACTCGATTTACTTCCTTCTTTTGGACCCCAAGTTTCTTGACAAGATCATATACTGTAGCAGACTGCCCTTCCCCAAGTTCCCCTAAAAGTTTCAGAATCCTTTGCTCCTGATCTTGACTGATAGACAGCCGTTGGAAATTAAAGGCAAGCTGAGTCACACCTTGCCTTGATGTGGCTCGGCCTCTTGGGGAAGGTGAGCCTTTCCAGGGGGAGGGATTGCTAAGAGGTGGCCTTACAATATTCCAGTTCCCAGGCTGCCTCACGCCACCAGGTAGTCCTGTAAAACTTGGCCTCTCCCTGGTCAGGAAAGATGTTGATGTCTGTTCTCTGATCAGGGGCACTTCTAGGAGTTGTCCCCTCAGGAATTCTATCTGCTGATTTCGGAATCTATCGGGAAAGAACCCCTGCCCCAGCTGTTGTCTGGGTTTGCAGCGATCATAGTCTTGTATCTGCTGGTTACGGTGTCTGTCGAGGGAACACCCCTGCAGGACAAGAAGATGGCAGGAAAAAAGGCAGATTAGGATGGCAGCAGTGAGATTGTGTGTGTGCCTGACACCAGCCTCTGCCTGAAGCAGTACCCCTGTTCATAGTGTGCTGCCAGAATGCAAGTAAGACTCTGGGCTTTTATGTCCCAGGAGATAGACAGCTGGGATCAATTTGCCCACCTCACAGTTGCTACAGAGGCCTGCCAAAGGGAAAATAGAGAGGGAGGGGAAGAGAGAGGTAGAGAAGAATGTAAAAATGGGAGTTCAGATATGAATCCCACCCCTAAACAACGAATTTCTGGAATGAAAATGAAGGCCTTATACAAAAGACTTAGGCCTCACTGTCATAAGCTTCTTTCTGTTAGATAAGCCATGACACATCAATTTCACCAAAACCACCAAAATTCCTCATGGACTGGTGAGGACTGCATTCCAAAACTATAAATGAAAGGTAATCATCAGCCTCAGGTGCCAATAGGAAATTTGTCCTTCTTTCCACACCCATTATACTCTATTATTGAAGCAGTCACATAATTTCTTGCTGTTTTGGTAGCACGTATTACTACCGGGAATAGTGGTCTGAATATAGGTCTCTCTGGTTAGAAAACAGACATTTATATCAAATCAGAGAGCTCTCTGCCTCACTTTAAATTTCCAGAGAATAACAGTTCTCCAGATGTAAGCTGTTTACCATACCTTGGTGAATTTTGGAAGTGAGACATATTTCAAGATGGAAAAGTTCAGTTCTTTAATTAAGCACTTTTCAGTTTGCAAAAAACCCTAAAAACTGAAATTGCTATTTTCAAAGGAGAAAAACTGCCTGTATAGACTGCGGATGGGGGTGGAGGCAGGAAAGATGGAAATCAGTAATACTTATTCCTGAACCCCTCAACATCTTCATATTCATATTGCCCATCTTATGTGGGGCTTTGTTAAGAATTTACTTTAAATCCTAGTTTGTTAAAAACTGTATTTTTAAAAAATGTTTAGAAATCATGTAATGTGTCTGTGTGACCTTGGGCAAATCACTTTACATCATCTCAAGGCCTCACTTTCTTCAGCTGTAAAATGATGCATCAGTCATTTTAAAAGGACCAAAAAGAACTTGTTAAAAGATCTCTTAAAAAAAAAAAAAATCAAAAACCCAAACCAAAACAAACAAACCAAAAAACCTCATCCAATTTTTAAAAAAATATCCTAAATTCTAAATTTCACTCTGGGTCTCAGTTTCAATTGTAAAATGTGGGAGAGGTACATTATAGCTCTAAAGTTCTGATTCTAAAATTCTATGAGCCTAAAATTGCTTGTTGCGAAGCTGTTCCAACAGAGCTAGGACTCATTGGTGCAAAAGAGAATCAATTCTTCCTCTTAATCTCCAACCTTTCTGTAAAGAAACCTTTCTATGGTATGGGGGTGGGGTCCAGACAGTTAAGACTGATCCTCAAATGGTGAGGGGGGCATAATTACCAGTATGACTCCCTTGGCTTCTGGAAGTGGAAGGGGTACGAACATGGTGGTGGCAGTAACACCACCACCATAGGGATCCTTCCAGCAGATCCCAATGTATTGGCTGGAGATGCCATATTCCTAAATCCTCAATATTCGAGCCTCACATTAGGTCCAAGACAGCCACAGGACTCCTGCAGAAGTTAGTTAATAATCAGAAGCTGCCCTTACCTGAAGTTCGTCCATACCGATGAGCATAATTCATCTCACTTATCTGAGCACAAGAAAAGAAACTCCTGTGGTATAAACTAATCCATTAACTACAGGAAAACTTCCCTCTAGAGAAGGAGAAAGGGAGCCTCCAAAGGCTAGCTCTTGCAGTCTAACATCCCTGTTTAAAAGTAAAGAGGAATAACTTTGATAGCATGAAAATAAAACATCTTCCCTTGGTCCTATGGAGACAACACGGCTTGCAGACTTAAAATGGCTGCAGCTAAGTTTTACTTTCATTTACTCAGAAGCACTTCCCCCATAGAAAAGCTCAGATCCACCTAGAGGTGGAGTTAAAGCAAATCCAGGCCAGAGGTATCCGGTTTCACTGAAAAAAAAAAAAAAAAAAAAATCTCCAAT
>NW_020954576.1:55432154-55443446 GCF_900497805.2 Vombatus ursinus | reverse complement strand
GCTTTCAAAGAATGCATAAATGAATGCTATCAAAGATGGCATTTTTTTTCCCCTGGGAAACTCACTACAAAAAAAAACAACTCCATAGCACTCAGGATTTTCTTCACATAAAAGTTACAGGATTACATTCGATAAAAATAAAAGACAAAAACGAAGAGATATGTGAACCACATCTAAAACTGAGAGTCTCCTAGGATTTGTAAACCCTGTAGAACTACTAAAACACAAACAAATCTCAATAATTTAGCCTGGGAGGTCTGGGGAAAGTTCAGAGGGGGCTAGAAGGGTAAGGAAAAGAGTCTCTCTAAAATTAGTTGAAAGTTACCCAAAAACAGTTTTATTACCTTTAAGACATTATATATTATAAACAAAATAGTGGGTATTGGCAAATAAAGCATTGAAAATAACTATTCAAAATAGGTTCACATTTTATAAAGATCTCATGTTTTATCATTGATTGTGAACTTTTTTTTTCTTTTTTTAGGCAATTGGGGTTAAGTGACTTGCCCAGGGTCACACAGCTAGTAAGTGTCAAGTGTTTGGTCTGAGAGCAGATTTGAACTCAGGTCCTCCAGATTTTAGGGAGGATGCTCTATCTACTGCGCCACATAGCTGCCCTGATTTTGAACTTTTTATTCAGTAAGAATCATATGAGAGGCATCATGGCAGAGTGGACAGAGCTGACCTTGGAGTCAGGAAAACCTGAGGTCAAGTCCTACTTCTGACATATATTAACTGTATAACTCTGGGTAAGTCACTTAATCTTTCATTCTCCAAGCAACTTCTAAGAATACAAATTGCAGAGAAGGTGCCAACTGCATTGGAAGGAGGAGTTATCTCATTGGGAGTTCCCTATATCAATAAAATCATAGGTCTAGTCCCATCCCAAGAATCATGAACCTTGAATGCTCTTAAATATCAAATTAATGGGGTCCAACCTAATACGTTTTTGCTCTAGTGAGATTGGTTCATCTAATGACAGCATAGTTGCTCTGTTGGTAGTGTCAAATGAAAAGAAAATAGAGGAAGTCCCCCTGCACATGCTGGATGGATTTCCTGTGCTGACCTTAGGGGAGGCCATGGGCAAGTCACAAAGGAAGGACAAGGCCCAGAAGAAGCTTCAATCTGGAGCTCACAGACCACACAACTGTTGCAGAGAAGTGCAAATGTAAACTGTTTTAAAGACAGGTCTGGAGACTTAGAGCTTCATGAGCACTTGAGGGACACTGGGTACAATGTCCTCATTTTATAGATAAGAAAACTGAGTCTCAGAGAGGCTAAGAGACTTCTCCAAGGTCAAAAAGATAGGAAATGGCAGTGTCAGGATTACACCCCCACTCACTCCACATCTTACCCTCTTTTCCACTTTTCTCTCCAAGGCCTGCACTGCACAAAGAGGTTCTACGTACTTGCTCCAGTTTTCCATACCCCTTCTTGTCAGATATTTCTCTTTCAAGTTGAATTTAAATTCTCCCAGTTGCAATAGATACCTCCCTCCATCTCCGTAAAACCAGTTAGATCCTACCTCAGACTCCTGCTCTTCAGGTTAAATAACCTCAGCTTCTTTAAACTTTCTTTAGGTACAAGCCTACAAAAGATCCCAATGCAGTAGGTCTATCCAGCTGTTACCCTTTGATCCAACATAGTATACTATAATAAACCATTCAGTGAAGTTTCTTCCCTAACCAGAAGATCAGTTTGTGCCAGCACTGAAACAGGAAGATGAACAGCTCCTGTTATTTAATCTTAGCAGCTCAAGTAACTGCTGTCTGTCTTATTCATAAACGTTACATCTCCCTGCCCATTTCTAATCATTTTACCTTCTCAGGTTCAAGGTGGTGATAGAAAACTCTTGTTACTTCCTGCCTACCCACATTCTAGGCTCCAGTTCAAAATGAAGTATTCTCAGTCCTGACATCTTCCTCCTGCTCCCTATTAGCCCTATGTTTTCCTCTTGTCTTTGCTTTATGCCTGGAATATCTTTCTTCCTCTTTTTCCCTTGCTAAAATCCTTTTAAACTCATCCTTTAAAGCTCAATTCAAATATCACCTCCCCCTCCAAGTTTTTCCTGATCCTTTGCCAGAAGCTCAGATCTCACATAGCACACTGTTCTATACCTTTTTAATGTAATACTGTGTTTTCCATTTATCTAAGTTTGGTCCCATCCCTCCTCTCCACCTTCACACTATAGGTTCTGGGAGGGCAAGGGCCTATTCTTATCCAAATGTTCTGATTCCCCTAGCACTCAGCACAGTGCTCTGCACACAGTGGCTTCTTAATAAATGGTCTGCTGACTGAACTGTTGTCTCATCCTGGCAGGCCTCCGCACCTGTGACATGGGCTTGTCACATCATGGAAAAAGGCACAGGCTTTTTAGGTGAAAAGAATGAAGTGTATGGGGGACAAAAGGAGACTATACACTGTGGATCTTTGCTCTGTGTCTGTGCCTGGATGCAGACATTAAGAAGATGGCTAAAAACTCAACATGCTGTTCCTGCTCATTCCCTTCCACTGGATCCAAGAGTAGGTTCATTCAATATGGCCTCATACTTTCAATGTGACAGCTTCACATACTCCCTTGCTCTTTTAATTTGCGCCCCTACTAATGGATTTTTGGCCTGTGCCTACTTCTTTGCCTATGCAAGGGTCCACAAATTTTGGCTCCAAAAGTCAAGAAAACTCTGTCAGCTTTCAACTAATCAACATACATTTAGAGAAAAAGACTGACATAATGCACTGCACCAGTTTTCAAGCTCTCAAATTTATTAAAGGGGCTTTATAAGGGTCTTCATAGATATTCGGAAAAGGCTCAAAAAGATACAGAGCTAAGTGCATCTGGCTAAGGGATTTCTTGGTACAAATACAAAGTAAGCAAAAGCCTGGGTGGTCAGGACTCCTCTCCTTATGCCTATAAGAAGTTGAGCAGAAGTGATGACTTTATTTTACATCTGCTATCAAGTAGCTAGGTGGCACAGTGGATAGAGTTCTGGGCTGGGAGTCAGGAAGACCTGAGTTCAAATGTTGCCTCAGATACTTATTAGCTATGTGACTCTAAATAACATGTAACATGTAAATAACATCTCTCAGACTCAGTTTCTTCTTCCGCAAAATAAGGATAATAATAGCACCTACAGCACAGGGCTGTTGTGAAGCTCAAATGAGATGCATTTTTAAAAATTAAATTTTAATAAGTATTTATCAAGTGCCTACTATGAACCAGGGACTGTGCTAAGCATTGTGCAAACCTCAAATGCCATATAAATGTTAACACAACACATGAAAAGGAGCAATCAAAAACACACATGAACAAGAATAATGAAACAAATGATTTCGATTTCAGGTAAGACTGTGCCAAAAATGCTAGACACCATGGCAACCATTTTCTAGATTTATCAAATCCTCCTCTAGATGAGGATGGAAGTTCCAGCCTGTCCAATAGGCAGAAAACTTAAACTGTATGGAGTTTATAGGAAGTTGACCTCTTACCTTTACTAAAAGGTAAAACTCTGCTAAAACAGTGCATATTACTGATAATAGGATGTGGTTTCAGAAATACTTAGACTTCAAGGGCATACCTGAAACCCAGGGGCGGGAGAAGACTATTTGGAAACAACACAAAGGCTTTTAAAAAATTTTTCCCACCTTACTGCTACCCAGTGTTACATATGGGAAAGGCAGTAAGGGATGTAAGCAGGGGTGAAGAAGCCAAGGCAATTAAGGAAGAGTTCTATAGCAGTATCAACAGACTTGCAGGATAATTTAGAGAATCAAATATTAATAACAGGAGACAGAGAAGAAAGGCTGAACAATAGAGCAATGGACACTAGGTATAGAATTGGAGAGGTACAACTGATCCCTTTATTCACCTACCGCTTTAAAATAAGTACATGTTATTATGAAAAACATTTTGGAAAAGGTGAGGGGGGGTGTCATAAACCCTTCAGGGTTGTTGTGAGGATTAATTGAGATGATGATTTTGAAATGCTTTTACAAACCATAAACTGATAAACAAGCTACGGTATCATTATTATGAATCCCAATTACTTAATACAATTTTAAGACAGTTGGGGCCCAGACTGAACTTTTCATATAATATTAAATCAAGCCTTTCTGACCTGTATAATTTTTAAATGGTTAGATTGAAATCAAACCTTTTCAATCATCAGTCCATTCAACTGAGAAAATAACTAGTTTTATTTTATATATATACACAAAAAGAAATTTGCCCACCTAGACAGTATACTGAGCCTTCTGCTAAACACGAATGCCCCAAAAGGAGAGCTAATGGTATCAGGATCAATGATCTTAGCTGCATTTTACCTCAACCTTCCTAAAATTATATCTAGCATAAAGTTTCTGCCTTTCCCAAAGGGTAGCAAGTGAAAAAACACCATTCAGATCAACCAAGAATAAGTAACAGGCTCCTCCTATTTATCACTCTGATCTTAATGTTTTACTTGGATTACTTCAGTCATATCAGAGATGGAATCATAAAAAGACTTAAAGAGACACCTCCCCTCCAAAATAACCCCAACTATAAATATCAACACTGCACAATCACCTTGCTCTTCCCAAGTTAATGTAACCATTGGCTGCCCCTCCCAAAATGTAGCCAGTCTGTTGTGTGGAAACTGCCTTTAACAACTTGGTCTAGGACTTAGATAAATACTAGGGAATTTAGCCTGGTGCACACAAAGATTAAGTGACTTGTCCAGGATCACTCAGTTATTAAGTGTCAGAGGGTGGATTTGAACTCAGATCTCCCATCATCTAAACCCAGCACTATTTCTACTATATACACTTTTTTTTAAAAAAACTACTTTTTTATTGATGTCTTGTTTTTTACATCATCAGTTATTCCCTATACCCCTCAAAGAGAGTCATTCCAGATAACAAATATTTGCTATAAACACTTTCAAATAAATTCAATGATTAAGAACTATTTGTATCTAATGCCAAATGATCATTATATGTTGACTAGAAAACTTAATCCAAGCAGTTTCATTCATCATAGTCCAAATCTAACAGATACTACACTAAGTCACCCTCTATCTCTGAAGACCACTGCAGAACCCTAGTGATACCAAATACATGATCATTGAGAATCATGGAAAAATTAGCAGCATGCCTCACATTAGTCCTACAATTCAGTTTTCTATCTTTGGCATTAAAAAAAAAAAAGCCTATTTTGAACTGAAGCACACTTTTTTCTTTCCCCACACAATTTAAGACCATCAAATTCTTCTGTTTTGAAAAAGTACTCTCCTTACTGTTGTAATAATAACACAAATGCTTCTTTACCCCTCCCTACATGACTTACTGGCTTTCCCATGTGTAACACTTGGTAGCAGTAAGATGGGAAAGATTTTTTAAAAGCCTTTGTATTGTTTCCAAATAGTGTTCTCCTAGTGGCTAGCTAAAAGAAGAACTTGTAGGATGGACTCATACCTCTCTTAGGGTAGAACTAACAACATACAAAGAAAGATCATTCATTTATTCAATAACATTTAAATGGTTAGTGTTAGCTACAGCAGCCACTGACTGATAAAAAAAAAAAATCTCTTCCTTTTCTGTTGGGGGTACCACCCTACAGCTGAATCCGGTGTCAGGGTCTTTGTGATATGTATGTCTCTTTAGCTTATTTGGGCCTCATTTTCCTCATCTATGAAGTAAGGACCCCCCTTCTAGCTTAAAATCTGAAATATAAAAACAGCTCTATCCTTACAAATAAAATAAGGTGAGTAAGGGATTCTATGAGAAATTGTTATTGCTGTAAATGTTAGACTTCTAAACTTAAGTGACTTGGGCTTCAGCAGTCAATATACTAGGTCTTTGTGATCTGTGTATCTCTCTCCACATTTCCTTTATAAGAGGAGGCACTGGATTGGGATCATAAGGTCATAGATCTACAGTCTGAAAGGATCTTTGGGCAGCTTAATGCTTCTTCATTTTACAGAGGAGGCTCAGAATGGTAAACTGACTTGCCCAAGGTCACACAGGGTAGTACCAGAAGACTTGAACCCCAGAGCCAGTGCTCTTTCCAAATGTCCCACAAAGGCCTGGGCCACTAACCAAGATGTACAATCTTTGGCACACCACTCCCCTGTCTGGTTTCTTTCTCTGAAAAATGAGGGTGCTGAAATGCCAATTGATCAATGCTGTCCAGAAAACTTAACCCAAGCAGATTCATTCAAAATAGTCTAGATGATATACTAAAATAAGTCTATCTATAAAAGCTTATGAATAATTGATAAACCTATCTCTGAAGATCACTACAGAATCCTAGTGGTATCGAAAACTAAATTCACCCTCTTTTAAGCCTGCATTCAAGCACAACAGAAAGAGCACTTCGTTTGGAGACAGAGCCTTTGGGTTCCAAAATTCACTCTGCTACATACTATTGTGCGCAAATCAAAAATTCTCCGAGCCTCAGTGTCCTCATCTGTAAAAGGAAGGGGGTGGACTTCATGCTGTAAGCGCCTCCTTTCTAGCTCTAATGTTCTATGGGCTCTGTGATAGAAAGAGTTAACGACAGGTTCATTTTTTTTCTCCTGTCCTTTCTGACTTTTTTTTTCTCCCTCACATCTGGAGCAAAACGTCTGCAGAGAAGCCGAAGCAAGACTGCGGAAAGTTCTTTTTCTTTTTAAACAGGAAAATTCATGACTCTGAGGTCTTCAAACGAGGGGAAAGCCTCTTCATTGGGGGTGGGGGAGAATCATGGAAAAATTAGCAGCATGCCTCACATTAGTCCCACAATTCAGTGCTTCCTCCTCCGTATGACATACATGCCCCAGCAATCCTGCTGGATCCCTCGCCTGCCTGCCTGCCTCCGTCCTCAGGGAACAAATCACAGCCCGGGACTGGTTCAGGAGGAGTTTCCTCCCCCATCGTCGATTAAGGACCGGTTTCCTCCGCTGGATGCTAAGATGCTAGATGCACGACGTAGACACTTGCACCCTGCACTTCCCCCGCCCAACCCTCCCCCCTCAGCTAGTTTTAGGCTGGAACCAGGGCTGCTGCCCCCCTCCCTCCTCCCCCAGCCCCCAACTCCGAGCTCTTCCAACCCAAGGCCCCGGTGCAGGCTCACCCTCGGGAGCCCGGGCACCGCGCCAAGCAGCCCGCCGCCGCCGCCTCCGCCTCCCCCCACCCCCTGCGGTGGCAAACGTGGGGAGGGGGCCCGGGGCGCTTCAATCCTCCCTCAGAAGGCGCATGACCAACGCTTGGGGGGTTCGCTCAGGCAGCCGGGGCTGCGGAGGCCAGCGGGCGGCAGGGGGCGAGAGCAGCCGAGCGCGGCCGGAGTGGGGGGCGGGGGATGCGGACGCGCACGGCTGCGGGGGGAGGGGTGCGCGTGCGCGAGGAGTGCCCCCCCCCCCCAGGAGGTGGCAAACGGCCTCCGGAGGCGGGGTGGACTCCCGGCGGGGCCCGCAGCCTCACTCTCCCACCTCCTCCCCCCCTTCCCCCCTACAACTCACCCATCGCGCGCTCACAGGTGCGCGCTCCCCCATCCGCCACAGTCAAGACCGGCGGGCGGCGGGCACCTCGGTGTCCGGTTCCAGGAAGCTGGCGGTGATGGAGGAGGAGGAGAGGGGGGCGGAGGGAGGAGGAGAAGAAGAAGGCGCTTACCCCGTCTTCCAATTCGGTGGGAGCCCGAGTCCGAGGCTGCAGCGGGTCAGAGGGCCGCCAGTTCCCACCCCCCCCACCCCGACCCCTCTACGTCTCCCTCTCTCCCTTCTTCAGGCGAGAATCAATGGTCCAGTCGCGCGATGGTGACGTCATCGGGCGCCGCGCGGGGGGGAGGAGAGCAGGCTCACGTGACTTTCAACCATCCCTTTCTTCCCTCGCTCTCCTCCGGATTTGGGGTTTTGTTTCCAAGGAGGAGGAGGCAAGATGAGTCTGTTTCCTCGGCCCTCCTCCCCATCTGCCCCCATCCTTTTTCCTTTTCTGTAGCGCTGTTGACGTGGGCTCCCCGGCGGAACTGGGGGCGCGGGGACCGGGGGAAGGGGGTCTGCAAGGTGACAGTTTTAGTGCAACTCTGATCATACCCTTCTTGACCTTGATTTCTCTGCCAAAAACACTCCCACCCAGCCACCCCCCCCTCCCCGCCACATCCCCCACAGCATTTTTCTTAATTTCTTTGCCGCATTTGGTTACGCTGAAGGATCCTCCATCTCTTTGGTGAAGGTTGATGTTGATTACGCCCCTCCGGCCTTCTCCATCCCAGCATCTCCAATTTCCCTGCAAATCTCCCATAGAACATCCAACCCAGCCCTGGAGGTTGGATGGTCTCCTGGGCCTTTTGATACCTCGAGGCCACAGTGTAGCACTGCGGCTACCCACCATTGTCGTTCAGTTTCTTCTGGGCTACCTGCTTTGTTCTAAAAACATCCTTCTTTTACTTAAAGCATGGTAGATATTTTAACTTCTGTTCCCTTCCCATGGTCCTCAAGTTCCTAGGTGTCTTCTGGAAAGCTGTTTTGACCACACCACAGAGTTCTCTAAACTGAGTTCCTGTAAATTGCTATCAAAAGGTCAGTCAGTCAACAAGCATTTATGAATTGCTTTCTATGTATTAGACACTGTATTGAGCATGGGTTTATAAATAAAGGTTTAAAAAAAACAAAGCAAAAACCCCAACAATCCTTGCTCTCAAGGAGCTAACAGTCTACTTGGGGAGACCACATGTAGACATTTGAACAGAATAGAATAGAGCTAACAGAGGGAAGGCAGTAGCCTAAAGGGGACAGGGAAAAATCTTATAGAAGGTGGGATTTTAGCTGCTTATTGACAGATTGAAAAGGTTCTCTCGACTTTAAACTGCATTAAGATAAAAAGTAATCCCATCTAATTTGCACATATGATCAGGATGTGGAAGGAAAAGCCAAACTATGGTACTCAAAAGATGGTTAATGAAACAAAACACCCAAATCTCTAGCATGTCTTGAGGATTTCTCTTTAACAAGCTTAACAGAGGGATTGCTAGTTTAAGTTTGCTAAACTGCCAGCACACTTCAAAATGTCTGGCAGCTATATCAGGAGAAAAAAAAAAAGATCATTTTTTTAGAGGAGAAAAACAAGCTGATGAGTTTCTCCCCTGCTAAAATAAAAACAAAAAGGGTGTAATCAAAATTCCTGGGAGGGGGAAGGGACTGGAGGAGTCCCAATAAAAGTAGGAATCAAGTAGGAAGTCTGGAGATACTTTGAAGGCATTATTGGTTTAGAGGAAGAATACACTTTAGAGATCATCTAGGCCTGTTGTGGGGAACCTTGGGTCTCAAGGCCACATATGGCCTTCTAGGTCCTTGATGTGGCCTTTTGACTGAGTCCACATTTTACAGAACAAATCATTTTATTAAGGGGATTTGTTCTGTGAAGTTTAGATTTAGTTAAGGGGCTGCACTTGAGGACCTAAAGGGCCACATGTGGCCTTGAGGCCACAGGTTCCCCACCTCTGATCTAGGCCAACCATTTAATCTTACAGATGAAGAAACTGAGACCCAGAAAGATCAAGGGACTTGCCCAAAGTCAATAAGTAGCAGAGCTGGGATAAACAGGGATGTTTCCTATAATCACAGATCAGTTCCCCTGAGAAAAGGTGGTACTTTGTGAATGAGATAGATACAGGCAGGAAGAGAAGTATTTGTGCTCACTCCTTGGGGAGCCTCATGGGATGCCTCTTGGTGCTCATCAGGAAGACTTAGATTCAAATCTTGCTTCTGACACATACTGGCTGTGACCCTGGTCAATTAACTTTACCTCTCTGGGACTCAGTTTCCCCATGTATAAAATGAAAGAGCTGCCTAGATGACTATTTAAAGTTCTTCTGTCTCTCAAGATATGATCCTGTGGTTCTCTAAAGAACAGACTAATAGCTGCAGCACCAACGCCAATGGGCAGCAATTGCTTCCTCTTCAGCCTTACAGAAGGACAGCTTCTCAGGATTTCCTTGCTGCACTCCCATGACGGCTAAACTCTCACTAGATTGGTACCAGATTGCTGATGTGGGGTCAGGGCAAGGTGATATATCTTTATCAGGGGTTAAAAGTAATGCTAACAACAAGAATAACATCTACATAATAATGGGTTTAAAGTGCTTTTCTTGTCTTAAAACCCTGAGAAGTAGGTAGGGCAAATATTTCATACTCATTTTATAGATTAGGAAACTGAGATTCAGAGGTTAAAAATCTTATCTAAGGTCACACAGCTAGTAAGTATCAGAGATGGAACTCAAAATCTTGACTAGTGCCCTTTTCACTCCACTACAATGTTACCAAAAGTTATCCTAAAGTCAGAGTTTCTGAGTCCTAGTTTCTTAAATATTAAAATTATATATAAAATTATTTATATGTAAATATAAATATTAAATAATAAAATGGGAACAACAATATGCTATTTGTGTTATAAGATTGTTGTGGAAAAAGTCTATTATATAACACCTCTCTTCCCACTCTGTTTCATTTTTGGAATGGGGGTCTAGACAGGGGAAATATGATTAGTATAGGTTTGAGCAAAGACAGCCCTGGGATGCAAAAATATTATCACATGTAGCATGAAGCCCAAGCTGAAGGGTAAACCTAGACACATAGCTGTCTGTCCAACCCAGCTGGTCATACCTTTTGCCCTGACCCCTGTTGATCTGGTACTTCTTCAGGACATTTGGCTTGGGTGAGAGGGAGTGGTGAACTTGTTTTTTTCCTTGGGATAGCTTGTATGAGACCTTCAGTCTTGTCAGCCAGGTGAAGCAAATGTTTAATTATTTCACTTTTCAATCTTCCCAACTAGACTGTAAACTTATCAATGGCAGATATTTGCATTTTTATACTTTCCCCTAGCCTAATTCCTTACACATAGTAGCCTCTCAATAAATATTCATTGATTTCATTTGATTCCCCTTAGGTTCTGCTTCCCAACTTGGGTCCTGAAGGGAGAATTTGAATTGTCCCCTAGGGGTACTTGGTAGCATCCCTTTTCCTTTTCAACCTTTTTCTCTTCATCTCTATCACTGTGAGGGACTGTCTGATGTTGGCTACTGCCAGGTGGACGTTGTGGCAAGATTGGGGTAAGATCTGGGTATTTGGAAGTACCGAGGCAGGGGCTGTGGTAGGCGGAGTTGTGGTGTACTGGGATGGTCTGGATTCGGAGAAGCCCTGAGGCAGTGGGCAGTGCTACGTGAGATAAGCTGGGGAAGGTACAGTATACAAGGAAGTAGCCAGAGCATGCTCTCCTGAGGCAAAGGGCTGTGCCACGTGGGAGTGGGATGGCAGAGGATGAGTTCCCTTTGCTTAGTCCCCTCCC
>NW_020954576.1:55425391-55431965 GCF_900497805.2 Vombatus ursinus | reverse complement strand
AGAGTAGGACTTAGGAACGGTGGCGGTGGGGAGCGCATGCTCTCTTTGCTCCTGCTCTGTTGCTAGGCCTTCCTGCTTGGCCTTGCTGTGATGGCCTCTGAATAAAGCTCGGGTGTTGGCAGCCTCCTGATGGGTTCGTCTCTGTGTGTGTGTATCCGGGTAGGCTCTGAAGACTGGTAAGTAGTATGACTCTGGCAGCCTGCTCCTTATAGGAGGAGAGTGTATGGCGCGGCCGGCAAAAGGTCAGCGCGGCCGGTACATATCACTGTGTCTATTAAGATCATAAATTTAAAGCTGAGAGCAACCTTTTAAGCTATTTACTCCATCTCCCTTGTTTTATAGATAAGTAGACAACCTCAGAGAGGTTAAGTGACTTTCTCAAAGTCATACAGGTAGCAAGCATCAGAGGCAGAATTTGAGTCCAGTATCTTTGAATTCAGAATCAGTGTGCTTTCCCTGTACTAATTTATTTAATATATTTAGCGCTTATTTTATTAAGTAACAATGGGAGTTGATATTCACATAATACTTTGAGGTTACTAAGCATTTTACACACATTATCTCACTTTGAGACTCACAGCATTCCTGTATGAAAAATACTACAAGTAAGCTTATGCACATTTCATAATAAGGAAATAATATGCCATTTTTAAAAAAATTGCTTTTAATTTAAACATCTAGACAAGCAGGACATAATTGACAACAATCTCCTTTCTCCTTTTTGAAGGAAAAAAACAAACCCAAGAATGAAACAATTTTAAAACACACACACACACACACACACACACACACAAAGTTAAGGAGGGGAAATGAGTAGTCCAAGGTCACACAACTAGAAAAATGGCAAAAACTGGAAGCTAAGGCCTCTGTTGCCATAGTTTGCACTACACCAAACTGACCCTCTCAGAGCTGCTTCAAAATTTCTGACAGTGAATGTGAACAAATTTTTCCAACATGAAATAGATATTCTTCAATTCAGCAAATATTTTTCTGAAAAAAAATTATAGGAGCTTAGATTTTAGGGAAGGAAATGTTAAGCTAATGAGTGTTATGAATATCTCCTACTTTCTCCAATGTTTTCTTTTCTATAAGGAAAATACAGTTTTCCCCAGTAGGTTCTGCAATCTAGATCAGTTCAGTAAATCCTAATAACATAGGATGCCCTTCCTGGGAAAGTTTTGTCTCCTTATCACTCCATAAGCTGCCAAAAGAAGAACTTCAATGAGAAGAACCGTAAACAGCTGTAAAACAAAAGAGCGTCTGTGGGGTCTAGTTAATAAAAAAGGACTTTTTAAAACAAATTTATTCGTTTTTTTTCCCCTTAGGTAATTGGGGTTAAGTGACTTGCCCAGGGTCACATAGCTAGGTAAGTGTCAAGTGTTTAGTCTGAGGTCAGATTTGACCTCAGGTCCTCTTGACTTCAGGGCTGGCGCTCTATCCACTGTGCCACCTAGCTGCCCCAAAAGAGGAAGTATTTTCCCCAAGGTCATACAACTTGTTAAAAGCCATCACAAACTCAACATATCCAAACCCAAACTTAGTATCTTTCTCCAACATCCACCCATCTCCCAAACATGTCCTATTCCATTCTTCTAGGTTCTGTGGTTGGTAGTGGCTGCATCACTCTCAGCTCCTCACTTTTCCCCATCCCATATATGGGATCTTGTTGCCAGATCTTGTGGTTTCTACTTTCACAGCATCTCTGGATCCCACCTCTTCTCTCCACTAGAACGGTTGCTGCCTTAGTTTAGGTCCTTATCACCCCTCCCTGAGACTTTTGCAATGATCTAGTTCTTTTCCCTGCCTCAAGTCTCTCCTCCAATCTCTGCACTAGACAGCTGTGAAAGTGATTTTCCTTAAGCCATGTCTCTACCCTACTCAATAAACTACAGTGGCTTCCTATTGCCTCTGGGATAAAGCATAAACTAGAGTCTGATTATGAAAGCCCTTCACAACCTGGCGCCAAACCAGCTTTCCATTCTCCCTATGCAAACTAATCTCTTTGTTCCTGACACAATCTACCTCCTCTCTACCTCTGTCTTTAGGATGGCCAGGATATGTGAGGGCCTACTCTTCTTGGCTAAAAGGGCCATATGTTGTACACAGCAGACACTTAAGAGTGCTCACTGATTGATTATACTTTTGCCTCTCCATTGTGATCTTAGCAACCTCCCAGTTATTTTACTAGAAGTTTACCATTTCTTAATAATAACAATAATAATAATAATGAGGATGCCACAAATATGAAAACCATAAGTTTTTGGCTTTCTTGTAAAGTTGTAAACCATCCTGCATAATCAATCATCTGAAAGGAAAATCCAACTAGCTGGGTAGAGAACAGTGCATTTTGGCCTGATGGGCAGAGATAGCACACTGACAAGTGCCTAAGAAATTCTTCGAGTGGTCAGAACCTCTCCACCAAATTACAAAAAATATTCTGAGCAGACCAAGGCCTAGAGAGCATAAATGCAAACAGTGGAGAAGTTGCTTATAATTTTTTAAAGTCAATCAAAAAGTATTTATTAAGCACCTACTATGTGTCAGACCCTGGGGATACAAGTGTAAAGAATGAAGGGGTCTTTACTCAAAATGAGGTGACCTTCTAATGGGGTAGTACACAGGTACACATAAAAACATATGTACAGCATCTATATAAAATTAATAAATAACACTCACGCACATACAAACAGGTAAATGCAAGGTAGTTTGAGATGGAGGGCACTAGTAGTTGGGATTAGGAAAGGCTTCATGTAGAAGATGATACCTGAACTGCTGATTATAGTCTAGTCTTTGTAACCTGCGTAGTGAGGGACTATACCCCATATGTAGTATGGGAGTGTTGTTGTATGGCTTAAAGGGAGGCAGAGTCTCTAGCCTTTTCTTTCCCCATCTGTCTCCAGGGGAGACTTTAATTCCTGCCAGGAGGGGAAGCAGAAAGTTAGGGATCAGACGGTTTGGCCATTCTGCTCTCATTAGAGAGAAAGGGTACTGGGCTGGAATTATATCTGTCTGCTCCCTTAAATATTGTTAGTCCGGGCCAGACAGGGGTGGGGACCGAATCACAGGGTCATGCTTGAGGACCTAGAGGGCTGAATGTGGCCTTGAGGCCGCAGGTTCCCTACCTGTGGGAGGGGTGTGATTTTTGGGTTCAAGCTAACTTCTGATTGCTGTTCATTATTGGTGGGATAGAAGGCCCCAAATTTTACGTCTGAGGTTTGATCCCTTTCGCACAGAATACCAGTTCTACGATGAAAATACATAGTACTTAGACAAGAAACCCATTTATCCACATCGGTAGCAAAATAGAAGTGAGAGGAATTAGATGATTCTTCATTGTACTGTATTTGAGAGTCCCAGGTTTGGAAGAGACTTCAGAGGCCACCAAGTAGACTTGGTTCCTGGTCATAGATACAGAGCTGAAAGGGACCTAAAAGGCCACCAAGTCCTATACTTTTATTTTACAGATGAGGGAACTGAAGCCTGGAGAGGTGAAGACAATTGCCCACGGTTGCGCAGGTAACAAGTGGCAGCATTTGAAGGTTACAAACCTAGCACCAGTCTGTGCCTGATGAGGAAGCTCACTGTGACATTCCTGACAAGGGGTCATCCTACTTTTGCTAGTATGATTTATAATGGATTTGCACTGCCACAAATGGGGTTGTAGGACTTTTGTTGTTGTTGCTGTTGTTACCGTTTTCAAATCATAATCAGACCTGCAATTTGTCCTCCGTATTTACTTTTTTCTCAACCCACTTTGAGGATTGTGGACCACAGCATCCCCTGAAGTTTATGCCAATTACTGCTTGCTTCGGGGCCAGAAATTTCAGCTCTTTTTTTTATTTTCTAAGGAAAAGGAGCAAGGAAGCATTTGTTCAACTGTTACCTTACTCTTTGGCTTCCTGCTGAATCCTTTGTTTTTAATGAGCAAGTATTCTGGATGCTGGTGTATAGACCATGACTGAGTTTTGTTTTATTTTTCTAATTTTAAATTTTTGTTTATTTATTTATTTTTGGCTAGGCAATGGAGTTAAGTGACTTGCCCAGGGTCACACAGCTAGTAAGAGTCAAGTGTCTGAGGTCAGATTTGAACTCAGGTCCCCTGACTTCAGGGCCATTGCTCTATCCACTGCACCACCTAGCTGCCCCCTTTTTTTATGACTGAGTTTTTTTAACTGTACGTCAATAGTGATAGTATATATATATATATAAAATATATAAATATATATTTATGATACACACACATATACACACAGACATACCCACCCCATTTTACATATATTTAAAATGGGATATATCTATCCTTTACCTACTAAATGGGCATTTTGGAGGCATATATGGGTATATATATTTATTTTGTTTTGTTAAAGATTGGTTCTTCCCATCTTGCCCAGGCTGGAAGTTCAGAGGCTACTCACTGTCCATTTTTAGTGCTGATCAGCATGGAGCTTTGACCTACTCTGTTTCCTACCTGGACCAGTTTGCCACCCTGTAGGCAACTTGGTGCCCTTCCATCGATGCTTCCAGGGAGGGGGGTCTCATCAGATTGATACCAAACTTGGTGCAGAAATCCAATGTGCAGAGCCCACTGAAGTTTAGAATATAGGCATGTACCACAACTCCTAGCATCGTGTGTGTGTATATGTACACACATATAAAATATATACATATATGTATATATACATGTCTATAATATAAGCATACATGCACATACAGCATATGGGAATATATCAATGTACACATTATATATATTTTATACACACACATTCTACCTCTAGATCTAGATTCTATTGAACTTTCTTGACTATAATCCTTTGAGTTAAGTGATGCAGGCATTTCTGTCCCCATCTTACAGCAGAGGAAAATTTTGCTTTGAGATATTAAATGACCTAACTATACCCCCATTTTGCATGTTAGCAATTTAATTTCAAGGTATACTTGGCAATCCCTTCCCACCAAAGAAAGGCTACTTACGCTAAAGACCATCACAAATAGTGAATAGCAAATAAACTCATCTGTCCAAGCAAAATAGCAAACGGAAACAGACATTCTACAGATTAGACTAAGCTGGAAAATACATAAGAGTAAATGAACTCTTTCCTGGGAGCTAGAGAAGATCTCAATTCTAAGCAAGAGAGAGGCCCAGTTTGTACCAAAGGGTAAAATCTCCAAAATCTATAGAGAAGTAGGCTGGAAAGCAGGGGCATTTTACAAAATTTGAAACTGCAGTTTAAAAGAGAAAATGATTTGCCCAGGATCGTATAGTAAGTAAGTGGCAAAGCCAAGACACAAACCTATTGATTCCAAGTCCATCCCTTGTCATATACAGTGATTAAGTAATCCACCCAGATTCTTAGATCTGGTTAGTGCTGGAGTTGGAACTAGAACCCAGGTCTTCTGACTCCTGGTTTGCATAGCTCTTGTGGGAGGGATGAGTTGGTAAATTTTTTGATGAATGGGAAAATACAAAGTGGGTTAAGGTATGATTGAAATTAAGTGAATTGAATTTGCTCAAAGGAACTATAAATATAATTTCATTCATTTTTTCCTTTGGATTTCCCTACTTGGAAACAGCGAAAGCTGGATAAAATTTTGGTATTGCTCAAATATCTAAATTGATAGTCTTATGCATGTTGTTTCCACATATCCATGTCCAAAACAATTATGTTTATCCCAAGGGACAGCTAGGTGGTGCAGTAGATAGAGCACCGACCCTGAAATCAGGAGGACCTGAGTTCAAATCCAGACTCAGACTGAACGCTTGACACTTACTAGCTGTGTGACCCTGGGCAAGTCACTTAACCCCAATTGCCTAAAAATAAAAAAAAAAATTATGTTTATCCTGAATGATTCAGTCAAAAGGCACTTGAGGACCTAGAGGGCCACATGTGGCCCTGAGCCTGAAGGTTCCCTACCCCTGGTTTATCCAAACAATATATCAGTGGTTCATCTCACTGAATTCTAAGCCTGTCTCAGTCAATCAACAGGCATTTATTGAGTACCTACTATGGGTTAGGTAGGAGGCAGCTAGGTGACTCAGTGGATAGAGTGCTGACCTGAGTTCAAATCCAGCCTCAGACACTTACTAGCTGGCTTGACCCTGGGCAAGTTACTCTGTTTGCCTTAATCCACTGGAGATGGAAATGGCAAAACACTCCAGTATGTTTGCCAAGAAAACCCCATGACCAATATTGGTGTGCTTTGGTCCATGGGATCACAGAGTCAAACACGACTGAGCAACAGCAAGTGTGTTAGGTACTGAGGATCCAAGTACAAACAATGAAACAATTCCTCTTTATAAGGCCCTTACATTCTTTTTTAAAAAATCTTATTATTGGGGCAGCTAGGTGGTACAGTGAATAGAGTATCGGCCCTGAAGTCAGGAGGACCTGAGCTCAAATCCGGCCTCAGACCAAACACTTGACACTTACTAGCTGTGTGACCCTGGGCAAGTCACTTAACCCCAATCGCCTAAAAAAAAAAAAAAGAAAGAAAAAAATATTATTATTATTATTATTTTTGGCAAGGCAATTGGGGTTAAGTGACTTGCCCAAGGTCACACAGCTAGTAAGTGTCA
>NW_020954576.1:55414788-55425347 GCF_900497805.2 Vombatus ursinus | reverse complement strand
CCTAGTCTGAGACTCAGGTCCTCCTGACTCCAGGACCAGTGCTGTATCCACTGCACCACCTACCTGCCCCAGGCCCTTAAATTCTATTACATTACATTACATTCTAATTACATGAGACAACAAGTATGTGTATAAATATACACAGATATAAAGACCTACGAATATACACAAAGTAGTTAAAACACAAGGTAGATGAGGAAGGAGGGCCCTGGTAGATGGAAGGAACAGGAGACGCTTCATGCCAGGAAGATGATACTTGAGCCGTGTCTTTAAGCAAAAGAGAGAGAAGGGCAGTTTGGCTGGAGTATAGATGCCAGGAGGGGAAGTTGTGTCCAAAGAGGCTGGAAAGATAGGTTGGGGCCGGGTTGTGAAGAGCTTTGAAAGCTAACAGAGGAGCTTGTATTTGATCTGAGAGCTAGTGGAGCTTATTGAATATGGTAGTGAAGTGGCCAGAGCTGTGCCTTAGGAAGATCACTGGAAGCTGGGTGAAGTATGGACTAAAGTGGGGAGAGATCTAAGGTAGGGAGGAAAGTCAGGAGGCCATTACAATCACCTAGGAGAGAAGCAACGAGGACCTGAACTAAGGCGGGAGCTGTGGCATATCATTTATCCTCAGCGTGTCTGTCTATGTCTCTTGGAGCCAGGGACTCTGGTACCCATGCCAGTGGGAACGCTAGATCTTCCATCTTCTGCCCCTTTGAAGTTCACAAGGTTATCACCAGGTAAGCTTAATGCTCCCTCTGGGATCACTCTGCCTCCTTCCCAACCAGGTGAAAAAGTCTGCCTCTTTTGAGGATCTCCTGGAAGTTGTCAAAGCTTTATTGCTTTGCCCCTGAAATGAACACTTCCCAAACTTATTGTACTACAAATAGACCCAAAGGTTTGTGTGATCTTCCAGCCAATGACAAAATATTTCCTAGGTTGCGTCATCTACTTTCATCCAATCATCCAAGTACTTCATTCCTTCTAAATCAAAGATTTGTTAGTTCCTAGTTTATGCTTTTGACTGATTCAATAGACAAGTCTGAGCCTTCTTTGTTTACATCATTTGGGGTGGGGATACAGAGCCTCTCCCAATTCTTACAGTATAAACAACTGTAAATGAAGTCAGGAATAATGTATACAGTCTGTTGACAAGGTAGGCAATTATCAACAAGAAATGTAATCTGTTTCAATCAACATACATTTATTAAGCATATATTTATTTATCCAGCATCAGAAACCAGAACTGGAAATCAAGCATCATGGAATAGCTTTTTTTTTTTGTAGTCAGTCTTAATTTTTAGGATTTCATGAATTGTAAATTCTTAGCTTTGTTGCTTTATGTGGGTTTCTTAAAGGCTCCCATACTTGCCTTTGTGTGTATGTGGGGATTGGGGTGGGGTGAGGGGGAGACACAAATGATGTCATTCTAGCTGCCTTGCTAGGGAGATGGAGACTAACTTCATTGTCCCATTTCTCCCCACACGATGGCAGTATTTATTCAAGACAGCAGCTGGACCAGAATTTCAGCTTAAACTGAGAGTCTGGAGGGACACAGCATGTAACTTTAAAAAAAATCAGAAATATTAGCTATTTTAAGTCACTACCACCTCTCCGGAGGTCAGAGAAGCAGCATGTTCTTAATCATTAGACTTGAAGTTAGGAGACCAGTTCAATTTCTACCTTTTGACACTTCCTAGTCACTCATTTAGTACTCTGTGTGCTTTGGGACAAGTCATTGGACTTCTCTGAATTTCAGTTTCCTCATCTGTAAATGGAGATAAAAATACTTGATCATATTATCAATCTCACTGGTCATTGCGAAGAAAATGTTTTGCAATTTGGAAATATAAGCCATTACCACTATCTGTTTTAAAGCAATGAAAACTGGTCTCTGGCTCTCAATGCTTTTAAAATGCTTCCGGGTTGACAAACTCTTTGCAGGGAACAGCTATGTGTCTACTGGCTGCTGACACCAGGAGTGCGGGAGGTGTTCTGGTTTCTATGAAACAAGACCAAGAATTTGGCATTAATCATTGATTCATTTCACATGAAAGCTAGTGAATGGGTTTAACTTTTGGCCCAAAGTGATAAAGAGAGAGGTAAACTGAAAAAAAAAAAAGTCATTTGCAGTTTCCCTAAATCATTCAGGGAACAAAAAATGAGGGCTAATACACAACACTAGTGTGATATTTTCCATCTGCAAAACAACTTAGAAGTATTAATTAATCTTTCCAGTTCTCCTTATTGAAAAGTAATGAAGGTAGTTTATTAAATTCAAATAAACAAATGAACCTGCTTGTGAGATTATTCAAGTCTTTGTAGGTGTTTATTTAACAAGAATATGTCTTTGGACACAAAAATACTGATATTGCAAGTATCTCTATCTCAAAAACATTCTTCATTTAATTGGAATGCCATACAAAACAAGCAAAAAATACCAAGTTATAACCTCTATAATCTTAGTGTCTTCCTTCTGAGATTATTTCCAGTTTATCCCATATATATCTTATTTATTCACAGTTGTTTGCATATTGTCTCCCTCCATTAGAATGTGAGCTTCTTGAGAGCAGGGACGAGGGTTTTTTGTTTTTGTTTTTTTGCCTTTCTTTGTGTCCCCAGCCCTTATCACCGTTCCTGGAGGTCCCTTAATAAATGGCTTTTGACTTGATGCCACAAAAGTCCTACTCAGTGGTCTCACAGAAAAGAGAAAACACTGCATTCTTGAAGATTCTGCCAGCCGAGTCTGATCTCTAGCTGCTCTAACCAACCAGAAATGTCTTTGAATGCTGTTGGTGCCCAGTGATAAACTATGTGTCTGCCCTGTGAGCTCTACCTTGCTAAGTAGGGAGAAGCTCATTACTAGCAGGTTGACCATCAGGCAATGAATATTTAGAGCTGCAGAAATTCAAGAAGATTATCCATTTAGGAAACATGTTTTTGAAATGGATCATGTCCAGAAGAGGGCAATCAATTAAAAGGGACAGGGAGGGACTGGAGACTACTCCATTTAAGGCTTAGTTGAAGGAAGTGAAAATGTTTAGCTCAGAGAAATGGTAGAGCTGGATACCTCATTTCAAATATTTGAAGAGTTGTCATGGAAGAAGAAGAAGAAGGATCTACCTTGTTTTGCTTTGGCCCCAGACAAAAAAATGGAACAATTAGTGGCCATTGAAGGGAAGCAGATCTTGGTTCCCCATAGGGGAAAATTTCCTAACAATTAGAACTATTTCAAAGTGGAATTGGTTTATTTGGGAAATAATATATTCAATAGAGGTCTTCATACAAAGGCTGGACAATCACTTCTCCATGATATAGACCCTTTCCGTGAAAGGAGAGAGACCTGCTGTTCAGGCAAGATTTGGAATAACTGACTTCTGAGGTCCTTTCCAATTTTGAGTTTCTCTGACATCATAGCTTAAGAGGGTGTTTTGTAGAAATACCCACACTCAAGAAATCACTGATCTTTTCTAGGCTGTTAGGTGAATAGTGGATAGAACATGGGATTTGGAGTCAGGGAGACCTGAGTTCGAATCCTGCCTTGGACTCTTACTAGATGTGTGACCCTGGGCAAATCACTTAACAAAATGTGACAGTAAATGCACCTACCTTACCAGGTTGTTGTAAGGAACAATTGAGATCATGTATATAAAGCACTTCGCAAACCCTAAATCTTACATGCTAGCCATCAAGTGTTTGCAGTGGCTAATTATAAAGCCCATCAAGTTATAGGGGGACAGAGTTTGTGAAAACATATTGGGGAATCAAAGCTGGTTTGTGTTCTTTGGGAAGTGAATCAAATGCATTGATGAAGAATTGCCGAGCCAAGGATTCAATCCACTTCCTAATGTGTCAGCATGTAAGGCATTGAAAGTCTGTTCTATATTACTCGGCTCAACTGTTCTCTGAGACTACCCCTGATTTTAATATTAAAAATTAAACCTGATTTAGCTGAGGCAGAGATGAATTTCATTCTAAATTTACACAGGGAAAAGGGAAAGGCTGGAAAAATGAACCCTGCTGTAGCTTTTGCCTCTGGCCAATTTGAACAAGATAGTTTAATATGTTTGGCCAGCTTCCCAATAGACTACTGTTAATGTCCTGCTCATTTCCTGACTTCAGCTCTTCCCCAGTTTCTCCAAAGTGACCATCATGCATGCTTGTCACATTGGCCTTTAAAAGGCAGGCAAAGAAAAGGACACTAAAAAGGAACAAAATGTTGTGCAATTTTTAGGACCAATCTTGGCCCCTGAGAAGAGAAGATATGTACTTCTCCCTTTTCCTTAGAGGGATGGATGCCTCTGGCTACAGAATGTGATATACACTGTCGGACATGGCCAGTGTCAGTTGGTTTTGCTTAACTCTTTCTTTGTTATAAGGGATGGCTCATTGAAGAATGACCAATGGGATAGATGTGAAAATGACTGTGATCTAAAAACAAAAGGAATCAATCAAACTTTCATTTAGAGAAATTCAGGCAAAGAGGCCATGAGTAGTCTTCCATGGAGGACCAGCATTGGTCAGAGCACATTACCTGTCCCTTGTCTATCTAGAGTACACATGCTTTGAATGGAGCAATTATGGTCCCACACTTCCGTCGCCTTAAAATCTGCTCCTCTGACTTGGACTAGTCTTCTCTCAAGGGAATTTTGTCTATATAACCTGTTTAACTTAGCATTTCTGAGACTGCCAGGTATATCTAAGTCATTAAGCCTGGCAGGCCTAAGGCTTCAGTGAAAGTGGCTTTCAACCCCAGACCCCACATGTGTGAAGCCTTTATATTCTTGGCTCACTCTCTCTCTCTCTCACTCTCTCTCTTTCTCTCTCTCTGCTCCACATACATGTGTATGTATATGTACGCATACATACATATCTATCTATCTATCTGTCTGTCTCTCTGTCTGTCTATCTATCTATTTCTGGAGCATAGTGCTGCTAGGGGTGTATGCATGGGTTACTAGAGCAACCTTGCATGCTCTTTGGCCCATTCTATATTGATAACAATGCTTCTTCACAAGTGCAAAGAAGAGGTCTCCAGGTAAGAGATTGGAATTGTGCCACTCCTACCTACTGCCACCTAGTGGTAGTGGCAGCCAATGATGTTCAGTTTTTGTTTTTGTTTTTTCAGTTGTGTCTAGCTCTTTGTGACCCCATTTGGGGTTTTCTTGGCAAAAGTACTGAAGCTGCCTGCCATTTCCTTCCCCAGATGAAGAAACTGAGGCAAACAGTGTTCAGTGACTTGCCCAGGATTGTACAGCTAGCAAGTATCTGAGGCTGGATTTGAACTCAGGATTTGAACTCCTGACTCCAGGGCCAGTACTTTATCCACTGTGTTCTGTGACCAATGGTGAGGCCTTCTTAAAATGTAGGATAAGGACTTGTACCTCTGCTAGTAGAGGTAGCTTAGAGTATTGGGCTTGGAGTCAGAAACATCCATGTTCAAATCCTACTTTCGACACTAACAATTTGACTCAGGGATTTATCTTTTAGGGCATAGAGGATTATGATCTGCCTTGGTATAGAACATTCCCATCCTAGGAAACCCTGACACTGATGAATTTCAAGGGCAGTTCAGATATTTTCCTAGAGCACTTTGACATCCTTCTTTTGGCCCTATTGTAATCTATATGGTGTTACTTTTATTGGCATATGTGTGATATTTCCCTTTCATAGACTGTAAACTCCTTGAAATTAGGGATTATGGCATTTTCTTTGGCTAGGCAATGGGGTTAAATGACTTGTCCAGGGTCACAAAGCTAGTAAGTGTCAAGTGTCTGAGGCTGGATTTGAACTCAGGTCCTCCTGACTCTAGGGCCAGTGCTCTATCCACTGTGCCACCTAGCTGCTCCCAATTTTTTCATCTTTGTGTCTTCAACATCTAGCATAGGACCTTGGATATAGAAAATGCTCAGTCAATATTTTAAAAATTTGTGCAATTCATGTGATGCCTGATCACTATTCATTTTGGGATTACTATCAATTCTGTAATCAACATTGCCAAAATGGCTTCTTTTCACGAGATTTTGTTTTTACTGCTGATAATTAACACATTCCAACATTTGATTTCACCTGTTCTGCAAGGATTGTAGTCAGTGATAATATTGATGTTTCTTTTCTGCTTGTTTCTATGTTAGCCATGTCTTCTTTGTCCAAACACTTTGTCCAAACTCTTCATAGCCACTGCTGTGGCTACCTTTAAAAACTATTTACTTTATTGAATCCAATAATCCAATAAACATTTATTGAAAGCCTATTACTTACAAGACGCTGTGCTAGTCACTGGAGATACAAAGACGAAACAACAAACAGTACTTGCCTATAGGGAACTTGTATTCTACCAAAGGAACATATATAAGGTCATAGAATCCAAATGGAGAGCAAGGGACATTGAGGCCATCTAGTCCAACATACTCATTTTCCATACAAGGGAGTCTCAGCCCCCTCCCATCAATTAATGTAATCACAGAAGGTCTAGAATGTAATATCAGAAGGTGGTAAATATAAGGGTGGTCATGTGTGGTGAAGTGATCCCTTTATGAGGTATAAAACTCTTTGATTGAGTCATGAAGTAAATAGTATGATTGACTTTTCAGACAAGCTGTTATACCTCTAGGGGCTTTAAATAGCTTGTAGGAACTTCAGCAGTTCAGCATTTCTAGAGTTGGAGCCAGAAGTGAATGAAAGAAAAATCAGGCCGCTGAGAGGCAATTACTTTTGAGGGAAAGGAGATTTTCTCTTCTCCCTGCTCTCTCCCCCATCAGAGTTACTGGACCATTAGGATGAAGGTAATTCTGTCAGAAGAGAGACACACCAAGGACAAACACAGATGTGGAAAGACTGTCTCTTAAGGGAGGAGACAGTTTTAGGAAGTATGATGCCTTGTGGTAAAAAAAAAAAAGAATACTATAGACTCAAAAAAGAAACAGAAAAAGGAAGCAGAACCTGGGCAATTAGCTGAGTAGTCCATCTAACAGAAAGTTGCATCCAAAAGGAGCTGTGTAAGGATTTGAAAAAGAGATAAAGGATTTCCAGTACTAGGAGTTATTGCTACATATGTATCCTACATGTGTGCATTATTATTGTGCTCCATGTTTGAATCCCTTATTCCTTTGGATGCTGTTTCTATTTGTGGGAGAATGCATCTCAAGATTTTGGCAAGGGGTGGGGTTGGAGGTGGGTGGAGGGAAGGGGAGAGGCAGGAAGGAATGTTTTGTACCAACTGTTCTTACTATACCATCTTCAATCTTTGCTAATTGCTAATTAAGTGTTCTGGTTGATTGTTAATAGCTCATCCACCAGTGGGGGCTCATGAATGATAGTGTTACAAGTTCAGCCTTTCAGGGTAATTCCTAGAATGCAAGTATTCTTTAGAGTTCTACATTTTTCACAAGCCACCCAAAATCCTTTGGTGGGCTGCAGGTTGTGCAGGCCAGCTCTAGGTACCAGACACACAAATGTGAATATAAGCTGGAGAGTAATGCAGAGAGGTTGTTACATATAGATAAAGAAATGGATGTTTAGGGAAGTTAAATGACTTCCCTAGGTAGTGTCAGAAACAGGATTGTGCTAGAATGTACTTTTACCATTATAGGTAAGGCCAGAATCATGGACTGTGGATCTGGAAGGAACCTCAAAAGTTGTCAGGCCCAATTCCTATCTAAATTATGAATCCCATCTATAAAACCTCTTGGGCTCCAGTTTTCGCTCTATGACTAACTTGCTCTGTTAACTCCAGAGAAATTGCTCAATCACTGCTTGCCTCTATTTCTTCATCTGTAAAGTGTGGATAATAATACCTAGTTGATCTCACAAGTTTGTATCAAGTATTGAATGGGATAAGGCATGCGAAAATAATTTGGAAAATATGGAAAATTTGGGAAACACTATGATGTGTTACTGAATACTAATGGGTATTCTGTGGGTATTAATTGCTTCAGTTCTGGATTTATAGAAGATACATGATAGCTGTCATTGAGTATTTGAAGGACTGTCATGGAAGAAGAATTAGACTCATTCTGTTTGGCTGGAGAAGGCAGAATGAGGAGCAACAGTTGAAAGTTATAAAGAGACAGATGTAGGCTTGATATCAGGGGAAAAACCTTCTAATTATTAAACTAGACCCGCCCCAAAGCGGAATGGACTGTATCATGATATTGTGGGTTCTTCCTTTTTAGAAATCTTTGATCAGAGAATGAATGGCTACTTGCTTAGTATGTTTCAGGGGAGAGTCCTTTCAGGTGTGGGTAGGATGAGCCGGCCACTGAGGGCCACAGCTCTCAAATTCTGTGATTCCAATTCTGTGTATCACATGTAAATCCTTATACCATTCTCTTTGGTTAAACAGCAATATTTTGGGTTCCAAGGATTTTGATATTTGCAGAAGGCAAAGAAACCCAAGCAAAGGAAGGTTGTAATTCATAATTAATATAGCTGGGAGGAAAGGGGACTTCTGCAAGTAAGCTTTGTGTGAAAGTGAGAAAGTAGATTGCTGAAAATAGATGAAATATGGGATGGATATTACTTAATCAATCTATAATACGCTGGAAGAAAAAAAAGGAAGAGTATTTTCAGAAGACATGGAAGTGCAATGAGGGAAAAATCATTCCATGTGATTAGTTTTATTGATGGTGGGAGCAGCAGGGCGGGGGTAGTGGTGGTTGTAGGGAGGTCAAAGAGGGTCTTAACTTAGTTAATATCTAATTCTAGGCTTTTGGTAGGGCAAAGCATCCCCTGCTGTAATCCTATTAGAATGTAGCTTCTTGAGGACAAGAACAGTTGGATTTTTTTTTGTCTTTGAATCCCCAGTACCAGACATGTAGTAGTAGCTTAATTCTTGTTAAATTGGATGGAATTACATGTAGCAAGAAGCTCCCAACTCTACTTGGAGATGTGAGAATGTTTCAGAGTTAGAGACCAATGTCAGTAGGAGCAAATGCTTTTCTTCTTCCCAAGATGCCCCCCTCCATCATTTCCTTGTGCACTCCAAGCTCCTTCCTTTAACTGTGCAGTGTAGATTTTCGTAAAACTCAGCAATAAAGAATACTTTGTCAACTCTATTTCTTAATGATTGGGGTGGGCTTTTTTTTAAATTTTTTTTTGGAGGCAGCAAAGCCTCTTTTAATCCTATTGAACTATTTACTCAAAACTCCCATGGTCTCGTACATGCCAGACATGTACATGACAAGTCTCATTCTGGATTTGTGCTTTTGGAATGGGGGCTTTGATTCTGATCTGGTCACACTGTATTTCCATGCATGTTGCTGCACTTGACATTGTAGTGACTAGAAAGAATAATGATTAGATGAAAAGATGCATTACAACTGATTGCCCTCTAGGCAAAACATGAAGTTTTGGAAACTTCAAATGATTCCACAAACGGGGCAGAGTGCAAGTATTACACTTTGGGAATTCACATTCAGTTGTTTGTTTTTCCTTTTTTTAAAATCAGTCATTTCCATTCCTCCAGCTCCTACCCCTTGAAGAAAAGGATTAGGATTTCCACCCATTGTTTTCCTCTCCTTTGCATCCTATCCTTGTTTTCTCCCCATTTCTGATGTGGCTTGGGGAACATGCCCAAGTTGACCTTCCAAAAACCCTGCTCTTAAATCAGAACTTGTAAACACATATGGAGAAGTGGCATGGGATGGTTAATAGAGGATGGGCTTCAGTCAGGAAGAACAGGGTTCAAGTGCTGTCTTGGATACCTACAATCTGTGAGACTGTCACTTAACCGTTCAGTGGTCTTCCTAAGATAAAAAGTTACAGAGGAGTTGTTCATCTTTCCTGATCCCTCTTAATTCTAGTGTCTTTCCTGAATTGATTACTTCCTATTTATCCTGCATATAGCTTGTTTGTACATATTTGTTTGCTTGTGAGTTCTCTGAGGGCAGGGACTATCATTGCCTTTCTTTCTATCCCTGGTGTTTAGCACAGTGCCTTGAACATAGTAGGCACTTAATAAATGCTTATTGACTTGGCTGATTTACATCAGTGAAGGGGGTTTCCACATTGGGCATCCCTCACACTTATGACATTGCTCTGGATTTAAAGACTCACAAACATGTATGGACTTTGGCTGAATTCTTCCTCTTCTGATGCCTTATTAAGGTCCAGAGATGACCTAGGGTTCTTGAGGGCAATGCCTGCTGAACACAAACTCTGGTAAGCCCCACAAAGCTGCCAAGACTTCAGACTTGGCTCTGGCCATGGACTGTATGTCTCATCCCCAGATTTACTACAAAGTGAGGGAGTTTTTGACCATGACAACCTCTAGAAGGGTTGAGATCTGCTGGGGTGGAGAGATGAAATCATAGATCTTGAAGTACTGAAATATATTTGGATAGCTTTTACTTAGTGTAATAAAAAACAGAATTGGGGGGGTTTTGATGGAGGCCTTTGGTTTCCTTTCCATTCTCCTGTGTTTAAAGGAATCTGTCCTGTATATTATTTCATGATGATGAAGGTGTTGTTCATTAAAGTAGCTATAATAAAAATAAATTGTTTACCTTGGAAAGGAAAGTCCAAGTATATTTCTTTCTTTCTTTTTTCTTTCTTTCTTTTTTCTTTCTTTCTTTTTT
>NW_020954576.1:55411171-55414734 GCF_900497805.2 Vombatus ursinus | reverse complement strand
TTCTTTCTTTCTTTCTCCATCTATTTATTTGTTTGTTTGTTTGCTTGTTTATTTATTTATTTATCTACTTGTTTGTTTGTTTGTTTGTTTATTTATTTATTTGGCAATTGGGGCTAAGTCCAAGTATGTTTATTAGGGAAGCTTTGGTGGTACTACAGTCTGGTACAGTAGAAAAGGTATCATTGGACTTGGAGTTAGGAGGACCTAGGTTTGAATCCTACTTCTCATATTTACTAAATGTCTATCCAGGGGCAAGTCACTCATTCACTCTGAGCTTCATTTCCCTAGCTGTAGAATGAAGATATTAATACTGGAATATGTACCGCACTGGACTCTTATGAGGCGCAAACAAATTTACACATCACTTTGCAAACCTTACAGTGCTACCTAATTACCAGATATTGTTATTTTGTCTTGATCCTGTGATAATTTTTTTGGGGCCTAAGTTTTCTCTCCTGTAAAATGAGGGGGTTGAACTAGGTAATCTCTAAGATCCTTTCCAGTTGGGAGAATCTATGATTCCATTAGGCAGCTAGATGGCTCAGTGGTTAGAGTGCTGGGCCTGGAGTCAAGAAAATCTGACTTTAAATCTGACCTCAGACACTTACTAATAGTGTGAGGAAATAGCAAACCACTCCAGTATCTTTGCCAAGAAAACTCCATGGACCATATAGTCACAAAGAGTTGGATACAACTGAACAACAACAAATGATTCTGTGGACCCTAAATGGTAACAAAGAATATATCCCATAACCAGTACTTCCTACTGTTCCTATAGGAATGAAGAGGTTAGAGCTAAAGGGGACTTTAGACGCCATGGAGTCCAACCGCTTTCTTTTACAGATGACATAATTGAGGCCCAGAGAAATTCAGTGACATGCTGAAGGTTACAAGGTAGTTAGTGGCAAAGCCAGGATTTGAACTCAGGTCATTCCTTTGGACTTTTTGATTCTCTTACTGATTTCACTATATCTGGAATTTTCATATATTGAAGTATTAAGGCATAATAGAAAGGACACTGACATTGGAGTCAGAAAACCTAGTTTTCCACTTGGGCTCCATTGCTTCCTAGCTGGTTTTCCTTGAGCAGTCATTTAATTTCTCTGAGATTCAGTTTGCATATCTGTGAAATGGGAAGAATAATAATACCTTTACTCACTACCTCACAGAATTGCTGTGATTACTGAAGGAGACACGCAGAGCTTTGTGACCAACAAGCACTGTATGAATATGAGCTTTTATGACTTGGGAGGCTGAGCACTACTTTTGGAGTCAGAAAACCCAGGTTCAAATCTCCCTTCTGATATTTATTAGCTATGTGACCTATTGCAAAGTATTCAACCTTTCTGAGCCTCAATTTCTTAACTTGGTAAATGGGAATAATGATATCTGTGGCACTTCCTTCACAGGGTTGTTGGGAGGCCTAAATGGTATAATGTTTGCAAGGTTCTTTGCAAACTTTAAAGTGTCTATAAATCAAAACTCTTAATATATACTTATAATTACTATAAAGGCAGATATTACATTATATTATATTATGCTATATTATATTGTGTTGTGTTATGTTATATTGTATAACATAACATGTTATATTTGTTATATTATATTGAGGCAGCTAGATGGTATAGTGGATAGAAACTTGGACTTGGAATCAGGAAAATCTGTGTTCAAATCTGACCTCAGACACTTACTAACTGACCTTGGGCAAATCACTTAACCTATCTGCCTCAGTTTCCTCATCTATAAAATGAGATAATAATAGCACCTATCTCACAGAGTTATTATGAAGAACAAATGAGATAACATGTAGAGTGCTTAGCAGAGTGCCTGGTACATAGTAGGTGCTTAATAAATGCTTGTTATCCATTTCTCATCTATTTGTAAATTTATCTATCTCTCATCTATTTATCTATCTGTCTATCCATCTATCTGTGTTATAAACAATGTAATACCCTCCTTTCACAAGTGAACAAATCACAGTATGGTAGAAAGATCAATGACTCTCGAGTGAGGGGATCTGGGTTCAAATCTTGACTCTGATGCTTATTACCCATGAAACCTTGGACAAGTCCCTTCACTTCTCTGGGCCTCAGTTTCCTCATTAGTAAAATGAGGGGACTCAGATGGACTCAGAGGTCCCTTCCAGCCCTAGCTCTCTACTCCTATGAAGATAAAAATGACAAAATAGATATTTTTCTGTTTCTACTACTATTAGCAAACATTTATATAGTGTTTTAAGGGTTGCAAAGCACCTTACATATGTTATTTCATTTATTATTACCATTTTACAGACAAGGAAACTGAGGCACAGAGAAGTTAGATGACTTGCCCAGGGCCATATAGCTAGTCAGTGTCTGAGGCAGGATTTGAACTTAGTTTTTATCCTGATTCCAAGTTTAGTCTTCTCTCTCTACTACATTGTTTAGCTTGCCTCTGTGAAACAGTGACAACAACAATAACTAGCATTTATATAGCACTTTAAGATTTGCAAAGTGTTTTACAAATAATATCTCCTTTGATCCTCACAACAACCCTGGGCGGTAGGTGCTATTATTGTCCCCACTTTACACATGAGGAAACTGAGGCATAGAGAACTTAAGTGACTGACCCAGGGCCATACAGCTAGTAAGTATCTGAGGCTGGATTTGAACACAGGTCTTCCAGACTCCAGGTTCCGTGCTCTAACCCCTGTGGTACCTATTCATAGGATAGTCAAAGCTGGGTACCTAGTTATCACTGTGTTCCCACAAAGCTTTGTTGTTGTTCTGTCTTGTCTGACTCTTTGTGAACCCATCTGGAATTTTCTTGACAAAGACTGGAGTGGTTTGCCGTTTCCTTCTCCAGTGGATCACATACATAGGCAAACAGAGGTTAAGTGACCTGCCCAAAGTCACACAGCTAGGAAGTTTCTGAGGCCAGATTTGAACTCAGGTCTTCCTGACTCCAAGCCCAATGCTCAAACCACTGCACCACCTAGTTTCCCTGTGCTACTTAGCTAGCTTTACTTTTACTTTATGGTTTCTTGTGGGTGGTGTAGTCAGCATCTTGTTTGTCACATTTGCTTTGAATGAAGAAAAATAGCTCTAGGAAAGAGGCAAGGTAATGTAATGGGAAGGCCCTAGGTTTAAATCTGGGTTCAACCACTGATTCCCCAGGGGACCTTGGACAAGACACTCCCTTTTTGAGTTTCAGTTTTCTTTTCTATAAAATGAGAGGGTAGGAGGCACTAGATGTTTTCCAAGATGCCTTTGGCCTCTAGAGCCTATGAATGGTTTCCACATCTGTAAGCCAACTTTGCATCATTATTCTCAGGAAATCTTAAAAATATGTTTATCAATCCTAACTTTTCAACTACACAGTAAGATCCCCATATGCCTTATTCCAGAAGGTGGGAAGTAAAGAGGGAGTTTCGTGGAAGAGTATTGCCTGGCACATAGTGAGCAAATGCTTGTTGATTGATTGATTCACTGGTTATAGCAGTTTACAGCTAGGTGGCACAGCAGATAGAGCACTGGGCCTGGAATCAGGAAGACTCATCTTCATGAGTTCAAATCCAGCCTCAG
>NW_020954576.1:55405222-55411096 GCF_900497805.2 Vombatus ursinus | reverse complement strand
TGATGAGTTGTATGCAACTGAAATGACTGAACAACAACAACAACCAGAAAACAAACCTATTCCCTTGGAATATGACTGAGGGTCTGGTCTCAGGACATGGAGATGCCCCATTAAGCAATGTGTTTTTTCCTTAAAAACAAAACCAAACCTTGAGTGTCTTTTACTGGTCCCCAAGGTCTTTGTCATGTTGCTTCAAAGGAGGGAAGAACAGATATCTTGGAAAGTGGCTTACCTAGCGCACTGATTGAGCACTAATGATATGATTTCATTTTTTGTCTTCCTGTCCTACAGCCCAAGAGACACATTTCAGTAGCTTCTGAAAAAAGCATCTTCTAGGTAGCTGTAAAACAGAGCACACTGGGTTGCCACTTTTCTGCTTTTAAAAGGTGTAAATTTACATCTTAAGTGATGCCACCCTGTTCAGCCAGTCTTAGGCAAGAATAAAGTGCAAATTCCAAATTCTGCCCACTAACAAGATTAAGCACATTTCACTTAATCTCTGCACGTTGTTTTCAGGGGGTAACTGAAATAAAGATTAATCATTCTTGGACACTGCTATCTTAATTCACTGTAATGCAGGGCAGCAAGTTATATCACTTTTAATCATCTAATTTAACTTTCTATTGTCCCTTGGAGTGGGGAGGGTACTTGTAATGTGCAGGTATTAGCTCTAAATTCTTTTGACTGAAGCCAGATCACTTTGGAAGTGATCAACATCTCCAGAATCCAAACTATGTGTTGAATAGAGTTGTGTAGTCACAGCAAGGAACATCTGTGTTTTAAATGAAGGGTTTGCATATTTATTTATGGGTCAGAGAGTGGGAGGATGGCACGGGTGTGCAAACCCTTGCATTATTTTTAGTGTCCAGGAAAACGAAGACTTAATGATACCAAAGACAAGTCTATTCGAAGAAGAAGGAGTGCAAGTCTGCCCCTGGTGGCTCTGGGATTCGCATCAGCACACCTGTCTTATCCATACTCCACATCTGGGCACATGGTGCAAGCTAACCTCTGCTAGGACTTTTCATTCAGTCTGCTCCTGGCCTATAGCACACAGGCCAGCAATAAAAAATTTTGCTGGTTCTGGCAATCATTTTTCATGCTAGGTATCATAGAGGGAGAGGATTATTTTGTTGTTGTTGTTTTGTGGGGTTTTTTTTTTTTGGAGGCAATGGGGGTTAAGTGGCTTGCCCAGGGTCACTCAGCTAGTAAGTGTTTGAGGCTGGATTTGAACTTGGGTTCTCCTGACTCCAGGGCCAGTGCTGTTTCCACGGCGCCACCTAGCTGCCCCTGTTTTTTTTTTTTTTTAAAGAAAACTTTTTTTTTCTTATTTAGGTTGTCCCACAAGATCTCTGCTGCCTCATCATGGCTTGGAATTGACCCAGCTCTTGGTGTCTCTGTCCATGGAACACAAACTGAAGCAGATCAGAAAAATACAGAATTTCAGAACTGGATAGGACCTCAGAGTGTGGCTAGTTCAAACCCATACCTGAAATAAAAGAATCTGCTCTTTGATATAATCCAGAAGTACTTAAAGACTTCCAATGAGGGTAAGTCCTTTAACTCCCAATGTGGTGCATTCCATTTCTAATAGCTCTAATTATGAGGAAGTCTTTCCTTATATCAGGCCTAAATGGACCTCTTGGCTACTTTCCACTCATCATTCCATGCCCACTGGGGCTAAGCAGAACAAGCTTATTCTTTTTTTCCATTGCCAACCTTTCAGATCCTACAGATGCTATGAACTTGGAGAGGCTTTGAATTCAGATTCAGTGATGGACAACAAGAACCTGCCTAGCTAAGTTTTGACAGGTTCATCACAAGGTTGTTTAACCTGTCTCATCAATTCTTAGAGACTTTCTACCAAGTTTAAAAGAGCTGAAACTGGTATCGGTGGAGGGAAAGTACACAGAGAGGAAATTATGGCTTACTGAGATAAGGTAGTTTCAAACCTTTGAAAGGATCAGGTGATTGAATACCTTGGGTCATTCATTTTGAAATCACTGGGTTTTTGCAGAGCTATGAACTCATATAATTTTCTCTTAAAGCTAGATGGTACAGTTGACAGAGCTGCAGGACTGGAGTCAGAAAGACCTGAATTCAAACTGGGCCTCAGATGCTTACTAACTGTGACCCTGGGCAAGTCAGTTAAGTTTGTCTGAGTTTTCCCATCTGTAAAATGGGGATAATAATAGCACCTACCTCCCAGGGTTGTTGTAAGGATCAAATGAAATAATAGTAATCACTATATAAATAATAGCTATTATTATTATTATTATTTATCGTAAGTATGCCCTAACAATTTTGGTTTAGGCAATCTATTGGAGCCTTCTTTTTTAATCTCCTCTATTTTCATAGGCTCAGAGCTAGAAGGGTCCTCAGAGGTCATATAATCTACTCCCTCATTTGACAGATGAAGAAATTGAGGCTGGGAGAATAATTTGCCCAAGACCATGTAGCTAGATTTGAACTCTAGTCCTCTGCATCTAAGTCCAATGTTCTTTCTATTATGCCGCACTGCCTTCCCCCCCCACACCCCCAGAATGTCTCTTTTTTGGGTCTTTAGAAAGAATTTCTGCAGAACAAATTTACTAATGGCATGAGAGTTCAATCAATGTTTTTAAACATTTTAAAATAGGTTTTTAAAAAATTAAGTCTCAACTAGAGATATTTATAAAGTGCTTTGGAAACTTTAAAGTGGTATATAAATATGAGTCATTATAGTTATTTTCAAGGAAACTAGGTGGTGCAATGCATAGAGGACTGGACTTAGAATCAGAAAGACCTGAGTTCAAATCTCACTTCACTGTATGATCTTGGGCAAGTCAATCTTTTCCAACCTTAGTTTCCTCAACTGCAAAATGAGAATAATAGCACCTACCTTTTGCAGGCTTGTTGCGAGAATTCTAAAAAAAAACCCAACAAACAAATGATACGTAAAGCATTTTGCAAACCTTAAAACAGTAAGTAAATGCCAGTTATTATTATTATTATTATTATTACAATTATTCTTCAGTTGTTTCATATCAATTGTTTTGCAAGTGTCAGGTTTATCAACAAATTAAAATTAATCGTATGGTAATTTTTTTTTAATTTTAGAGTCATATTTTACTTATGGATATATAAATTTCTGGGCTGGAAGCCCCCAGATGTCTAGTCCAGTTTGTATTTGACCAAAAATCTCTGCGACACCGCAACAAAGAACCACCTGGTAGCTGACTACCTAGATTCTGAGTAAGTACTGGAGCAGTTTAATGGTTGTTTAGCTGCTGGCGGTCTCCTGGCCCTCTTCCTGAGTGGGGTGATGAGCTCTTCACTTGGGCTTGGTGGCTGTACTCCCATCTGACCTGCAGGGGTCGCTCTTGCTCAGATTCCCCTCAGTTGTCCATAGGACCCGCTCAGATTCCAGATTCCAGATTCCAGACTTATCCTGAGTCTGGCCCCTATCTGAGGCTTCAAAGCCTCCCATGCTACAATGACAATACTGGGTTTAATTTGAAGTCGAAGGAGAGATTTTGCTTAGTAGTTAAATACATCCAGGCAAAGTTTGAAAAGGGCATTGTTGGTCCTGAGATATCCCAAGTGTATTGATTTTTGGCTCGGTGAGAAATCTGCTGACAGCTAGGTGTTGGGACACACCGAGTGATGACCTTAGACTCAGGAAGACCTAAATTTAAATTCTGCCTCTGACACTTACTGTCTGTGAAATTACTGAACCTCTTAGCCTCAGTTTCCTCATTTGTAAAATGAGGATAATAATAATAGCACCTGCCTCCCAGAGCTGTTGTGAGGATCGGATGAAATAAAATATGTAAAGTGTTTTGCAAACCTGAAAGTATTATGTAAATTCTAGCTATTATTATTAATAAAATTGTATTATGTTATCTTTATTTAACCTTTTCTTCTTTTTGGTAAGCTTCTTGAGGGCAGTGTATGTTTTATTTTTGTCATTGTTTCCTCAGTGCCTGGCACATAGTAGGCACTTAATAAAAACTTATTGAATTGGGGATTGGAGGAGGACGGAAGGGAATAAGCATTTACATAGTGCCTACTATGTGCCAGGCACTGTACTAATAGCTCTTCACAAAGATTATCTTAAAAAGAAATATTTGAAGATACACTCCCCCCACCCAAGAGAGCTATGGAAAAATAAAGGTTTTAGCTTTAAACCTATAAATATGTCAAGATAGCAGAAGACTGTGGTGGTCATACAAGAGAAATACCAAGTGAATAATAATAGGACATTGTTCTTTGCCAATATGTGGATGCTCTGAATGCAAATCAGCAGAGGTTAAAAGGCCTAGGACATGGAAGAAATTAGGCCAGACTGGAAAAAAACCAAAACAAAACAAAACATTGAGATCTGGGAAGGTCATGCTTCTCATGAAAATGGAAGGCATGATTCCTGTTACTAGAAGTAGACTTCCTTCAAGCAACTAATGCTGATGTTTTCCACCCTACAGTGGGAATGTTACTGATGAAGCACCTGCTATAGCAAGCGCTTGGTGATTTGGGGCACAGAGTAAGCCCTTGTTGGATGTTTCTTAATGAGCAAATGGGAAGGTCTGGTCAAATCCTGCATGTTGATTTCCTTTGAAAGAGCTCTGTAAAAGTTATCATTGCTCTTCAGCATCTATGTTGATGAATTTATACCTTAGAGACAGCTCTTGCTTATAGACTATCTGGCTGAAGAGAGACTGACATTAATCTCTCTCATTGGCTCTTAAAGTTGAGGCAGTGGAAATAGAGGTGGATAGGTGGGTAGATACCTTACAGGTGTGGGTAGGTACTCTACAGGCACGATCACAGATTTAGAGCTGGAAGGGGTCAACTTCAACCCCCTCATTTTACATATGAGGAAACTGAGGCTCAAAGAGGGATGGGTCACATGGGTAGTGAATAAAAAAATCCTTCAACTAAACATTTCCTCTAAAGAGTGAAAACCAGACTGACTGAGAAATAGCCACTTATTTTTTCCCCTAGGTTTCTCCTCTTTCTTAATTCAAAATTATTCCTTTGAAAGTTCTTGGTTTCTTCACAGTGGCCTCAGGGAAGGAAGAAGATGAAATCAAAGGAAAGCAGCGACTTCAGATTTCAGTTAATGCTGTCAGGCTGCTCCTTTTTTATTTGTATTTAATGCTGTTGTATTACCCAACATAATGGTATCATATTTTTTCAACCTTCACCTCTCCAGTTATTATTCATTAGGAAGTAGAAATAGAAGGCAGGAGTCTAGAGTTATCTTCCTAGTCACACCTGTCTAGGTTTAGTTATTGGGAAGGACAACTGCTCTCCTACCAGTCCCTGCCCTCCTCCCCCTCCCATTACAAAACCAGATAAAGCTCAGGCTTCTATCTATACTATAGCTGACCAAGGTCTCTACAAAGATCAGTGAAAGTGTGATCACCTGAGCACCATTTTACTTGTGTGTTTTAGTGAAGGCAACAGCTACAGTCACCAGCTGCTGACCCAGTACACACAGCCTAGGAGAAGCCTCCCAGGGAAAGCTTTCCCATCATCCCCCACCCCTGCTGTCTCTTTAATTATTCTTTATATATTTTGTACTCACTTACCTGTGTGCATGCAGTTACCCTCTGCTGGAATGAAAACTGTCCAAGGGCAGAGACAATTAAGATTTTAGTTTTGTATCCCTCTTGGCTAATACAGTGCCTTACATATGGTAGGCACTTAAATACTAGTAGAATCGACTTGAAATTTATCTGTGGTAGTATTTACTTATTTGTATGCATGATGTACTCCTCCCCCAATGGGGGGAAGAATGTAACTTCTTCCTTCTTTCCTCCCTCCCTTCCATTTCTTCCTTTTCTTTCTTTCTTTCTCTTCCTTTCTTTTTCTTTCTTTCTTTCTTTCTTT
>NW_020954576.1:55388302-55405158 GCF_900497805.2 Vombatus ursinus | reverse complement strand
ACTCCTCCTTCCCTTTCTTCTTTTCTTTCTTCTTTCCTCCCTCCTTTCTTTCCATTTCTTTCCTTTCTTCCCTTCCTTCTGAATTTAGTAAGCACCTGCTGTATGTCAGGCACTGCTGGGGATACAAAGACCAAAATGGACTGGTCCTGGCCCTGCAGGAGCTTATATTCTACCCTGAGAAACAATACAGGCACCTCTAAACAAACACAAACAATACACAAAGTAAACGCAGTGGTGGGAGTACATCATTCATAACTGGGGGGAGTTGGGATGGGCTTCCTGTAAGAAGTGCCACTTGAACTGAGCCTTGAAGGAAACTAGGGTTTCTATGAGGCAAAGGTGAGCAGAAAGCCCATTGCAAGGATAGAATACCAACCTCAATATGTTGTATTAGTAACACCATGAATATATGAGGGGATGGAATCAGGAGAGGGAATCTTTTATAGCCTAAACAGCAAATAAGCCAGTTTGGCTGAAACACAGACTATGTGGAAGAAAGTCAGGTCAAATAAGCCTAGAAATGGAGGCTAGTGCTAGGTTGTGAATGACTTTATATGTGAAACAAAGGAGTTTGTGTGTTATCTTAGAGGCAGCTGAGAAGACACAGAGCAGGGGAGCTACATGGTCAGATCTATGCTTTAGGAATATCAATTTGGCAGCTCTGTGGAGGATGGATTGGAGAGAGGAGGAGAAGCTTGAGGTAGGGAGACCAGTTGGAAGGTTATGGCAGTAAACTAGACCAATGCCAATCTGGACCTAATCCAGACCAAAACCAATCCGGACCTAATCCAGACCAAAGCCAATCTGGACCTAAATCAAGGTAGAAGTTGTGTGAGAGAGGTTATGAATGCAAGAGATATCACGAGGACAGGACGGATAAGACTTGGCAACAGATTGGATAGAGGAAGGGAGGAGAAAGAGTTGAAGATGACTCCGAGGTTGAAAACCCGAGTGACAGTCCCTGAGGACAGGGACTACTTTATTTTGGTCTTTGTATTCTAAGAACTTGGCACAGTACCCTACACCTGGTCAATGCCTTATAAATATTTGTCAAGTTAAATTGAATCAGAAGTCCAGAGTTATATTTTCAGTTTATATAATGACTTAAACAGGCCATTTAACTTTCTTGATGCTAAATTTTTCTCTCCTTAAAATGGGTGTAATACTATTTACTGCCTGCTTCACAGGCATCTTCTTGGGAAGCAATCCATCAACATTTGCAAAGAATATTGAACTCATTGGACAAAAATTGCTGCTTAAAAAGACTTTCTTTAATAATCACTGAGTTGCTTAATATATTCAGAAAGGATTTGTGGAGAAGAGGTTTATGGAATGAGCAGAGGGAAATGCAACTATATCTATTTTGAAAATATTTTTTGGTCTAATAACTCAGAAATAAAGTCTCATTGACTAAATACTTTTTCTTGGAAGCACCTAATAATCATTTGCTTAAGCCCACAGACAAAAATATAGGGCAAAGACTGTTGACTTAGGGAACTAAAGCTGTGAAATCCCCTAAATGCCAAGACTCTCTTTAAGATCTCACACATCTCTGTAACAGCTCATAAAAACTCCTTGACACACATATGGCCTCTTACTCTTTGTTCTGCATGTGGCCGACTCATTTCTGATTGGCAATCTGAATGAGACACAAATCTCACTTGGTCAGGCTCTGGACTGCATCAAGGGCTTTTACTGCATCAGAAAGTAGGTGAAATACAGATTTAGTTGGTTCTAAGAAGTGAGATAATTCCTTTAGCTCAAGATCAGAGAATTCAAGAAGCTAGGACTCCTTGTAATTGAAGCTTATGAGATCTCTAAAAAAATGATCATTGGCCATCACAACCTTCACATTTGGAAAAGACTCACCCTTTGGTTCAGTTAGGGAATGAGGGTTCATTAATGCAGGCAATCACATTATAAAAATGAGGACTAAAAGGATCCTACATTTCTAGGACTCCAAAGGTCATCTAGGCAGTCCATCCCACAACCTTCAAAGAAATAGATGGGTATTAATCTCTGAATCATCCCCATTTTGTCCAGAGAAGGAGATTTTACATACACACATGATTTGAAGCCCAAGGAGACCTTTGAGATTATTTAGTCCAAACCCCTTATTTTGCAGAAAGGTGAAGCCAAGAGAGGTGAAACAACCATCCTCGGGTCATACAGGTACTAAATAACTGAGCTGAGCAGATATGCTACCCTCAGATCTACTCTTCATTCCACTGTGCCATGTTAACTCCTTCCCCTTTAAAGTCCTCACTGTCCGAAAGCATTAGTCACAACTAATTCCCATGCTCCCATCTCTCCTTTTTCAGTTCAAGCAGATTTCTGCTTATAAGGAATGCAGTATCTAAAGATCCTTCTCTTATAATACAGAATCACTGGGAAAATTGTGGCACAAAGATGAATTAAATGGACAGGAAACATAAGAATGAGTTCAAATGAAGGCTATAAAATTGTTTTGTTTTTGGAACCCTAGCAATCCCTACAAACTCTCACAATTAAGGAAAAATGAAGTCATCCAAAAGAGGGAAGGGGAATTTCTCCTATCAGATTTTCTTCTCTTCTGTTTCCTAAGAAGGTTTACCATAACCCAATTCAAAACTTTCAGGCATTTTACTTTTTTTATATCCTTTACCTTTTTAATAAAAAGTAAAAAACAAAAATAATAATAATAATAATAATAATAATAATACATTAATGTGATGAATAGGACCTCTCTATGGTGAGGTCTCTCTCAACAAATGAACATAGGACCAGACGAAAGAAATGGAGTTGCAAAGAGAAATATGGTAGATTATGAAGCTTTTTATATTATATATGTATGACTATATTATATATGACTGCAGGTATATGTGTGTGTCTATATGTACGTATAAATATGTATATTTGCCTACATACACACACACACATATGTACATATTTATACCGACCTCTTTAGATTGAAGTCCAAGGCACTTTTTACAATGAACAGATTAAAGCCATTAATTTAGGACATAGCTGTTTCTGGGTACATATCAGTATATGGCAACAACATTAGAATTTGGATTTTCCCTTCTCCACCTTTAGAGTGCGCCTGCTTGGGGTAATGGTGAGCAGAATTGTCTTAGAGAGAGATGACTTAGAGGTGTGGAATGGTGAAATTCACCTGTCTGTTCTCCTTAGTTACTGCTAGCAAAGGATAGCTCTCATTGGCCGCATGCCGAGTACTCCAAGAAGGGGATAAACATAATAAACAACTCGAGGTTGGCTTCTGACTTATGCTCAGCTGTAGGCCATTTTAAATAGACTACATGGGATGCCATGTAACTTTATGAGGGGCCTGATTTAATAGGTCACCTAGGTATCCTTAAACTGATACCAAAATGATATTTTAAAAAAAGGCGGGGGAGGGAATCACACTGAAAGTGAAAAACATTTTAAAAATGCATTGCAGTGGCTTGAGCACCCTAATTATTAGCATTTGGTGATTAAAATGGGGAAGATTGTGTCCTGTTGCCATCAAATAATTGCAAATATTTTTGTTTACCTCAATGTAGTTATAAACTAACAGGCATTAAAGTGGAAAAATAAAGCATTCATGTTTCCCCTTATGATTATGTTTAGAAAACCAGATCAAGAGAATGTTAGTTCTGGCAGGAGTGGCACTGATTTGGTCAGCCTAGATAGCATTTTGTAATCAAGAGTTGAGAGAAAGGGAATATAGTTTACCATTCTACCCATTTTGGGGTCCTTAAAGTTGAGGCTCCATCTACTTTGGGACTGCTGTTCCAGTAAGTTTCACTAAAAACAGCACAGATCATACTCATTCTCTCATTTATCAAATGACTTTAAAGTTTGGGGGAAAGTCCCAAACCTTAATATTTGTGTAGATATTTTATTTTCTTTATTTGGTGACAATTTATTTGTGTTATGATAGGAAAATATTAGTCAATTCTAGAGGTGCTCAAAGGAAAGGCTGAAGGGAGCAAATGGCACAAAGGTATTTTAGAGGTGAATTGACAATCACCAGTACATTCATCAGTCAATTAGAAAGTTGAGGATGAACTAATTTCCATTACACAAACAAGTTGGAAACTTAATATATACAGTAGGACCCCGGTGGCCTGAAAGAGGGAATGCAGCTCCACAGGTACCTAACTTATGACCTGAGAGCTGCATAGGCACTGGGAGAATTTCTTAACAATAATAAAACATACACAAGGGTTAAATCTCAGATACATCAGATTGAAACTGGAGATGGCGACATTATTTTTCATTTTAATAGCATGAATAAAGTATGGAGTGGTGCTTCACGATGCAGATAAACTGAAGTTCAAAAAAATGGAAGCTGGATTTTATTTTTAGCAGCTCATCTCTAAAGAAGGAGCTATTGTTTTGTACTACTAACATATTAGTGTGAATTTTTGAATTTGTGACTCATACTCAGGGAAAGCACAGATAAAAGACTCAGTCAAACCTACTCTGAGGGTACATATAGAGGACATGGTTACATTGATTATAGAATGAGATTAAATAAATGGACCTTCTTGCTGGGAGAAGGCTCACCAGTTTTAAGAAGATAAACTGTGTGAATCTGGACACATTGTATTTCAGCTAGACATAGACCTTTCTTTGGGAGCCCCAGCTTCGGGCACTTCTCCAGATGAGCCTCAGCTACTTGAGGAGGAAGGGAATGAATTGTATGGGTGTGCCAATTGCAGAGTCTTTCTCCTGTTCGAAACCATCTCTCATAGAATCAGAGATTTTCAGCTAGAAGGGAGCTGGGAGGCTATCAGATCCCAGCCCTTCATTTTACAGATGAGGAAACTGAGGCTCAGAGAAGTGACTCAACTTCCCTACAGAACTTTTCCTTTTCCCTCTCTTTCACACCAGCAGTTTAAAAAAAGTATTCATAGAGTAAAATGTAAAGTAGAAAGTAAAATGTAGCACTAGAAGGAAGCTAATGTTTCTGCTGGCACATATTATACAAATTGTTACCTCCCCCTGCCATTCCACTGGCAGAGTCTCGCCATTTCCTTAATAAAAGGGCACCCAAACCTTGTTCCTGTCTATCCTTAGGCTGTCACCAACTCCAGAGAAGTAGCTTTTCATGCTTGGCTCCGACTTGGTTCTCACAGAAACTGGGAATCATGATTCTCCTTGTTCACACAGTCCCTTGGTGCATTCACAGAAGTCAAAGCTTCCTGAAGCTCAGGAGAGAGAAGTAATGTGGCTAATTTGGTTAGCTTTCCTACATGTCCACAGGAAAAAAAAGGTTGAGCTTTGGCTGAGTTGGAGACTGATATGGATTGTGTAACTGAGCTTTTGGAAACAGGTAGTAAGTAGGTTCACCCCTCCCCCAACCCTAGCCCTCACCCCACTACTGAGCAACAGAAGTTGGTTTCATAGAGCTACTCAAGAGAGATGGCTTTTTAGAAATCTTTTGTAATGGCTTGTTAAAATTGGGGTTAAATTCTTCTAAGCAAGGAATAGTGTTCTTTTGTCTCTGACACCAAGGACCTTGGAGAATTAGAAGTGTATGGCAGTTCTGAAGACTGTTGTACTGAGACTCTGTCTAGGTGTTGGGTAATTGTTACAGTGATGTGTACTCAGAAACAGTCATTTGGAGAGCAGGTGGACACTCTGACCTGCTAAAAGACTAGGTTGATACAAAATATTAATTGAAAGTTACAATATCATTTATAATATAGCAATATATTTCATAGTTAAAATAAACTATTATGCTTTCTCCTATCTTTTTTTTAAAGCAAGCAGTACAGAGGCAAGATGCAAATTCATATTGAAGCTTATTGTCTAATTCTGAATAGAAACATGAGTTTCTTGGAGTTTGCGAAGGAAATGTTGTCTCCATTATCATTCTTCTGCTCTCTGTTGTTTTCACTTGTGACCAATGCAGAATAGAGTTTCTGGGACCCAAATGGAGTCTTTGCCATAAAAAAAAAAGGTTTTGGATGGAAGTGGATTGGTCCTGTGTGAAATGAACAAACTGAGATAACCTGCACAGCTTCAAAACTAGGGGATGTTTATTCTCCTCCTGCTGTAAAACTGGGAGTGTGTTGTTTTGATCAGATTCTGGTGTGGTTTGCTCCTGCTGTGTGTGTGTGTGTGTGTGTGTGTGTGTGTGTGTGTGTATCTATAAAATGTCAGCTTCTCTTTGGGATTACAACTAGATGTTAGAGCTGAAGCTTGTGCTTTTCTTCCACCAGCTTTTCTAGGCCCTTCCTTCCTTTTATTCTACTTCAATATGTCGTCCTTGCCCATGACTATTTTTCAGAATGAATTTCCCAGGTATGTAAACAACTGTCTCAGGGGCATTTGGCATCTAGATCTGGAGGTCATGTGTTGACTGTTGGATGATGGGCTGTTCAGAGGACATGCTAGTTCAAGCTAGTGTCTTTCCAGTAAAAGTATAAAGGGAAGCAGGGTGAAGGTAGGGGATCACAGTTCATTTTTTTATACCATTAAATTGAGTTCTTTTAAGGAATCGTCAGTACATGTCATTGAAAAACCTATATTTCCTTCTGGTCCTTGACAGGACCATAAAGTTGATTTCTGTCCTTATTGCTTTCCTAGTAACACCCAGGCTGATTATCTTTTGCCTGCTATTCAACTATCAGAAACAGACAGTTAATATGAATATCTCCACAGAATGACTATATATAGCTTTCTTAATGGCACCAATGATCCTATTTCCATAACGTTTACGTTGGTAGCAAGAAAAAAGGAGGGGGAAGAATGCCTGGAGTGTCACCAACTAGATGCAAGGGGAAAAAAGGATGCCTAGGAATAAATGAACCAAGCTGCTGTCTAAGGTACCGAAACATAACGCAGTGAGGAGTAAATAGGCACAGCAGAATGATAACTATCACTTGCATTGATTCTGGTAATCTTAAAAAAAAAAAAGAGAGCAATTGTAGAAACTGGGGCATTATGGATGGGAAAGTCACAACCTCCTGGCAGCATAATTACTTTGCAATGTCTTACAATTACTTCCCAGCATCATGGTGGGACAGGAAACTGTTTACTTTGGGGACTCAGTAATGTTGCTTAATTTGGGGTTAAGCTGTTCATTGATTTACAAAATGATCATGGAGAGAAGCCCTAGAACGTCACATTAGTGCCCCCAATTTTCTTCCTACCAATTCTATTACTAATTACAGATTCCCGTTTGGCTGACTTTAGTGTTTTGTCATTAAATGCCCCCCACCCCATCGCCACCACCACCATTTTCAGCGATTCCTGGCTATGTTGCATTCCAGTGTGCCCCAAAGAGGTGGAGACCAAACATAGCTGGTTAATTAACTTGAACCTCAGAGATTACATTTTGTTCTTGTGTAATACTTTGCCCTGGAGAATATTAAACATTATCTTCATATTCACCAATACAGTGACTAAGATACTGACTGGTTAAGTTACTTAGAACAAAGTAGAACTAGTTTATTTCTGATCTCTAATCTTTTCTTTCTAGCTCAAATATTCTTCTCTTACTTGATAGCTTGTTATGACTACACCAAGTAGGAGAGGGGAAAAAACTCCTATCTTTAATGTAGTTTCTTTTTTCCACTATTATTTCCATTTTTTCTGCTCCTTTCTGCCTGCTGCAGGAGAATATTGCTGTGCCATCTCTCTATCTCTGTCAAGGTCAGAAAATTAGTGGAGTTCTCAGATGCAACTGCTCTTGCTGTATTCTAGACAGTACTGAACAGCCCTACAGATGTGGTGAGATTATGAAGTTAACGTCTCATGAGGATGACAAGAACAGGTGAGAAGCAATTTATGAAAACGTATAGGTAAAGAACAAAAGATGGTATCTTTAAGACAACGATACCAGTTTCCATCTGAACTTTGACCTAAGGAAGAAAGGGCCCCGGTCTGATTTGGGCTACCAGCTGGAGCTATGTCCTGAAATTCCACTGAGATAAGTGGACCTAATGTATCACAGTACACCCCTGACTTTACAGTACATAATATGGCTTAAGCAATCCATTGTGGCATTTCTGTGTCTGCCCTACTGGTGTCTAGAAGTTCTAGAGAAAAGCAGCATTATTGGATTTGTCACTGAGTTATCAGAAAGATTAGAGTAGAGAATTCCACCACTGGGAAAGCCATGCAGAATGGACCTAAATTTTAGTTTAGCTATCCAGTGCTGGAGTGACTTAGTGTTTTCCAAGTACAGCCAATTTTTGAAGGGGCAACTCAACCTCTTCCACCCAACAAACCTTGGAACAAGGAGGGAAGAAGAAAGTTTTGATAGTCATTTCTTCTCCTAGCCCCAATACCCAAGACATGAAGGGGTTGCTAATGAGCAGTGGCATACCAGAAAATGGAATCTGGAAAAAAGAGAAACAAAAAGCCTGAATGACTTGCACACTGGATTTTTAGTACCTAAGTCATCAAGACTTGTCTGTACTTGTACGAGAACATGCAGTTTCCAAACAGATATCTTTAATGTTAGTATATGGAAACTATCTTCCAATGGGACCAGGACAGTATTAGTATGCAGATCAGAACACTCATCTTCTGAAGAGCCTTTTACTTGGCATGGATGAAAAATCATGCTTCTCTATTGCACTACAATAGGCTCAATTTATGCTTAAAATGCCCTTGTGTTTCCAGAGTACCCATGGCTACTAACACTGGAAGCAACCCAAATCACCCCCTAAACTAGAAGGTGTTTCAAATTTGTGTTGTTCAGTGCCTGCACGGGTCTCTCACTGGTCAAAGGTCATGTAAAGCATGAACACTTATGCACAGACTGACTGAGAAGTGATAGTCTGTGTATAATTTTTTGGGGGTGGAGCAGGGGTATCATAATTTTACATGCAATATCTGAAATTAATATGAAACTGGATCCTTGTACACACAGACATGTTGGGAGGGGGTTGCATTAGCAATGAAAGGGTTAAATTGAGATCCAGTAGCTGAGGACTATGGTTTTGGAGTCCAGATTGGGCAAGTAGATTTCTACAATTATCAGCCACTGTTTGGTGAAATATGATGAAAATCACAAAGTAACTCCATGGTTATTTCATCTGTTTAAACATCTACTTTTATGTTCTGCTGAATTTTCATTGAAAATAGCAACAAACATTGCTCTAGGAACATCAAAGAAATAGATGCATGAGATACAACAGGGACCTAAGATTTCCTTAGTGTGGGAACTCCCTTCATAGATCCTACTGGCAATCCATCTGTAATTTTATAGATTTAAGGTGCTGCCTGAGAAGCAAAGAAATTAAATGACTTGCCCAGGGTCACACAACTAGTGTCAGAGATGGAATTTGAACCCAGGTCTCCCTTACTCCAAGCCCAGTGCACTATCTACCATAGTAGATAGGTGCTGCATTTCCTGGTACAAAGTGATAGTGGTAAGAATAGAGATTAAAAAATAAACAAACCCAGCAACAAGTTTGGTATCTGTGATATGCAAATCAAGTAACAGACAATGCTAAAAGGAATCTTAAACAGGAAATCTGGAAATGCTCTTGGATAGTTAGAGGAAGAGATCAGGCTACAGACCAGGGTTTCCTCCAAGAGATGCCCTGGACTATATAAATTTCCACCTATGTCAACTGAACACTTCCTTAAAAGATTTTAGAAGACCATACCCAGTGTGACAGAAATAGACTGAAGCAAATTTCTGTAGCTGGCTGCATTACATAACTTACGTTAGAGTGGTAACAATTTATCAGAACCCAGCAGAACTGCTATCCACTGAAGGATAGCATTCTTTTGCTTGAATTTAAACAGATGAAATATGCCATATAGTAATAAAAAAAACCCCTCAGAATTAAAGCAGCAAATTACAAGATTATTTTCATTGGGCAAAATCTGAAGTAGTCAGATTTGGGTGAGGTAAAAGGTTTAGGGATTGACGTTACCGTTCAGGGCAGTGGGCTTGATCAGGGCTTTCTAGCAGTCTTTCTAGCAGTTCTAAAGTCCCCTTTAAAGTATTCAGTTGTGCAAGACACATGATTTTGGGGGTGAAGGCAGCAGAAACAGATACTCATTGTTTGCTGTTAGTGAACACTCACCTAAATTTTTTCTCAAAGAACTTCCTTTTTGAGCCACCTTCCTTTTCCTAAACCTACTGTCTTATAATGATCTTTACTTCACTTATGAGCTGCTGCATGCACCTCTCATCATAAATGCTGTCAATGTCACAGAATCTGAGATGAGGAAACCTTTTATTACTCAGCTAGCTTAGGAAACTTGAGGTGGGGTAGGCACAAGATCAGTGAGACTTCCCATCTGAAACTCAAGCTGAGCCATGACACCATAAATATCTGTGGTGTACTCATCATCGCATAATACCAATGAATCTCAGATTGTTTGGATAGCAGAATAAAACTCTACCAAAGCAGCTATTTTCAGAACACCATTTTTAGCTCCAGAAAGCCAATATTTTTGAGTTGGCACTCAACTCATAACAGGCACTGTACATACCTATGGCAAAAGCAACCTGTAAGGTTTGGAAGGGGACCTATGCCCACAAAGAAAGAATAGTTGATGGAAAGTGATGCCTGAACAGGACACATCACCCAATGGAAAAGGAATGGCTTAAATTTAGGGGCACATGGGCAGGAATTGGTTGGTTGGTTTTTTATAAATAATTATTGATATTAGATTGGAAAAATCTGTCTTACATGACCTCATTTACCATGCACTAGGTTTTATGACCTATGTAAGGGATAAGAGCTTTGATGCCCTATGACTGTATCTCTGTTTTGGCAAATTGTGAGCTTCTTTCTTCTACCTTTGTCATATAGAAAGACCTTCTTAGATTAGAGAAAAAGAGCAGAACACAGTGGTAGATGAGGCCCTTAGTTGTGAATAAGACAAAGCCCAAGGCTGATATTCAGTGGAGTAGAATATTTCCCTCTAGCTGCTTCTCCACTGGCTCCTTTAGTTTCTCTCTCTCTCTCTCCTTCTTCTTCCTTTCCTTCTCCCTCTCTTTATTCCCTCCCCCCACAACAATTGAAGACCTGAGATTGAGCATGGATTTCTGTTCTCCACCAAACACTGCAACAAAGGCCCTGTCAAATGTTTGGTTTCCTTTCATTTCTCTTTCCCTCTTCCACATATAGGCACCTAAACAGAGATTCGATTTCTGATTTCAAGGCATATCGAACCAAGCACTCTGAATGAACATGAGTTTGTTAATTAGTTCAATCTTATTCTTTATGTCCACTCAGCCTGAATGTTCCTGTGATGACAGAAAGACCGGGAGAAAGTTGACTTGCATCTTAAGACCTGTCGGCAATTCTTCCTGTGTGGGGAGTTTTATTTAGCAGCTGCTTGAGCTTGTGTAAGGGGTGGGAAAAGAAGTGGAGCTGACCCCAATAGGGCTGTCGGAGAGTGGCGTGTGGGGGGTCCCCACTGCCACACTCACTCCCCGAGCCTCGATGACGGCTGAGAGGAGTTGTTGCTGCTGCTGACGAAGGGTGTCCGCAATGAGCAAGGGAAGGGAATTGAAGCTGGCAGTGAGTTGTTCTAGTTTAGACTCCAGACTGCCAATTTGTTTTTCCAAGTCCTCACTCCGGTCGTTCAGCTCTGTGATTAAGTCATACATGACATTCTGCATCTGTGGGGTAAAAAAGAATACAGACCAGGTTATCATGGGAACATAAGCAGGGGGAGAACCAATTACAATGAGCTTAGAGCAGGACAACCTGTAATGATGACTCATATTCTCTCAGACCAAGGAAAGGCGGAAAAGCTTAAAGGTTGGATTTGTTGGCCTTTGAGGTTCCCTTCCAGCTCTAAATCTGTGATCTTGTATCCAGAAGTAGAGCCTTGAATAGGTGCCCACCATAGACTGACTCTCCAGGCAATCTCAATACTATTAGTCCATCAAACCTTCCAAATGATGAGGCTGGTGTCTTTTAAGGGAGTGAAGCCACATGCTGCTAAGGAAGTGCAAGGTCACTTCCTTGGGCTTGGGTAAGAGTTTTTGACTGATTAGGAGAGAGCCTATGATGCTTCTGTTTATCCAAAGTTTTTTTTTTTTTTTTCTAAATTTGCGAACAAAATAGTTCTGCAAGGATCTTTCCACAAAGTCCTATTAGGATAGGAAAAGAGATCACTCATAAAAGGGGTGGGAGGAAGCAGAACTAACAGATGGCAAGGGAAGCAAAGGAAATGGAAAATAAATTAAGAGGAAAAATGGTAGTGGTGGTGGAGAAGTAGTCAAAAGAGAGCTAAGGGACCAGTTCTGGGGGAAAGGAGATAGAAAATGCAGGGATGCCTACCAAAGTGACTCACTGCCAAAGTGGGGAATTCATTGTGTGCATTAAACCAAATCCTCCACTGACAGAGAGTGTAGCCCTGTTCCATTATCTGTGTATCTGGGGAAACCATAATTTTGCTAAGTAAATGTACAACTTGTATATAATGTTTGTCCTCAAAATCTATACCAAAAAAATCACAAAATCTCAGAACTGGAAAGGGCCTCCAAAATCATTTAATCCAGCCATCAGTGGAGTATGGTGGAATAAGTATTTGGCTCTGGAGTCAAAGTTCCTGGGTTCTAATAACATCTGTCACTCACCACTTATATGACCTTGGGTAAGTCACTTAATCTCTTTGAGCGTCAATTTCCTTAATTATAAACTGGGGGGGGGGTTGGATTAGAAAGCTTTAATGGATCTTTTCCAGCTCTAGATGTAAGAAGTAGGAAGTCCCTTCTGTAAAGTAGTCATCCACACTGTTTGAAATCTCTAGGGATGGGGAATTCCCTACTTCTTAAAGCAGTCAATTCTACTTTTCAACAGTTCTAATGATATAGGAAAGATGTGTCATACACATAGCTGAAGGGCCACATTACCACAGCAACACTCCTGAGTGAGCCAGAACTAAATTAAAATATAATTGGGAAATATTTTTAAAAATATATAAAAATACAATGGAATATAGATAGTGTCAATATGTGGTTTTCTAAGTCAATATGTGGTTCCTTGTGTATAGTTCATTGGCTCCTCTTTCTATTTGAGTTTGCCATCGCTGCTCTAGGAATTTGTCCTTCGAGTAGAAAACAGCTACTCTTCATCTTCCACCTGTGGCTCCTAGTTCAACCTGCTGGGGCCAAATAGGGCAAGTGTGAACCCTGTCCTTCAAGACAGCTCTTCAAATACTTGAAGACAGCTGTGATGTCCTCCCTACCACCACTCATAAAGGTTTCCTCTTCACAGGGTTCTTTTAGCTGATTTTCCTATGCCATGGTTTCCAAACTCCTCACCCATGCTGGTCACTCTCCTCCTTCAGCCTCACTCCAACTTCTCCTCCCTAAAATGTGGGGCTCAAAACAGAACGCTCCAGATGTAAAAGGCAGTGTGGCAGAGTGGAAAGAATCCTGGACTTGGAGTCAGAGGACCTGAGTTTGAATGCTGGCTCTACCACTTATTACCTATGTAATCCTGGGCAAGGTGCCTCAGTTTCCTCCTCTGTAAAATGACTGTGTTGGTTTACATGACCTCTAGAGTCTTTCTTTCAGCTCTGAATCTGTGATCCTGTGTGATCTGACTAGGACCAAGGACAGCAGGCCTATTGCTGCCCCATTCCAGGGGCTCTACCTTTGTTAATGCTGCCTAAGAAGCGCAAGATCACTTTTTTTTTTTGGCTGCAGTGTCATGCCAATGACCATGTCAAAATGATGATTCGGTGAAGTGATAGCCATTCCTTCAAGGATCAGTATTCACAGAGCACCCTCCAGGGACATGCACACAAACCCCTCCCACTTCATTGAACAGAAGGGGAGGCCTGTTTGTGAGGCAGCTATAAAAAGTAGTCAGAACATTTTGGATCCTGCTGTTCTTCCCCCCCCCTTCCCCTCCCCCCCATTTCAACAGGTTCTTCCTTTTCAAGGAACCAAAGGAGAAAAAAAAGATAAATGGAGAGTGAACACACACATACATACACGTACACACACACACACACACACACACACACACACACACACCAAGGCAATGACTATGCTATCATCTCCTGTTCGTTGCCTGGTGACAGGATTCCAGGAGAAACACAGCCCAATGTGGGATATGCTAGGAGACTGCCAGTGCCTTTAATTCCCCCCAGAGAGGAAAAGAAAAAGACTGGCAGCATGTCCGTGTTTACTTCTTCTTCCTACTTTACAGCAGCCCACCATGAAGGTCATTTTCCTAGAATGCTTTCCTTCCCTTCAGGTAATAATATGGTCCCCAAATTGTTTCCATTCCAGGCTCCATGAGGGATAGATGAGACTTTCTGTTGCACCTGATATTTTTGCTTCACACAGCCTGCTATATGTTGGTTTCTGTCTCTGGGAGATGCACCAGGGGCAGGGTCACAGAAACCTCAGAATGCAGTTACCTGGCTTAAATTAGTACCAGAAAATGCTTCCTCTTGGTAGCATAATTTAGGCTGGTATGGATATATATTGTGCTTGGTGTGAGGTGAGGTGGGAAACACTTCTCCTTTACAGGAGCAATCCTAAGCCAGTGACACTAAATGTGATCTTTCTTTCCACCCTAGCAATAGCTTTTCCCTTGATGGACTCCTAAAAAACAACTTGAAAACTCCACATTTCACCCAAATGTTCCAAGAGTAATGACAGTCTCTCTATGCTTGTTCCAAACTGTGCCAACCCACTTAGCCACTTGATTGTAATTTCCACATCAGGTTAGGGAATCCTTTCTTTGACACAATCCTTTCATTGTACCCTGTGCCTGTGGATGGCCAAATAACCAATAATTTGCACTGATTGTACCACGTTCTCAATGGGGCTTAATTTGTGTGAGGGAGTTGCTTTTCTCCTTGGGCTCACCAAAGAAGTGTGTTCCATTATGATAATGAATGTCTGCCTGCATGTTCTACTAGGCTGGCCCTGGGCTTTGTACTTTACATATGATTTCGATCAAGTAGCAATGAAGAGAACTTGATGAGGGGGAGGTCCCTTTCTTCAATAGACACCTACGCGTCATGATTACTGATGTGCTCTCTGCTGCTGGTAACAATGACCTTTCACGCCTTAACTTCAGGGATTTTGAGGAGAAGTGAAATTCTTAAGCTTATTAATGTGCCTCCCAGAAAAGTGCCGAAAGGAATGCTTTAGTATAACAGTGGAATGGCATAGTTATTGTTGTTATTGAGTTGCTTTAGATGTGTCTGACTCTCTGTGACCCCATTTGAGGTTTTCCTGGCAGAGATACTGAAGTAGTTTGCCATTTCCTTCTTCAGCTCATTTTACAGATGAGGACACTGAGGCAAAAAGGGTTAAGTGACTTGCCCAGGGTCATACAACCAGTAAGTGCCTGAGGCCAGATTTGAACTCAGGAAGATGAGTCTTCTTGACTTCAGCCCCAAAGCTCTATCCACTGTATCACTTAGTTGCCTGAAGAGGCATAGAGAAATGCCTAAATCATAACAGCAAGCTATAAAAGCCCACATAGTTTCAAAGGAGAGCTTTCTCGTTGGACTTTTTCTTGGACTTTGTATCTCTCTCCCTCTTTTGGAGAGCCAGAGTAATCAAGTCACAGAATCCAAGAATCTCAGAGTTAGGGAAGGGATGTCATGGTCATCCAGTTCCCCTCTACCTGGACAATGTATCTATCCCTTTTGTAACATCCCCAGTGGCGCCTACCTGAAGAACTTTAGTGGCAGGAATAGGGCAACTCATTCTATTGTAAGGCAGCTTTGTTGGTTAGAAAGGCTTTTCCTTATAGTGAGCAAATATATCTACTTGTTACTTCTCCCAACTGGACCTACTTTTGCTCTCTGGACCTGAGGAGAATGTCTAAGACTCATTTTGTCTTCATATAACAGCTCTTCAGATATCAGAGGACAGTACTTATATCCTCTCCCTCCCTCCTTTTCTCCACTTTATGCATCTCTATATATGTTTCTTTTTCCCACATTTACTTCTGCTAGCCTTAAGTTGACCTGGTCTTCAGTCCATCCTGGTCATTCTCCTCTGGACAGTGCATCTCTAGAAATGTATCCTTATCCCCATATTTCCATAGGAGGAAAATGGGAAGGTTTGAAAATAGAGAAGGAATCACTGAATTGAGCTACAAATTGAACATCTTCAAATCAGTCACTGATTATAGCAATAGAGAGGTAGCATGTTGTAGTAGACAGAGGGCCAGCCTTAGAGTCAGATCTTACTTGAGCTCCCATGAATTTAATTACCATTTCTATGTTGATGATTCTCCAGTCTACCTATCCTGCTCCAATCTCTCTGCTTCCAATCTCATATCTCCAGCTGCTTTTCAGACACCTCAAACTGGATATCCAGTAGACATCTTAAACTAAAAGTGTCCAAAATGGAACTCATTGTCTTTTCCCCAAACCCTACTTCCTTCCTACCTTCCCTATTAGTGTAGAGGACAACACTATCCTCCCAGTCCCTCAGGCTTGCAATCTAGGAGTCATTCTAGATTCCTCCATACTCTCCCCTCCTTCCAATCTGTTGCCAAGGCCTGTTGATTTCACCATTGCAACATTTCTTGAATATGTCCCCTTCTCTCCTCTGACACTTCCACAATTCTAGTGCAGGCTCTCATTATCTCAAGCCTATATTATTGTAATAGCCTGCTGGTAGGTCTACCTGCCTCATATCTCAAATATCATCTTTCCAAGTAGGAATTTAAACAGTTCAACTTTAATAAGTCCCTTATGATTTCTCTTTCCTATTTGCCTCTTTATGTTTCTCTTGAGTCTTGTATTTGAAAGTCAAATTTTCTATTCAGCTTTGTTTTTTTCATCCAGAATGCTTGAAAGTTCTCTATTTCACTGAATGTCCATTTTTTCTCCTGAAGGATTATACTCAATTTTGCTGGGTAGGTGATTCTTGATTGTAATCCTATCTCCTT
>NW_020954576.1:55387909-55388174 GCF_900497805.2 Vombatus ursinus | reverse complement strand
GTGATTCTTTCCATGTCTGTTTTACTCTCTGGTTCTAGAATATCAGGGCACTTTTCCTTGATAATCCCCACCCCCTTTTTTTAGGCAATTGAGGTTAAGTGACTTGCCCAGGGTCACACAGCTAGTAAGTGTCAAGTGTTTGGTCTGAGGCTGGGTTTGAACTCAGGTCCTCCTAACTTCAGGGCCAGTGCTGTATCCACTGCGCCACCTAGCTGCACTGATAATTTCTTGAAAGATGATGTCTAGGCTCTTTTTTTGATCATGA
>NW_020954576.1:55374540-55387735 GCF_900497805.2 Vombatus ursinus | reverse complement strand
CTAAGTGTTATTTTCTTCAGTATTTTTTGGGGTCTCCTTTAGCAAACTGTTGACTTATTTTTCATGATTTTCTTGCATCATTCTCATTTCTCTTCCCAGTTTTTCCTCTACTTCTCTTACTTGCTTCTCAAAATCCTTTTTGAGCTCTTCCATGGCCTGGAACTGATTCATATTTTTCTTGGAGGCTTTGGATGTAGGAGCTTTGACTTTGTTGTCTTCTTCTGGTTGTATGTTTTGATCCTCTTTGTCACCAAAGTAAGATTCTATGGTCTGACTTTTTTTTGTGCTGCCTGCTCATGATCCCAGCCAACTATTTGACTTTTAAACTCTTTGTTAAGGTAGGAGTCTGCTTCCAGTGTGGAGAATGTACTATCCCAAGCTTTGGGGGTTTTGTGAAGCTATTTTCAGAGATACTTCTAGGGACCTGTAAATTTTCAGTTCTTCCAAGGTGGTATGATCAAAGGCAAGGTGTTTACTCCTTTCCTGGCCTGTGCTCTGGTCTATGAGTGATCACAAGCACTCTTTGCTGCCTTGGAAATGGGAGGAGGTTTCCTTCTCCATGCCACCACAAGCTCCTCCATGCCAGTGCTCCTCCTCTCCTCAGTACCCCCACCTAGGACTGGGATCCAGATCCAAGCACAGGCAAAGCAAGAGATTCCTGCCTTAGCACCAGCAAAGAGATCCCTGCAATCCCCATCTGATCAGCTACTTGATCCCCCCACCACCTGTGGGCTAAGAGCTCAGGAAGCAGCCACTGCCCTGGGCCCGTGCTGGGACTGGGGTGGGACCCAGCTCCTCCCTCACCTCAGTCACGGATCTTTCCTACTGGAAAAGTAGGAAAGTATTTTTTTTTTTTAGGCAATTGGTGTTAAGTGACTTGCCCAGGGTCACACAGCTAGTAAGTGTCAGGTGTTTGGTCTGAGGCCAGATTTGAACCTAGGTCTTCTTGACTTCAGGGCTGATGCTCTATCCACTGAGACACCTAGCTGCCCCTCCTACTGACTTTCTAAGTTGTCTTTGGTGTTTGTGGGTTGAGGAGTCTGGAAACTACCACAGCTCCCCTTGATTCAGTCCCCTCAGGCCTGCTGCAGGTTTGCTGAGGCCTGGTCTTTAAAGGCCTGTGCACCCATGCTGAACTGTGCTTCTGTCCCAGCCCAGCTCAATAGACCTTTCCAATCAACCATCCAGGTTGCTTTGGGCTGGAAATTTGTTTCACTCTGTCTTTTTGTGGGTTCTGCTGTTCTAGAATTTGTTTAGAGCCATTTTTATAGGTATTTGGAGGGGTTTGAAAGAGAGCTAAAGCAAGTCACTGCTTTTATTCTGCCATCTTGACTCTGCCATCTTGGCTCCGCCCTCTGTCTGACTCATATTTCTTTCCACTCCAATCCATTCTCCATTCACCCACTAAAGTGATTTTCCTAAAACACAGGTCCAATCATGTTCCTCTCATTTTCTCTGGCTATCCCCCATATCTGGAATGCTCTCCCTCCTCTACCCTGACCATTGACCTCCCTCACTTCCTTTAAGTCCCAATTAAAATCCCACCTCCTACAAGGAGCCTTATCCAACCCTTTCGATTCCAGTGCCTTCCTTTTGCTAATTACTTCCTATTTATCCTGTCTTATAGCTTGCTTTGTATTGATTTGTTTGCATGTTGTCTTGCTCATTAAATTGCAAGCTCCTTGAGGGCAGGGATTGTCTTTTGCCTCTTTTTGTATCCCCAGCACTTAGCATAGTGCCTGACACTTAAGTACTTAATAAATGTTTATTGATTGATTTTGATTGACTCATACCACCTGTGTGATCATAGTCAAGTCAATTAACCTTGCAATGCTACCTGCAATTTTCTAAGTCTTTATGTTGGGGAATAGTTGCGATTTGCATTGGTAGAGGGAGTTTCCACACTGGGAATTCCTTATACTGTTGAAAGCACAGGTAGGGACCAACAATAACAACAACAACAACAAAACCCTTACACAAACTCAACAGTAATGATAAAGAACAAAGTCAATTCTAGGTCCTGTGCTTGCATGTCCCTCCACATTCTCTTTAGGAGACTATCCTGAACTCAGGACATAATGAACCAGTCTCATTCAGTTCCATGTAAATATAACTCAGGACCTAAACTGGACAACTCAGGTTAGATTTTTATCATGGCTCCTATAGTAAGAACTCACAGAACTGTAGCTCTCACTTGGCATGTTACTCTCTGTCTGTCAATTCAGAATCGTGGCAGGACTATTACCTTTATCAGGTGACCTAGTGAATCTGAAACAATTTGTTTATCTTGGGAATAAATACCAGACTTTTGAGCACAACAGTAATTACAGTCAATTCTAAGTCTCTAGAATTTTAACCTTAAGGCTGTTTTTGTGTGTGTGTGTGTGTGGTTTTGTGTATATATGGGTTTTTGGGGGGGGGGGAGGAGTATGGATCCTAGTAGGAATCTTTCTCTGGCTTCCTAGTGTAAAGTTTTGTGGGGCATTATCTTATCCAGGTATTCCCAGCCACCCTTAAAACAAACAATCTAAATGGAAGAATCTGAAGTCTCTTGAGGGTGGCTTCAGATTCACCCACTCACCTTGGAAAGGTCTACCAGGGTGTTGGCTTGATCACTCAGCTTTCTCTGTTCCATCTTTACGCTTCTCAGCCTGTGGGAGAAAGATGGCAACGATCTCATCTTGGCCTTCATGCTAAGATGTTAAGAGATCACCTCACTCCTTTGGCTTCAGTTTCTTGACCAAATTACCCTCTCTGATTTTGAAACCTAGCATGGTTAATGTGAACACAACCTGAATCATAGACTTGGCAAGGTCCAAGGAAAGGACATGTCTTCTTTTATCTCTCTCTCCTCTCTCTCTCTTTGGGTCTACCAAGGAGAACACCAGTAGATCTAAGGTGGAAACTGTCACGGGCCTCTCTTTTCCACCACCTCCCAGGCCACTTTCTCGAGGCCTCATGAAGACCATGGGAAGTTATGTTGGGCTTGGCTCTACTTACTGGTGGATAGCTTGGAGGAACTTCCTCTGGTGTTTCCGGACTTTGGCATGGTCAATCTTTTTGAGCAGCTTGGTGTGTTTATAGATAAGCCATGTTTCTCGAAGGACATTCGCTGCGGCATTCTTTATCTATAAAAGAAAAGCAGACAGCTGAGATCAGCTCAAGTTCCTGAGTTTGTATTAAGAAGTATTTCATGTGTGTAGTTAGTTACACACTATCTGCTGTGGTCTGTTCTGGTCATCAGAATGATGAATTCTTAGAAATAGATGATTAAAATCCATCTCCCACTACACCTCTTTAGGGAACGTTTGAGACCCTGGTAACTTGAAGTTTATGGATCACAGATTAAGATTTAGCACTCAAAGGGCTTAGAAGATCATATAGCCCAACCTCCTTCATTTTACAGATTAGGAAACTGAGGCCCAGATAGATTAAGTCACTTGGCTAAGATCATATAGATAGTAGGTAGCAGAGCTAGGTATTACTGCTCGAAATCTAGTCCTCTCCTCACAGTACCAGGTTTTTTTTGTTTGTTTCTTAAGAAATTATCCCAATGACTCTTAACTTTAGGCTATAGTTGCTATTGCTATCCTTAGCCAGGATTCATTATCCAAACATTTTTCATAAATATAATTACACATCTATGACATAGCTGTTGGGGCCTGAAGAGCTCTGAGATAGTCACCCATTAGGTACACATGGTAAATCTCCATCATTCAGAGAATAAACTTATTTCCATTGGTTTTAGATGTTAATGTATCCTCTTTGGGGAAAAGTCCTCCCAACAGAATGAAAATGGAGCTATCAACAAGCCTATTGTCCCATTCCCAAATGACCCCAAACATTGAAACTGCAGTTCTCCCTGCAGATATAATTGGAACAAAACTGAAATATTTCCAACACAATTACTGAAAATCAGCTAAGATTTTTCAGAGTGAAACTGGAGCTTTCCCCCTTCAGAGGCTGCCTTCTTCTTGGTGCAATACAGTCACACATTTCTACATAAGATACTGTAATCTGTTGACATGGAAACCACTGATATCACCCGGTTCATGACTGAACTGAGACATATCAACAGTATCCAGATGGCAAGGGACAAAGTTTTCATTCACACAGAGACATCTTCAGTAACTAGTAACAAGAGCAAGGGGAAACATTTCTTATTAAACACAAGCTAAATAGATTCTTGATTAACCATTACCATTTATATCAGCCATGCAAATTAGCCCAGGCCCACAGGCCCATAGGTTCAGGGTACAGCAGGAATTAAGGCAGGTCTAGGGAAAGTCAGATGTTTATTAGAGGTGGTCTGGTAATTCACATCCATAGACTGCCTTAAGTCTCTCAAAGTACTTTCTTCCTAACAACACCTCATGAGGTAGATAGCATGGATATTATCGTCCTCATTTTATAGATATGGAAACTGAAATTTACACTAGTGAAGAGATTTGCCACAGTCACACAGATAGTAACTGTTTGAAACAAGATTTGAACCCAAGTCTAAAGACTTGTTCAGTGCTCTTTCCATTATAGTGGTATAGTGGGAAGAATCAAAAGACCTGGGTTCGAGTTCCAGCTCCCTCATTTCTTAGCTATGTGACATTAGGCAGATCACTTCATGTCTCTGAACCTGAGTTTCCTCATTTGGAAAGTGGTGATCATGATCCTTAAAATGCCCATGTCAGATGGTTGTCATAAAAAGGAAATAAGAGAATGGACATCAAAGCACTTTGAACAGAAAGTGTTTCACCAATGCCACCTAGAGAGAGGAAAACCTGAGGATACCACCTTGTGACCCTTCTGAGAATTAGGAAGTCAGGGGATACTGCCTTGTCAGAGGAGCACTAGACAGTAAAGGAAGGACAATCAAGCATTTTCACAGGTTAACTATATGGGATCATAGATCTAGGGCTGGAAGGGATGTTACAGGATGCCTACTCCACCCCTCCCATTTTACAGGTGAGGAAACTGAGGCCCAGAGAAGTCAAGTGACTTGTCCAAAGTTATAGAAGTAGTAGGAAGCTGTCAGGTTTCAAACCTAGGTCATCTAATTCCAAAGCCAGTATGTTTTCCACTGTATCATGTCCTATATGTGTATAAGGGGAAGGGGAGAGAAGAGAGAAAAAGAGTGAAAGAAGAGAGGTGGAGGAAGAGAGAGAGAAGGAGAGAGAGGGAGAGAAAGAGAAAGAGAATGAGAGACAGAGAAATAAAGGGAGAGAGAATGAAACAGAGAGACAAAGAAAAAGAGGGGGAAAGAGAAAGGAACAGAGGGAGAGAATGAGAAAGGGAAGAAGAAAAAGAGGCTAGATTATATCTTTCCCTGGCTCCATTTTGTTTTTCATAAACAGCTAATTCTTCTCAGAAACATCCAAGTGACATAAATATTGCTTTTTTGTTCAGTAAAAGTCCACTAGGAAAGTGGCTTGAAATGACTTAACTATACACCTTTGGCATTTGTGTTTCACCCAGTAGAATGTAATCTCCAGGACAGGGATTGTTGTAGTATTCTGTGTCACTAGCACCTGACACATTGATAGGCTCACAGTAGGTACTTAATAAATGTTTGTTGATTGATTGGTTGACTTGCTTGCTGAAGTGGAATTGGATGGTGGTGAGTGGAAGATGATGGCAGTGAGCATCTGAGAGGAACAGGAGGCAGGTTGGGTCTGGCAGGAAGCGGATTTGTTCTTCTCCAGGGTGAGGATGATTGGCAGGGTCCGGAAAAAGAGAAGATAGGAAGAGTGTATTTCTTCCCTTTGTATCATATGCCTGGGTGGGTAGAAGCAGTGAGAAGTAGTGGATAGTGTTGGACTTAGGAAGACCTGAGTTCAAATTCTGCCCCTGAAACTTATTTACAAGCTGCATGATCCTGGGCAAGTCAAAGAGATTCTTTGTGACTTAGTTTTTTCATCTGTCAAATGGAGATAATAATACTCATAATATCTATGATGGCTGTGTAAGATAAGGGAAGTTAAGAGACTTCACAACCTTTAAACACTGTAAATATTAGTTATTATTATTGTTGTTGTTGTTGTTGTTATTGTTGGAGGAGGAGGAGGCACATAACATGAGTACATGCCATTTTCAGATTTCTTAGGTACTTAATCCCTTATCAAAGGAAAATACTGGGCAAAGCATTGCTTTGTTTGATGTGATGGAAAGAACATTAGATTTGCAACCAAGAGACCTGGAATTGAGTAGCAACTTCAACATTTACTAGATACATGAAAATAGGCAAGAAACTTAACCTTTCTAAGTCTGTTTTCCTCATATGTAAAATGGGGAAATAACACTTGCATTATTCATCTCACAAAGTTGTAAAGAAAAGGGTTTTCTAAACTGTAAAACTTTCTACCAATGTGGATACAAATACTTGATTGATTTAGTTAGCTCACCCTTTTGTGAATGCTAATCTTATAGAATTATTGCATCTTGCAGTTGGAAAGGACCCCTAGAGACTATCTATCCAATCCATTCATTTTACAGATGAATATCATAGGGTCACAGCATTTAGGGCTGGAGGGGACCTCTGAAATAATTTACTCCAGCCATTTCATGTTTTACTGATTAAGAAACTGGGGTTAAGAGAAGCCAAAAGATTTCAACATAGTCACATAGTAAGTGGGAGAGCTGGGATTTGAACACAGGTCCTGACTCCAAAGTCAGCAGCCTCTCTGCAGCATGTTTACTGAGCTGAGAGAATAATAATAGTAATTGACAAATCTCAGAGTTGGAAGAGATCTCAGAGGGGATTCAGTTCAACCCTTACCTGAACACAAATTCCCAAATCAATAGTCAACCGATTTCTACTTGAAGATCTCCAGGAATAGAGAGCTTACTGCTTGCCGAAGCAGCCCATTCTGCATTGGGGCAGCTCTAATTGTTACAACAACAACAATAACAACAACAGCAATAACAGCAGAGGTTGAGGTCTCTTTCAATCAATGATCTTATGATAATATGATCTCACTGATTTCTACCTCTCTGATGGCTCCTTCTTATTCTCCTTTGCTGGATCTTCAATGAGGTTATATCCATTAACCCTGGGCATCCCCCAGCGGTTTGTCCTGGGTCCTCTTCTTCTATACCATCTTGCTCAGTGATCTCAGTAGCTCTCTTGGATTCAATGATCATCTCCATGCAAATGATCCCCAGATCTATTTATCTAGCCCTTACCTCTCTCTTGATCTCCAATTGCATAGGAAATGTATCAAACAGGATGCCCTGTAGACATCTTAAATTCAACATGTCCACAGCTGAGCTCATTATCTTTCCCTCCAAACCCTTCCATCTTTCTGACTTCTTTGTTAATGTTGTGGGCACTACCCCCCAATCACACAGACTCACAACCTATACATCATCCTTGATATCTTACCCTCAGTCACCTCACATAGCCAATCTGTTGCCAGGTCTAGTTATTTCTGCCTTTACAATATCTCTTATACAGGACCCCTTATTTTCTCTGACGCATTCACCACTCTGGTGCAGACCCTCATCACTTCACACCTGGATTATAACCTCCTGGTTCGTCTTCCTGACTGAAGTCTCTCCTCACTTCAGTCCATCCTGAGCTTAATTGTCTTCCCTAACCACGTATCTGACAATGTTACCCCCTACTCAACAAACTCCAGTGGCTCTCAATTGTCTTGAGGAACAGGTGAAAATCTTATATGTAAAGCAGTTAGCTGGCTCACTGGACAGAGCACTGGGTCTGGAGTCAGGAAGACCTGAGTCCAAATCTGGCCTCAGACACTGGCTAGCTGTGTGACTCTGGGCAAGTCACTTAACTTCTATTTGCCTCAGTTTCCTCAAATGTAAATGGGGATAATAACAGCACCCAACTTCCAGGGTTGTTGAGGATCAAATAAGATAATATATGTAAAGCATTCAGTAAAGTGCTTTGTATATAGTAGATACTTAATAAATGCTTCTTCCCTTCCCTTTCTTCCATTTGGCTTTTAAAGTTCTTTACAATCTCTTCCTACTTTTTAAGTCTTCTTATGCTTTACTTCCCTTTATGTAATCTATGATCTAGGGTCATTGACCCTTTTGTTCCTTTCACAAGACACTCAATCTCCCAGCTTTATACCTTTTTGCTGGCTGTCTCCAATGCCTGGAATGCTTTCCCTTCCCATTACTGCCTTCTGGCTTCCCTGGATTCTTTCAAGTTTCACCTCAAATCCTAGTTTCTACATGAGGTATTTCCCAGTCCTCCTCAATGCTAGTGCCTTTCTTCTGAGATTGCCTCCAATTTACTCTGTAGATATCTTATATGTGTATAGTTGCTTGCATGTTGTCTGTCCCATTAGAATGAGTTCCACTAGGGAAGATACTGTCTTTTGCCTTTCTTTCAGTGCTTAGCACAGTGCCTGGCACTTAGTAAGTGCTTAATAAATTGTTTAATAATAATCTTATTGGGATGTGGGAAAATCGGGACACTAATGTACTGTTGGTGGAGTTGTGAACTAATCCAACCATCCTGGAGAGCACTTTGAAACTATGCCCAAAGGGCTGTCAAACTGTGCATACCCTTTCTCCCAGCAATACCACTACTAGGTCTGTAAGAGATTAAAAGGAAAATGACTTATATGTACAAAAATGTTTATAGCAGCTCTTTTTGTGGTGGCGAAGAATTGGAAATTGAGGGGATGCTCATCAATTGGAGAATGGCTGAACAAATTGTGGTATATGATTGGGATGGAATACTATTGTGCTATAAGAAATGATGAGCAGAATGCCTTCAGAAAAACCTGGGAAGACATTCAATGATGCAAAGTGATATGAGCAGAACCAGGAGAACATTATACACAGCAACAGCAATATTGTACAACGATCAATGAACAACTTAGCTATTCTCAGCAATACAATGATCCAAGACAGTTCCAAAGGACTTATGATGAAAAATGCTATACATCTCAAGAGAAAGAACTAATGGAATCTGAATGCAAGTTGAAGCACACTTTTAAGGGGGGCTACGTTTTCTTTCACAACATGGATAATATGGAAATATGTTTTGTATAACTGCATATATATGTATATGGATATCTATATCTGTATCTATATACATATCAAATTGCTTGCCTTCTCAATGAGGGGAGAATTTTTCCTTACACTGAGCCTAAATCTGCCTCCTTTGCATACTCTACCCATTGCTCTTGGGTCTGGTCTCTGGGGCCAAACCAAAAAAAAAAAAATCTCATCCCTTTTCCACATGACAATCCTTCAACTACTTGGAGATTGCTGTCATGTCTACACTCTGGCCCCTGAAGTCTTCTTTTTTCTAGGCTATATGATCCTTTGGGTCATGTTCTTTGGGCTTCACTTTCTTCATCTATAAAATGAAGAAGTTGGATCAGGATTTTCTCAGGTGCCTATATGACTGGTTCTCATTTTATGTTATTTTATTTGCCACCCTGGTTGCTCTCCTATGGACACTCCGTAATTTATCAAGGTTCTTCCTTCCTAAACTGTGGCCCCCAGTGTTAGAACTGAATATAATTCTCCAGATGTGTTCTAACCAGACAGAGGACAGAGGGACCTATATTCACCTCCTCCTCTGGGGAAACTGTGCACCTCAGTGCAGCTCAGGATTGCATTAATTGGCTGCCACAACACTCTGCCAACTCATAATCAGTTTTCAGTCCACTAAAACCCCCATATCTTTTTCAGATAAATGGCTATCCAACCTCCTCCTTTGTCTTAGACTTGTGAAATTGATTGAGTGATTTTTTTTTATTTTACCCAGGGAAAAGCCTTCATATTTATCCCTACTAAGTTTTATCCTAATAAATTTAATCCATTGCTCTAACCTGGTAAGACCTTTGGGGATCCTGACTATCATCTAGTGTGTTAGTCAGAGGTAAATAGAGTGCCATGTTTGGAGTCAGGAAGACCTGAGTTTAAATCCAGCCTCAGATATTTACTGGCTGTGTGACCCAGGGCAACTCACTTTGCCTCTATTCAATTCAATTTTCTCAATCATAAAATGGGAACAATAACAGTGCCTATCACCTAGGGTTGTTGTGAGGATCAAATAAAATAGTATTCGTAAAGCACTTAGTATAGTTATTGACATATGGTTGATTCTATAGAAGTGCTTATTCCCTTCTCTCTCCTTTTCCCTTAGCCATCCCTCCCAGTTTGATACCATTTGCAAATCTGATAAGTGTGCCAATTATGCATGCTTGGAAAGCCTGCTGGACTTGGAGTTAGGAAGAGCTGGGTTCAAACCCTGCCTTTGACTTCTGTTAGCTTTGTGATCACAGGCAAGTCAGTTAACTTCTCTGAAACTCAGTTTCCTCATCTGGAAATGAGGGCAATAATACTTCTAGTACCTACCCACAGGGTTGTTATGGGGTTCAAATGAGATAATGTATGAAAAATGACTTGTGGATTTTAAAATGTTATGTATGGTTGCTATCACATTATTATCATTAATTGTTATTAATTATTATCAATATTAATTATTATTAATTGACGAGTAAGCTGAAGCTCAGCGACATGATTGGCCTTGCCCGAGACCATAAAGTAAGTTAAATGACAGAACTAGAATTCAAATTTGGAACTTCTGAATCCAAGTCCAACCCCCTTCCCACAGGCCGTGGAGCAGCCAGGAAACTCCATTGCTGAGGTCATCCCTGCCAGATCCAACATTTAGGAAAGAGGGGGAAGGAAGAACTCCGAAAGCCAGAGGAAGGCTGCTGTTGGTTCCTGAATTTCCACCAATCACAGTCCAGAGAGAGGAAGCTGCAGAGGCAAGACTAGAGCCCAAGGCCAAGACCCATTAGAAGGGGCTTCGCACTCTGCCAATTTCTACAAAAATCCTAGGAATGCATACACTTTGGAAGTGCTATCCAGCTGGAAGGGGCCTGAGAGCTCTTTGGCAATCACAGGCTATCCCTAGGCAGACTGAGAGAACAGGTGGAATTGGCCAACACTTGGTGGTGGGTTCCCCGTGTGGAAATCATAGCACTGCAGAGGCCTCATTAGAGGCATTCACATCTTTTTTTATGGCTTTGGATGTAAGGGGAATGTGTGCAAATATGTTTAAGAAAGTGTAATGTTAAAGGAAAGTGCTGGTTGCTGTCTTGCAAATTAATTGCCAGCAAACGGCCTAGCACAAAGCTAAATGGATCGATATCTACAAGAGAAGAAGAAATAGGCTTTTAACTGCAGAGAACTTTTCCAGTCCAGCAGTAGTTGTGACAGGAGCCTGTCCCCACATCAGTCAGTGGAGTCCTTCTTTGGGCTGAGGGGAGAGCTGAGATTTCCTCTTCTTTGAATGAAAGCCCTCTATTCTCAGGATGGTTTGGAGACTCCATAAAAGCCTGGGTTTGAGGGATGCTTTTAGAAACAGCATTTCCATTTCCAAAATGTATGTGGGCCTCCTCTGGGAACCCAGAGCCGGAAGACATGGCTAGAAAGATGAATATGGACATGGAGCCCAGAGAAGAGAAATGAAGAGAAGACAGGGATGCTAAAGTCTAGGACTCCATGGCCTTTTGACTAGTGCTTTCACAGGGGATAAGGAGATGGGCCTGGAGTCAAGAAGAGCTGAGTTCAAATCTGACCTCTGACCTTACTAGCTGTGTGACCTTGGGTAAGTCACTTAACCTTCTTCGCCTCAGTTTCCTCATCTGTCAAATGAGCTGAGGAAGGAAATAGCAAACTATGCCAATATCTTTGCCAAGAAAACCCCAAATGGGGTCATGAAGAGCCAGACATGACTGAAACAAAGGAACAGCAGCAACAGGTTAATCCTTCCACCAATACCATCCTCTTCAGGTCAGAGGAAGGACAATCACAATGCCTCCAGCCCTCAGGTTTTAACCAACAAACAAGTAGGGGCACTCTCATAGAATCACAAGGTGTTAGAGATGAAAGGGTCTATAGAGGTTATCTGGTGCAACCCACCAACCCACCCATTTTACAGATGAGGGAGCTGAGGCCCAGCAAGAAGTGCTCAAGGGCACATGGCCAGGGAGAGAGAGATGGGACTGAACCCAAGGCTTCTGACACCCCTCCCCCCCACAGCCTATTGAGAGGGATACAGCTGGGCATGATCGCTTAAGTATTTGTATAGACAATGAGCCTTAAGCAACAAAAGAAGCCTCCAGTATTAAGTTCTGAATTTTTCTGATTCCAAAATGTTTACATGAAGATATATTTTTATTTCTTTCTCCAAAGAAACATGTGTGGGAAAGAATACTGACCTTTAGGTCTTGTCAGAAGAACCAAGTTCAAATCCTGGTTTATGTGCTCAATAGTAATATCTAATTTTGTTGTTATTGTTGAGTTCTTTCTTTCTTCCTTTCTTTCTTTTTCTCTTTCCTTCCTTCCTATCTATTGAAGATATTAACTATTATCATTATTATTATTACTACAACCTAAAATAAATTATCTTAAGTGCTTTGCAAACTTCAAGAAGCTATATAGGATTCTGGATTCTGAAAGGGACCTCAGATATTATCTAGCCCAACCTTTCCATTTTATAGTGAGGAAGCTCAGGTCCATTTAGAGAGGTAACTGACTTGCCCAAAGTCACAAAGGTAGTAGATGGCATAGGTGGGGTCTGAACCTTAGTTGTTTGGCTCCAAATTCCTTGCTCTTTTGTGTGTGTTTCCTTCAATTACCTTTAAATACCATTACTACAACTACTGGTGCTGCTGCTGCTGCTGCTACTACTACTACTGTCATATAAACCAGTGATTGTTGTTATAACCTTATTGGGTCATTTAGAAGAAAGCTGAAGAAAGAAAACATTGTAATCATCAAACATCTAAAAAGGGTAATTAAGGACATAGTAACAGCCTTGAAGGGCTTTTAACTAGAAGAAGGATTAAATTTGTTCTGTTTGGCTCCTGAGGACAGAAGGGGAAGTCGTGGAGGGGGGGGAGAGGGCAGGGTGTATAGACTTGATGTAAGCAAACATTGACTGGTAATTAGAACTGTTCAGGAGTAGAATGGGCTGCCAGGAGAGGTTAGTGGGTACTTCCTCACTAGAACCCCAAGGAGAGGCTGGATGACCACTTATTGGCTATGAGCTGTGAGTTGGATCAGATGACCTCTGAGGTTCTTCCTTCTGACTCTGAGATTATGCAATTCCAGGTATTAGAAAGGGAGAACAGAAGCAACAGATCTGAGTCCCTGGTTTTTTTTTTTTTTTTTTTTTTTTTTTTTTTTTTTTTTTTTTTTT
>NW_020954576.1:55360981-55374461 GCF_900497805.2 Vombatus ursinus | reverse complement strand
GCTTGCTAGCTGTGTAATCCTGGGCAAGTCACAACTTCCCTGGGCCTCAGTTTCCTCACCTGCAAAATGATAATAACAACTCACGGGATTGTTGTGGAGAAAGTGCTCTGTCAGCTTGAAAGCATTCAGAGATGTGAGCTATTATTAACAGGAACAATAAGAATCACTCTCCCGTATCACCTGTACTTCTTGCTTGGTTCTTGTGAAACCTGTACCTGGTAGCTTGTAGGAAATCAGAACCAGCCATTCTGTCATTACACAGCACCTATAAACTCAGGTGAGGAAATGAAGAGGGATGCTAGACCCTGTGACTGAGCCACTCATTTCCTCCAACAGCTGCGAAAGGCCTTTGAAGAGCAGTTCCTGGGAGTCCTGCTGGCGGAACCCAGAGTGAGGCCGTTATTAGCATCTCTATTATGGGGCAATTTTGCTTCAGCCCCATGGAATCCTGCAGTGGGAAGGGATTCTCTTGTTAAGCAGAGGATGCAAAGGGAAGAAAGGAAGGGGGGTGCTTAGGACCACAGGATTTAAAGCTGGAATGGATCTTGGAGACCTCTCATTTTACAAAGAAGGAAAGGGAGGCCTAGGTGGGTAAAATGACTTTGGAGGCAGCATGGTGTAGTGGATAGAGGGATTGTCTTGGAGTTAGGAAGACCTAGGGATTCTGGACTTTGACACTTTGACCCAGTTCTCTCTCTACTACCCCAAGAGAACTGGAGGAATGATGAACTTATTAGGTGCCCAGGGCCCTGCACATTTGTTGTTGTTCAGTCGTTTCAGTCCTGTCTGACTCTCCATGACCCCATTTGGGGTTTTCCTGGCAGAGAAACTGGAGTGATTTGCCATTTCCTTCTCCAGCTCATTTTACAGATGAAGAAACTGAGGCAAACAGAGGTTAAATGATTTGCCCAGGGTCACACAGCTAGTAGTGTCTGAGACCAGATCAGGTCTTCCTGACTCCAGGCTTGTTGCTCGATCCACTGCATCGGTTAGCTGCCTCACCCTGCACGTAATAGGTGGTTAATTAGAATTTGCTTAATTGAACTGAAAAATATAGGCAGTCCATATAAGACTTACACCTGTCCCAGTAGAGAAGCAAGGCAGGAATTTGGTGCCAGAGTCAGGATGAAGGCTTAACATGGTGCCTGCCAGTCTGGAAGTCCCTCTGAATTGTAAATGAACACTTCCTGAGCCAAAGAGGTCCAGTCACCACCTATCATCCCACCCAAAGAACTGGAATGTTGGGGGGTGGGAAGAAAAGGCAACACAACAGAGATTTAGAGTCTGCCAGGAGAGAGTTGACTTCTGGGAGAATTCCATGAGAGATTAAAAGAATAAGAAAATTATAAGCCTTAGGGAGAGATGACTAAAGGAAGGAGAGTATCTGAAAGAAAGGACCTACTCATTAAAAGAGAAGGGACAAATAAGAATAAATGTCTATTGCTAGAGCTATAACCAGGACATTTTGTGCCTGGGCTAAGGAGGGGAGCTAGGGTGGGGAATTTCACCCAAGGGTGTGGACCCTAGGGAGAGAAAGTGGATTCCCCCTCCCCTAGACTACTGCAGGGTTTCTAAGATGCTGAAAGGATTGGCTGATGTTAGGGAGGGGTCCTAGATGTGTGCAGCTCCCAAGGGGAGGAAGCATACCTCCAGATGGTACTCTGGAGACAGTCTCAATTTTAGCACCCTGGGTATGCCCAAACCCCAAATGTTTCACTTTAGTTTTGGCTCTATAATGTTTTAAAGCTTAAAAAAAATCACTGCCCTTCCGATCCCCGCTCTCATACACTGACAGGTTGATACTGCAAGTGTCATTACTCCCATTTTACAGATGAGAAAACTGAGTCTCAGAGAGTGTAAATTATTTATGTAAAGCCACACAGTTACCAAATATCAGAGCCATAATTCGCCCCACATTTTCTGATTCCATATTCAGGGTATATTACATTAAGCTGTTTCCTCATCTAAGAAATGAGACCTAGTTCCCAGTCACACCACTAGTACTGATCTCTATAAACCTCTAGCAAAAGTTCTTTATAAACTTGTAAACTCTCCTTTAGTTTCTTATTTCACATCTTTATTTATACAGAGATGCTTCATCAGAAAAAAACCCCACTAGTTTTAGATTTTGAAGGCTTGAATTCAAATCCTACCCCCAACTTTGGGTGAATCATAGTCAGTACTGTGACTCTGCTTCTATATCTATAAAATGGGGATAATAATACTGGCACTGCATTCCATATGATTTAGTGTGTACATGAGTTATTATTCTGCCATTATTTCCAATATTTCATACCTCCCCCACAGAAAAGGTTGTCAGCCACCAAATAAAAATACTAGAAAGTTTTGAAATAATTCAAAAGGAAAAATATCTTTTTAATGGCTCCTGTGGTTAATTTCAGGAAGCTATGTGACTAAGTGGATAGACTTCCAAATCTGCAGTAAAGAAGACTCCTCTTCCTGAGTTCAAATCTGGCCCTAGGCACTTACTGGCTATGTGACCCTGGCTAAGTCACTTAACCCTGTTGGTCTCAGTTTCCTCCTCTGTCAATTGAGATGGAGAAGGAAATGGCAAACCACTCCAGTATCTCTGCCAAGAAAACCCCAAATGGGGCCACAAAGAGTCGAATACCATTGAAATGACTAAACAACAGCAACACAGGTTAGACTAACTAGCTGCTAAGGTCGTTTTCAATTCTCAGATTCTAGGATTCTGTGACTGAGCATTTGGGGGAATCCAGGTCCTTTTTACAATTCTTGACAAAAATCTCTCCACTTCTCATTTGCATATATATTATATACTAGCCCAGAGGTTAGGAATAAGTTATAATTATGAGATGAACAATGACAGTTACATCACAGAGTTAGCGTGGGAAGGTCTGATGACATTCAAGACCTAGCTGCTTGGTGTGGCAATTTGTGCATTAGTAAAGATAGACCCTAGGATTCAGGAAGAATTAGAAGAGAATCATAGAATCTCAGAGTTGGATGGGGGTTCTGCAATATTATCTGGTTCAATTCCTTGCCTCATGTATAATAATAATAGTAATAGTAATAATAGCTAATATTTATATGAAGTTCACTGTGTGCCAGGCACTGTGCTTAGCACTTTGCAATTATTATTTCATTTGATCCTCACAACAACCCTGGGAGGTAGGTGCTATTGTTATCCCTGTTTTATAGATGAGGAAACTGGGACCAATAGGGGTTAAGTGACTCGTCCAGAGTCAGCTGGTCAGAGATAGCTAGTCATTGTCTGAGGCTGGATTTGAACTCAGGTCTTCCTGACTCCAAGTCTAGCACTATGTCCAATGTGCCACCTAGCTGTCCCTAAAGGGACAGTATTTTTCTACAATATTTTTAATACTGTGAAATCAGAGCCCTGCCTATTTAAGAGTTTCTCTTATTCAGACCCATAACTAAAAATTCTTGTGTCTGGGATAAATTAAGTGGTTGCCCCCTGGCCTTTTTGGGGGGGGTAGAGAGGACAACATATCTCAGGTACAGTTGCTCTGGGAGAGTTGTTGTTGTTGTTCAGTCATGTCTAATTCTCTGTGACCCCATTTTGGGTTTTCCTGACAGATATATTGGAGTGGTTTGCCATTTCCTTCTCTAGTTCATTTGACAAATGAGGAAACTGAGGTAAACAGGGTGAAGTGACTTACCCAGGGTCACACAGCCAGTAAGTATCTGAGGCCAGATTTGAACTCAGGAAGATGAGCCCAGTACTCCATCCATTGTGCCACCTACCTACCCAGGGAGAAGGGGCAGCCTATTTCCTCCAAAAGTTTGACCTGTGCCCTGTGGCATCACTGACTGCCCACAATCCTACAACCTCAAGGGGGAGACAGGGAGAGAGGAGGAAGGCAGCCCTGTGAGAGGCGTTACAGGTCACCGGGAGTGACAACCTGAGCCACCAGTGAGGAGCAGTTATACCCCTAGAAGCCAGGTGGGATAGTGGACAGAGTAGTTAGAGTTGGAGTCAGGAAGACCTGAGTTCTTCAGAAACCCTGCCTTACCCAGGCTGTGGGTAGCTGTGTGAACCTCTGCAAGTAGCTTAACTTCTCTCATCCTCAGTTTCCTCATTTGCAAAATAATAATACCATCTCATAGGAATATTGTGAGCACTAAATGAGACAATATAAGTGAAGGATTTTGTGAACCTTACAGTGCTTCATGAATGATAGCTATTATTATTATTGTGAAGCCCAGAGATGGAAGCCCCTAGCTCTAACCCTACCCCATATCAATGCCAAGGGGCAAAGCTTGATGACCTCACCCAAGTTTTAGCTTTATTTTTTTTTTTGAGGCAATTGGGATTAAATGACTTGCCCAGGGTCACATCGGTAGTAAGTGGCCAGATTTGAACTCAGGTCCTCCTGACTCCAGGGCTGGTGATCTATCCACTGAGCAACCTAGCTGACCCATGGTTTTATTCTTTTTCATTTTCCTCCTGCTGATAAATAAAGGTGCTAGTATCACTAACACTCATTATGAGGAAAGGGAATAAATATTTATATAATGCCTATTATATGACAGGCACTATCTCAGCTGATCCTCACAACAACCCTATGAAGGGTCTGAGTCTGGACTTTAACTCAGGATTTCCTGATTCTAGGCCCAGTGCTATCTACTGTACCACCAGCTGCCTCCATTATGACAACTAGCATTTATATAGCACTTTATAAGGTCTGCATAACATGTTACAAGGATGACCTCTTTTGATCTTCACAACAGCCCTGCAAAGTAGGTGCTGTTATTTTTCTCATTTTACAGACGAGGAAACCGAGGCAGGCCAAGATTCCTGAACAAGAGGACTTGTTCAGTGTCACATAACTCATAAGTGTCTGAGGTGGGATTTGAACTCAGGTCCACAGCTATACCATAGGAAAAAAAAGGCATGAGGTCAGATTGGGGAGTAAATCAGTCAGTGTGACCACAGTGGAAGTAAATTGTTGTGATTAATAAATTATAATATATTTCCCCATATGGTTTGGCTTTGGTATTTAAACAAGAATTGGTCTTCTTTATAGATTTCCAAGTGATTGTTTCCATCTGTTGTTAAAACTCTCACTTACCTACTTCCTGGGAGGTTTGTGATTATATCATGATAATTTCTTTCCAGATCAGGTAGTTCTCTCTGTCTCTGTCTCTCTCTGTTTCTGTCTCTCTTTCTCTCTGTCTTTGTCTTTGTCTCTCCTCACACTCCTCTCTCTACCTCTCTCCCTTTTTTCCCCTGCCTCTCTCCCTTCCTCTCTGTCTGAATTTGCTGAGATCTTATGAATATACTATATACCAAACTTTGGAGGTTTCTTTGATCTGTGAATTTTTCCATCTAGGCCCAAAGGGCAGTTTAGAGAAACTAGAAAAGAACTGAATTAAATGGAAAATAGACTAAGGAATTCATTCTGAAAAAGAAAGGTGGGCTTCATTTGTGAACAGGTCAAATTGAACTCAAATAGCAGCAGGCCAAGAATAACAATTTGGTTTTCTTTCAATTAAGGTGATGTAAAAGAGGTTTCTAAAGTCCCAGTGCTTCCTGATTTGAAAAGCTTCTACCTATTGGACTTTTCTACTATTTAGTTCTTTGGAAGAAAAAAACGTTAGTTTTGCCACTTATTGTATGACCTTGGACAAGTCACAAACTCCCTGGCTCTCAGTTTCCTCATCTGTAAAATGAGAGAGTTGGGCTATATGATCTCTAAAGTCCCAGCTCTAAATCTTTGATGCTTAAAAATATCTATGATCCTATGATATGGCATAAACTTTAAGAGCCTCCATTGGGGCTGGTCTTTGATTACATAAGACACCCTGCACATAGAAGGGACTCAATAAATATTGACTGATTTGAGTTTTGCTCTTGTCTTTCTGAAGGTAACTGGATTTGAAGGAGAATATTATGGAGTTATTTTAAAAGCTCAAAATTAACCAAAACCTCATAACCTTTTATAATTATGTTCCAGAAGATTTGTTTAATTTTCTTAACGGACTCTTCTGCACACATTGAGATTTCTAGATCACAAAGGGGCTGAAATTCACTTTGTTTTTCAGGAGTCTGGTGTCTGCTTCACTGAGGGAGCGTTGATCGTGGAATAAGAGGGAAGTTCAAGTGTGTCCTTAGTTTAAAAGTAAATAAATTTTTTTTAAAATGCTATTCATTCAATTTCCTGGGGTCCTTTTCTTGGTATGGTGCTCTCAGATTAGGGAATTTCAAATAGCTATTTCTGAGAAGGTTTGGAGGCAAAAATCTCTTCTGCCCTCCACCCCTGCAGAAAAAAAGTCAGAGACCCAGAGAAGTAAAGTGATTTACCCAAGGACTTTCCAGGATAATAGATGCAGGCATATTTCCATTTGGGTACAAATAATCTTCCCAGATTCCCTTAATTACTGAATATGGCTCATTCATGTGGAATAGAAGATTGAGGGGAAGAGGAAAGGTAATGTGATTCTGTACTCAAATGTTTAACAGTCCTTAGAGATAGTTATAGCCTTTGTAGTCTTCTATGAAGGACACAACCGCTTACGCACATAAAATACCTCCTTTTGTTGAACTGAACAACAGCTAACCCACCACTATGACATGGTATGTACAGCAGTTGCTATATCAACAGAATAAGAATATTGCTCTGTACCTTTTCCTTTTAACCTCTATGTTGGCTCTATAAAGCTCAATAAACACAATTAAAAACAAAGCAGTCAAACACCATAAAAAATTCTCTTGAGAAACTGCTTTAATAGAAATTGGAGAGGCCTTGGTAAGCTTACCTTCTTTTCCCCTTTTGTGTTCTTTCATCCTTTCTGCCCCTCTCCCCTTTTCTCCTTCCCCCTCTTTCCTTCTGCCTCCATTTTCCTCTCTCTCCTCCCTCTTTCTCTTTACCTTTCTTTCCCTTGGTCTTTCCCCATTTCATTTTCTCTCCCTTTTCCTTCTCTCTCCTTTTCCTTCTTTCTCTCCACCTCCCCTTTTTCCTTCTCCCTCTCCCTCTTCCTTCTCTCTTCCCCCTTTCCTTATCTCTCCCTTTCCCATTTCCTCTTCTCTGTTTCCTTCTCTCCTGTCTCCCTTTACCTCTCTCTACCTCCTTCACTTCCCTCTTTCTCCCTCTATTTTCCCGTCTTTCCTCCTTTCCCCTCTCATTTCTTCTCCCACTTCCCTCTCCCCCCCCCAACTTCATCTCTCTTGCCCAGTTTGTAACACATCATTTTCCCACTGCTCTGTAACATGAATCATTTACTTTTTCATTTCCCTCTCAGAGTACTAAATCAAAATTCTGCTAAGGAATAAATCCCCTATGTAACAAATGAGGAAGACTGGCTGTTGTACATTGACAGCTACTGCATTCAAAAAAGGGGTTCATTCTGGAGGGAAAGGATGAGCTAGTAGGAAATCATATTCATGACCTTCATTCAGACAGCAGTGCTAAAGAATTTGTCATAAAAACTGCCATTAAATAAACAATCCCTGACTTGATCATTTGGCCTGTTGTCATCATGGTAGACTCATTTCTGTCTGTTCTAAATGAGCATTTTCTTCTTTGACAATTTTGGACTGGAGTTGGGCTTCACTTTCAGTGGCTAAATGATCTGCCAGCTCCCTCGGAGATGAGAATTTCAGTTTTGTCATCCTACTTAACTACTTTGACAAAGGTGCAAGGAAGAGCCGTTACTAGGAAAAGAACCAAAAGAGGAAAAAAATGGGATGATGTTGCTTTGATGAGCCATCATTTGGAAATTTGGGTATTTCTGGAATTGTGTCTCTTAATGAGTCTTATTTGAAGACAGGCATCAGGCACATTTGCAGTAACATTTTAAAGAGTCTTTGCTGTGCTTCCTAATGAGGAACAAGGGGGTAGTGGCAAGGGCAGGAGGCTGGTCTTTTCCTTTCTCTGGGACCATTTCCTCATCTGGGGAGCAGTGAAGTGCCAGAGTGAATGGCGGATTTAGAGTCAGGAAGTTTGCATTCTGCCTCAAACACCTACTGGTACCCTGGGCAAGTCACTTAACCTCTCTCAGCCTCAGTTTCTTCATCTGCAAAATGGAGATATAAATAGCATCCACCTCCCAGAATTGTTGTAGAGATCAAATGAGTTAACATATAAAGTTGCTTTGCAAATTTTTAAGTGTTATATAAATGCTAGCTGTTAGTAGTAGAAGACATCACATTTCTGTTCTTGGGACAGTAGTCCCAGTCTACCACGGCTAGAGGAGGCAGTTATAAAATAATAATAGCAACTATCTCAGACTAGAGTTATTGTGCTGATCAAATGAAATAAAATTTGTAAAGTATCTTATAAACCTTAGAGCAATATCTAAATATTAGCGGTTATATTATTAGCCCTTATTACATGTCTGCCTCACCATTATTGCATATGTATTTAATTTTCAGGAAAATTATTTAGTGTCCTAGGAGAGGTAGTGTAACTTGACAAAAGATAGCAATATTAACACTCTGCTCTGAATTGTGAGACCTACGTTTCACATTGTATCCCTGTTGCCTACCACAATGTCTGGCACACAGTAAGTGCTTAAATAATGCTTGTGGATTGGTTGGTTGAGTAAGGAACTGCATTGCTGTCATCCCGGGGTAACCCAATTAATTTGGGAAATGTTAATCACCAGATTGTCCATAAGGTGACATATTTTTCACTCATAACAAATCCCCAAAGGCATGTCCACTAACGGTGAGAGGGATCGTGACCTGCGCTGCAGAAATAGAGGGATAAAATCCTTGGAGTATTGAAGTTTTTCATTTTAAAAGGGGTGGGAAGGGGAGGCCCATTGAAGCTGGATTCCATTCGAAGGCACATTGCCGGAATGGGTGACTGCACAAGATGTGACTTGGGGAAGTCGGAGCAGGGGGCATTGTTCCTCGGGGCTTTCAACGTTCCCCATTTCAGAGGGACTTTTTACCCGTTTTGTGAGCTGAGTGTCCATCATGAAGTTGTGAACGTGCTTCTCGGCTTTGGTGAGTTCCAACTTTCTGGCAACCACAGCCACCACCAGCGCAGTACAGCCGGCACCCTGGGATGGGAACAGTAAGAAGAGGCAAAGAAGAGAACATGCTGATTACGAAGCAAAGTTCACCCTAAAATGATGAAGAGGTTCTGCGAACCCACCCTACCGTCCTCAGCGCCAGCCAGCAGTTTGATTCAAAGGAGGCTAGCTGCTAAGTGTAGGAGGAAAAAGAATACTCTCTTAATGCGGAATAGTTACAAAGTCCTTGCTTTGTGGTTGGAGACTGTGGAGCCCAAATCACTGAACAAGGCTCTTAACCTCTGGGTCTTTGTCCCTTTTCTCTACCTCCAAAGATGAGTGATAATCTCATCTTCCTCCGCCAGGACGGGCTTAAAAATGTATAAAGTGCTTTAAGCAACTTACAGAAGGGAGAAGAGGCATGAAATATCAAGAATGGCCACTGATCTGATTGCTACCTTTGTCTCTCCAGCTTGGGAATGCAGGGGAAAACACATGCCTCGTCAAACCCATGCACATAAACACACACATTCTCCCTGAACAGCCCAGAGAGGGAAGGAACACTTGGATAATTTATGAAGTAGGTACTTCATTAGATGGCTGAGAGTTGACTTACATAATATAAAAAAGATTTTTTTTTAAAAAAAAATCCAATGAAGTTAGAAGAGTCTTGAAAAATCTGTGTTTCTTGGAGAGGACCTCTGATGCTATGTCTGCTGATGTCTAAGTGTCAAGATCAGAGTCTTTTCTGACTTCATTGGGGCTTTCATGCACTTAATCATCATGCAGTGTATATCCATTAAAAAAAAAAACCAAGACAGAACACTTTGACCTAAAGATCCATTCATACACCCTCATGACATATACAGAATTCCAGAATCTCGGAGCTGCAAGGAATCTCAGGGACCCTGCAGTCCAACTGGTATCTGAACAGGAGTTCCCTCTGCAACAGCCCTGACAAAGTGGTCCTTCAGAGGTCTCTTCTTCTACTCAGGGACAGTTTGAATCAGGAAGCCATGTGGTGCAGTAGAATGCTTACTATCTCCGGAGTCAGAAGACCAAATCCTGCTTCTGATATTTTGCTATCTTGTATGACCTTGGGCAAGAAACTTAATCTCCCTGGACCTCAATTTCCTTATCTGTAAAATGAAGAGGTTGAGGTAGAAGGCCTCTGAGGTCCCTTCTACCTCTAGATCAGTGAATTATTAGGAATTATTAGGAAACCCAGAAATCCAATAAGCCCTGATCACTTCGAGAGTGTCTATCTTTCTGCAACTCCTACCCATTGCTCTTTGGACAGAAAAGTCTAATTCCTCTTCCATAGGATAGATCTTCAAATGCTTAAATTTACTTGTATTTATGTTATGTAAATATATCTGTAATATAAGGTATATTTTATATTATATAAATCTAAAAATATATTTTATGATAGATTTAAAACATATTTTGATGTTTATATAAATATTTAAATATATTATTAACATGCCATTAATATTATTAAAATATATTTTAAAAGATATGAATATGCCTATAAATATAGTCTATATATATTCTTCCTTTCCCCTAATATATATATGTACACATATATATTTATATACATACATATAGTTTCCCCTCCCCTTAAGGAGAGGAATGACTACATTTTTGTATCTGTATCCCCTCTTCCCTCAATTCCCAGAATCTTGCACAGAATGGAAAGCTAATAAATACTTCTTGAATTGAATTAGACTGGAGACAGAATGCTCCTAATAAGTCTTCTGTGCTCCAGGTTAAATCATCCTACTTCCTTCAAGTAGTCCTCTTATGACATAACCTCCAATCCCCTTCACCCTCTTTTGGAATCATCCTAATTTGTCACTGTTCTTTCTAAAAACATGGTACCCCAAACTGATGACAATACTCAAAGTCTTCCAAAATAGTGGCATCCTCCTTAATTACAGTAAGCATTCTACTGAAGCTAAGCATTCTACTGAAGTGCAGAGAAAGCAAGTGAAAGAGCCAACATTTCACAATAAATAAGTGATAGAATTGATTTCCTTGGCCCTTCAATTTCCTTCCAGTCATCTGAGTCAATAATTATTTGGGAGACTGAGTGGAACAAGGGGACATGTTACAACATTTTACTTATTGGTTTCAATTTATCTTCCTTGCTTTATTTATTTATTTTTATATGGAATGTCCTGTTTTGATCTTTCTGTCAGCATCAGTGAAATGGACAGATTCACTTTCCTCAATATTCATTTTTGGTCCCCGATCAATACTCTGACACAGCTCACAGGGTAGCCAATCTCATTCTTTGCTCTGTTAGTCAGACAGGGGCCACATCCAATCTCCTAGAGACTGAGTGATCCCTTCATTCTCTGACCTAATTCTACAAGTTTGTGGAAACTAACAGTTTGATTCACCAGTTATCAAATGTTGTTGTCAGTTGCTATATCATCTGTGTCCAAGAATTTGAGGTGGAGACATGCCTCTTCACTCAGGTAACTGACCAATAACATTTCTGGTTCATTAAATCTGTTGGTATTTTAAAAGTCACTCATTTGTAAGAGGCTGGAAGGACTTTTTTTTTTTTTATGAAAGATGCTGCAGCATATCAGATAACAAACAGTTGGGAGGAAAACATTTAGCCATTTTTGTTCCCAGCTCTCTAATTTTTCATCTCTTTCTCTCCTTTCCCACAGAGTTATAAAGAAAAAACCTATGTACATTTTTGGCATAGCTGAAGCTGGCACCATTTCCTCTCATCTCACAAATGCTCCCTTTAAAAGATTCTGGCATTTCTCTCAAGGTTGGTCAACTACCCACTTCTATTATGAAGGAAAAAGAGAAGGGTCTGTGTGAACTGTCTTTCTCTCCTCTCCTCCTCTCTGTTCTTGCAGTTCGGACTGTTGGTGGCCTTCTTTTCATCTGTGCCGAATTTGTGTCCAATTTTGAATGAAACTGAGCAATGGGAAAATCCAGTTTGTAGTTATTACTAGACAGGTAGGTTTGCAAAAGCAAAGCAATGAGAACATCAGAAAAATCTAGTCCAAAATAAATACCTGGGCAACCTTTCCCCTCAACCAGATCAGAAAGAACCCTTCTTCTTTATATTCTGTTACAATAGAACTTTTGCCAGAAGCCCAGAAGATATGGGTTCACCATAGAATATTAGAAATATGGAATTGGAGACTCTCTCCATGAGCTTTATCCTTGTTCATCCCCCCCCCCACTACAGGCGTTTGCCTAAATTCAATTTAATTCAACAAGCATTTATTGTCTATTGTATTCATGGTACTGTCTTAAGTATTGGGGATGCAAAGATAAAACAAAGAATAATCTTTGTCTTTAAGATGCTTATATTTTAATTATCTCAGACAGGTAAATAGTGGTGTAATAAAACTATGACCCATCTCTTGTTGGGGCAGCTAGGTGGCACAGTGAATAGAGCACTGGGCTTGGAATCAGGAAGGCTCCTCTTCCTGACTTCAAATCTAGCCTCAGACACTTAGTAGGTGTGTGACCCTAGGCAAGTCACTTAACCTTGTTGGCCTCATCTGTAAAATGGGCTAGAGAGAGAAATGGCAAACTACTCCAATATCTTGGCCAAGAAAATCCCAAATAGGGTCAAGAAGAGTCAGACACGACTAAACAGCAAACAAACACAAAAAAAGCCAAGCCTCTTGTGTGCTTAGCAGGCAATCTATTAAAAATTGATCAGGATATTTCATTACCTATATGTAAGGTTATGTTCCCCCATTTTCTTAATGGAGTATATTAAAAAGCTCACCATGATTCACAGTCCATCCAGCTGAACTGCAGGGAGCCTCTGATTGGAAATGAGACCATTTTTATTGAAGGACCATCTGTCTTACACAATTAGGAAAAATTTTGGCATGGAAGCAGGTAGATGAACAAGCTGTCATTTCTCACTTTCTTCTAATTTAAATAGAAGATCATAGGAGCATAGATCTGGAGCTTGAAAAATGTTTATAGGTCATTTAGTCCAACCCCCTCATTTTACAGATGAGGAAACTGAGGCTCTGAGGGAGAACATGAGTTGTTTGGGGTCACGCAACTGGTAAGTGTCTAAGGCAGGTTTAGAACCTAGTTCTTCCTGCCTTCAGGTCCAGCACCCTATCACTACCTCAGGTTCTGTTTTAGGTCACTATGATCTCAGCCCGAATTCAAATTCCAGAGAGCAATGGATACTTAATATTTCTTTTTCTCCTCCTTCTCCTCTTCATTCTCCTCCTTCATCTTAGTCTTCATCTTCATCTTTATAAAGCTGTCATACACATGAAGTCAGGGAGGCAGCCAAGATTAGTTTTTTAGAAAAGTTTCTTTTGACTAGACTGGCATCCTCCTGAGGACTAGATTTGGGGCCAACAACCTCTGGGAAATGGTGTACCAAGGTTCCAGCCCCTTCCTTCTGGCCTGTGAAGAGGGACCAATGGGGAATGCTGATCCTGTGCCAACTGTCAGCAGAGAGGGGCGTGTGTGTGTGTGTGTGTGTGTGTGTGTGTGTGTG
>NW_020954576.1:55359872-55360959 GCF_900497805.2 Vombatus ursinus | reverse complement strand
AATATTTCACTGGTTGCTAGCTCCCTCAACTCCCTCCAGCAGTATACCTTGCAATCCAGCCACCCCTTATCCTATGGGACTCTTGTCCATCTCCTTCCATAAATCCTCCTTAGGAAGGACCACACAATATAATGGGGGGCTCTTCTAGAGGAATGTAGATCTGTTATCCTACATAAGTGAGATCACCTTCCTTTTCTGGTCAGATGCTTATGTTGCAGTCAACTCATATCTCCCTTCACCTCACCATTTCCCTTTATGTGATTCTTTGCTTTAGTTTTTTGGAGCCCAGGGGGGTCTATAATGTGTAGCTATACAGCACTACTAGACAAATTGTTGTTCAGTCATTTTTTCAATCGGGTCCAATTCTCTGTGACCTCATTTGGGGGTTTTCTTGGCAAAGATACTGGAGTGGTTTGCCATTTCCTTCTCCAGATCATTTTACAGATGAGGAAACTAAGGTAAACAGAGTGAAGTGACTTGCCCAGGATTACACATCTAATAGCTGTCTGAGGCCAGATTTGAACTCAGGAAGACGAGTCTTCCTGACTCCATGCTCAGTACTCTATCCACTGCACCACATAGCTGCCCCACACAAATAGTGATGCTGAAAGGATGGGCCTCATCAACTGGACAATGGCTAAACTAATTGTGTTACATAACTATAAGGGAATGTTATCATGCTATAATCAAAGACAAACATGAAGAATGCAGAGAAGCTTGACAAGACTTACATGAACTGACACGGAATGAAGTAAGTGGAGTCAAGAACACAGTCTACACCATGACGACAACAACATAAATGGAAAGAACAACAACCCAATTGAAGTTGAATCCTGTGAAATGGAATGACCAAGGTTGGGCCCAAAGAAGAGATATGAGAGGATATCTCTCCCACTTCTTTGCAGAGATGGGAGACGATAGTATATAAGTATGGAATAATAATAACATTTATGTATCACTTATTATGTGCCAGGTACCATGCTAAGTGCTTTCCAATTAGTACCTCATTTGATTTGAATGCTATATATAAAGTCAGACTGCTTTGTTTTCTTTAATAGGTTGGTTAGTTCTGATTAACTGTTTTTTT
>NW_020954576.1:55359753-55359823 GCF_900497805.2 Vombatus ursinus | reverse complement strand
CTTCTCTTCTTAATTTTAAGTGTTGGTTCTCTGGGAGAGGGAAGAAGGGGTTCATTGGAAAATATGTGTG
>NW_020954576.1:55350594-55359738 GCF_900497805.2 Vombatus ursinus | reverse complement strand
ACATAGAAACAAAAGATATCAATAAAATTTACTTTAAAAAAGATGTTCCTGTGTTATATAGCCTCCTATTCAATGTTGTTGTTGTTACCAGACCTGTAACTTTTTCTGTGTAGGGAGCTTGTGGTGAGGAACTTCCTCTCTCAGTTCACACCTGCTCCTGTGTACCTCAGTTTCCTCATCTGTAAAATGAGTTGGAGAAGGAAATGAAAACCACTCCAATATCTTTGCTAAGAAAACCCCAAATGGGGTCATGAAGAGTCAGACATGACTGAAAATAACTGACCACCACCGACAACTGATACCATCTCAGGGAGTTGCCTGAAGCACTGAGAGGTTATGTGGTTTACCCAGAGTCACACAGATGGTACGGATGTGGCAGAGATATGACTTGGACCCAGGTCTTTCTCACTCGAGGTCAGCTTGCTACCCATCAGGACACACTGTCTCTCATGTAAATAAATGCCTAAGTAAACAAAAAGGGATCTATAGTCTAAGCCAGAAAATGTTTGATTGTCAGGACATTAGAGAAAAGTAGAATTGGACTGTGAGATGGACTTTTTAGATACTTCTCTTTCATTGGGTGATGCCTGATTTCTTTTCATGCTGATCCCTTCATCTGACATGCCCTCCTCCCTTATTTCTATCTCTTTAATCCTGCCCATTCTGAAAAGCCCAGCTCAAATGCCTTCTCCATGAAATCTCCCCTAGGCCCCCTGCTAAGGTTTCTCTCTTCCAGACTAAGCCCTCTAAGTGTAGTAATCTCTCCTTACTCTTTGCTCCCATAAAATAGGCCTCACCTCTCCTATGGTACATTTATCACATTCAAAATGACTTGCAGATTTATGGCTGGAAAAGACTTTAGAGATCGTAACTCCAACCTCTTCCTCCCCATCTCATTTCACAGATGGGGAAACTGAGATCTATAGAGGGAAAGTGACTTGCCCAGTGTCACATAGAGAGTAAAGAGAAGAACTAGCATTTGAACACAAGTCTTTGGACTGGAAGCAGTGGGGTATATTGGAAAGCCATTGGAATCAGAGGGATAGGATTCAAATTCCGCTTCTGACACTTACTATGTGATTTTGAGCAAGTCACTTACCACCCCACCCACCTCAGTTTCCTCATCTGTAAAATGAAAGGATTGCCTGGATGGCCTCTCAGGTCCTTTCCAGGTCTAGATTTAGTATTCTATGACTTCAAATCTAGTGTGCTTCCCACTGTGTCATGTTATCTTTGTTGTATTCTTGTTAGCATCCTTATTTTATCATCCCTGACAGACTCTCAGCTCCTCCAGGGAAGGGCCCAAGCCTTATTCATCATTGTATCCCTCCCCTTAGTACCTTGCACTCTGTAGGCAGTCAATGAATGATGAATGAATGTTAAGAGGGTGGAGGTGCCAAGGTTTTAAGGGATGGAACAGGACACTAGCACAAAATGGCTGATCTTGGCCCAAGAGAGGCTTACTGTGCGTAAACATGAGAATTTAGAGACAGGCTGGTCCGTTGGAGACAGCAGTGAAGGAGGAGAAGACAGAAAAGGGTGAGCAGCTGCTTATGTGACTACCATGGGGTCAGAATGTGGAGCAAATCTGTGACTCAGACTTTTTACCCTTGGATATGCCAAGTACTGAGTCAGAGTTGACACTAACCCTATTCCCCAGGTCTTACTTGGAGTTATTCTGATTCTCATTCCCTCAGTGAGAAGAAATGGTAAGTGGATCTTGTGAGTTGGCTTTTTTTTTCTTTTTCCTAGGAAGACAGGTGGGGCATGACAAGCAGAATATGAACCCAGGCACCTGCAATGGGGAAAAGAATGGCCTGAGATGGGGTGAAAATACCTAATTGATTTATGGGGCTTGGAAACAAGCCAGAGGCTCTGGACTCTTCCATTCCTGTCCTCTTGCTTTTGGTTTCCAAGAAACATTTCCCAGCTGGAAAGCCTTTAGAAGTTGGGGGGAGGGGGACAAAAAAAATCATCCTGAGGGGATAAAGATGATGTATCCTTAACTAAAGAAGCAGAAAAGAAAATAACACATAAATGAAAGTGACAAATGTAACAGAGAGGCCAGGAGAGTTTACAGCTGGATCCCTTGGTTTCAGCAGATTCCTCTTAACAACTAGAATAACATCAATTGGTTTGAGACTAAGTGATCCTTGGTAACTGTGTGGGTGTTTCAGGAGAGAAGTTTATCTTCTGAAATGGAAACCCACCAAATGTCGTGCTGAATTCTCTGTTCCCTATCCATCACCACCTCCCCTCCCCACCACTCTGCAAAAGTGACTCTGCCCTGTCATTCCCTTTATTACCCCCTTCCTCCTGAGGCTCACCTCAAGCCTAAATAAATACACTGATTTCATGAAGCTTTTATTTGACCTCAGTGTCTTTAACAGGCTTTGACAAAGCAGTTTCTGCCAGCTGCCCCCCATAACTCATTAATGCTTCATATAGTCTGGCTCAGAGAGCCCGACTCGCTGTAATGAAGATACAATGGAATGGGCCTACATTAGCCAGGTTGTATGTCATGCCTTCAGAATCCAAAGGGAGCACTACAGACAACACTTCAGGGTCTCAGCATCCTCTCTGTTTTAAATCTTCAGTATAATAGTGAGAAGGTTTGCAAGACACTCTTCGAAAATTATTTAATTTATCCTCATAACATCCCGGGGGGTGGAGGTGGCAGGGATGAGGGAATTAGGTGCAATTATTATCATTCCCATCTTACAGAGTAGGAAACGGAGGCAGACAGCAGCCAAATGACTTGCCCAGGGTCACAGAGCTAGTCTCTAAGGCCAGATTTGTCCTCAGGTCTTTCTGACTCCAGGTCCAACACTCTATCCACTGTGTCACCTAACTGCCCCTATATATAACATGAAACATATTAATATAATGTATTTATTATATATTTTATAAATATAAAATAAATATATTACTTATTTGTTGTTATATATTGTATATTAATACTATATATAGCCTCCTCAATGCTTCAGAATGTCTGTGATAAAGTTTCCTCCATTGAAAAACTAACAACACTGTACTTTGACCTATCTGCTTTGGGGGTATAGAGGGAGAGGGTGAAGTCTTCCAGATCCACCAGCTTTATGCCAGTCACGTCAAGTTGCTCAGACAATTATACCCCCTGCTTAATAGCTGATAATTGCACTGCTACTGAGGTAGCAGAAAGAAAACAATGATTAAGACTATTTACAGCATGCATACACAAATCCTTCCTCTTCGATTGTGAGTAGGCCTGGCCCCGGCCTTCATGGTGTCCATGGTAACCAAACTGTAAGGCCTACCATTAGTAAGTACACTCGAAATAATAATCAGGAGATATACATAGTATTAGCAGGTTTGGGGGGGGGGGGCGGGCGGCATGGGGAGGAGGGGACTCAAACCCTTGAAAGGGATGACTCCGCATGAACAGGCAAGTTTCTTGTTACAAAAACACCACCAGGGTTTCTCAATGGTGGCAGACTATAGAGTGAGGCAGCTAATTTACATTTGGATGCAAATCCTGACAATGAAGATGCAGAATGAGAAGTGTAATTTTTGGACAAGACCAAAGCAGGAATTTGTTTTGCTTGAATATGCATACTTGTTACTAGGTATGGGTTCTCCCCGCCCCCTCCCCAGTGGGGGGAAGGGAGCTGAGAGGAAGAAAAAATAAATACTTGTTAATTGAAAAAGATAAAATAAAAGTTAAAAAAGAGAAATATTAACGATGAGTAGAATAAAGCACTTTTGTAAAAAAAAATCACATATTTGAGCAGAGGAGTTTTGCTCAAAGAAAGAGACATGGAATACCCTGAATTTTTAATAATGAGGGGGAACTGTGGATCCCTTGTTGTCTATACTTTTTTTCTTTTGTTACCACCATTCCCCCAGGGAAGTGGAATCATCTTTCAAAGAAGCCATTGTCTAGCTAGCCAACAAATGAGGTAATGGACAGGGCAGGTTAACTGATTTGCTTCAGGTCACAAGACAAGGAAGGGGCAGAGCCAAGGTCATCAGGAAGGAGTCATTCATGCCCATGCCACTCACCTTTTCCAGATAGGAAGCATGGAGATGAGAGATAGTCAAGAAACCCGTGAAATGGTCAGTATAGGGGTTGTTTCCTGGATGTGTTGAATTTCAGTGCTGGGAGAGAGAATGGCTGGTGTTTAAAAATAACAGCAAGGTTGACAGCTTGGTGCATCAATCAGATGGCTGCCAAATCACCCGGCCTGTCACTGATTGAGTGGGTTGACATTGACCAAATGATGTTTCTGTGGCAGAAATTCTAATCTTCCAGGGGATGTTTTGATGAGACTCAGGAAAGTCTTCATCATTCCATACAATTTTGCAGTCTTTGATTAAGAATAATTCCCACTACTTGTTGGTGAAGGTTAGACCTGTGCCATGCAGTTTCCTGATAAACTCTTAGAGGTGTTTGTTTCTAAGGCTCACACTTAGCCGCGATTTATCCCTGCCTTGGTACTAAGCAATTTGCTATTAACTTTTGTATTGAAAGTTGCTTGCTAATACAGGCCACCCAAACTTTTACTCAGAGTCTGGTATCTATCCTTGAAAAAAGCAGAATCATGTCCTACTCTCTTTGCCTCACATCAGTCACTAGCCCGGTACCCAATAACATGAATAATTTTGACTATATATTCGTCTTCCTATTTGTTACTTTTGAGACCTGGCTGTTAATCCCTTGAAGAAGCCGACAATGGTGCTCCATCGAATTCAGGTAAAGTCTGGCTGGGTTTAGGTCAGCTGAGACAAGGCCTGGAAAATGCTTGATGGCAAAATCAGGAGGGGAGGGATACTACAGACAACAGTGGGGTTGGTGAAGAATTAGCTTAAACCTCAGAGAGAGAATTTGCCTCTGAGTTACCAAGATGACACATAAATATTCGGAGAATCGGAATGAAATTCACGGTCAGTTGGTCCAACTCTATGTCTAAGAAAGATTGCTGTTAAACCACTGAAGAATAATCACGGCTTGCTTAGCCTTAAAGTTTTGGGAGGAAGTAGATTCTGTCCTCTTAAATCATCCCTTTGTCCACTGCCAGAGAACAGAGATATGGAGGGAGCGGTGCCATACGTCCGCTAATAATGGAGTCACGTTGCTTATTGCAAATGGGGCTTGCTGAACTTCTTGGAATACTCTTCTTTTCTCATCTCTACCTCAAAGCATCCCTAACTTTCTTCAAAACTTAGCTCTGCTGCCACTTCCTGCGTGAAGCTTTTCCTGATCTTTCCACTTCTAACTGCTCTCTCTCTACTAAAATTTAATTGTATTAACTCTGCATGTATTTGACATATGCTTATCAGATACACGTCATTTATTCCCAGTAGAATGTAAACTCCTTGAGGGTAGTGACTGTTTCATTTTTGACTTTGCAGCTCCAGTGCCTGGTGCAATGCCTAATACACAGTAGGTGCCCAGTAAATGCTTGTTGAATGGAACTGAATTGACTAAAAGCATGAGAAGAGTAGAACAATAGTAAATGATGATTTTTCTATAGCACTATAGAAAGCTATAGGAGCTTTACAAATCACTTCATGTCCCTTCTGACTTAAATCCTCACAACAACCCTGTGAGGTAGGTCATACAAGTATCAGTGTGCCCATTTTATAGATGAGAGCACCGAGGCTCAAATAGTTAAGTTAGTAGCTCAGTGTCCAATGGGTAGAAAATGGCAGAACCAGGACACAAAACCAAGGTTTTCTGACATTAACTCCAATCAGTGCTTTCTCCATTTGACCTGCTGTAACCAAAGTAAAAAGGCCAATGCTTCATTTTAGGCTAGACTTCACAGGGCTTTAAGACCCAGGCCTTTTAATGGGCTGGGAAACTCCTTTTATGAAGGACAGGGATTTTGGACCTTAGGGGAAAAAAAAGAAGCCTGAAACTAAAAATGATCTGTAGGAAGCCCTGACTTTTCGTGCCCAATTGCACATGCTTCATATGGTGCCTGGCATGTAGTAGGTGCTTAATAAATGTTTACTGATTGACTGACATATGCAGCCAAAGAAGAGCACCATCAGTTTTTAACATGAAGAATAGCGTGAAAAGCATCGGGGCCTAAACAAGAAGTATGAGTTCATAGTTTCGATGACAGAGAAATTGGGAGGAAAAAAATTATATATAATATATACTCACCATGATGCCAGTGAGAAGACAGACACCTTTTCCACAGTATGTGTGAGGAACCATGTCCCCATACCCAATGGAAAGGAATGTGATGGAGATAAGCCACATTGCACCCAGAAAGTTACTAGTTACATCCTGTTGGTCGTGGTACCTGCCAAGAGGAACACACACAGTATGGTGAATAGTCACTCAAGGGACCAAGGGTGGTAGTCAAACATGGGAAGGACAAGAAAATCAGAGATTTTGCTGCTGAGGTCAATGGTTTAATGGCATCAGGGTGTCAGAGCTGTCTCCAGATGACTTCTGCCTAGTGGATACAACCCCTGATTGTGCTTGTACTGAAGTCTGCAGATTTGAAATATGCTATTATATTTATGCTCTATTATAACTCTCCTCCTGGAATTGATAAGATATGTTTTGATGCAATCTTACAGCAAAATTTAATTTCCCTTACTAAAATGATAGGCTCAATGTAGATGGGTACGATTCATCTCAAACTATATAGTTTCATAGGTCACTCAACTGGAGAACAAGGAAAAAAACTGTCCAAAAGCACAAAAAAAACAAAACCCTACTCTCCCACCTTTCAATTTCCTGTGAGGAAATTTTACATATTACCAAGAAATAAATTTTATGCTCGGCTGGAGGGAAGGCTGCTCTGACTCAGTATGTAGTATGGGGTACCTCAAGTCAAGAATAGTTGTGATGACAGGTATACCCAGCACAACTTTGTCCTGGTCCATGTTGTTTATTAGTAATACCATTAGTATGTTATAACCAAACCTCACTGTGATGCCACAAAACTCAGCGGACCCACTGTTTGCTTTCTTAAGGTGATACTTGGTATCACCTTTCCTGCATGTCATCTTTACTATTGCCACATTGCTTGCTACACATGTGCAAACAATGTTCCAAGAGAACCAGCTGCTCCCCTGATACCATTGTTTCCCCTAACACCATCTTTTCATGGAACCACTAGTGACCTTCAATGGGGGTATTTGTATAATTCAAAGTGTTCCCTTCCCTAGCTGTAACACAGACTTGTCATTGTTAATTTGAGGAAGCTACAAGTTGAAAGTGCTCTTCTCTGCAAATTTCTTTGTACTTACCGAGTATATGTTTCACATTTATTTCTCTGGGTACATATGGCTTTTCCCTAATGGAATGTAAGCACTTTGAGAGAAGGAATTGGCTTATTTTTGTCTTTGTTTCCCTAGTAGCTGGCACATACTAAGGGATTAAATAATGCTTGTTAAATTGAACTGGTTCCTTCCTGTTTTCTGCATACCTCCTCCTCATCCCCTTTACACCTGCATCCCCAGTCACTGTCCAATTTGTGAATTCAATCCATCCAACCTTTTATTAAGCATCAGTTGAGGATAGGATATGGATGGGACTGGACCCATGATTTCATTGCTCTAAGGAACACCCAAATAAGGAAATTCCTTTTATTAATGTGGGTGCTTTCTTTGCAATTTGTAGTCTTATGGGGTCACCTAGAGCACCTAAAGATGAAGCTTAAGGTCACACAGCCTGTATGTACCTGAGGCAGGACTTGAACCCAAGTCTTCCTGGCTCCAAGGCCAACTCTTTATCTACTATACCACATTCCTCTCTACCTGGGCTACAAAGACAAAATTGAAAGATATCAGTCAAAGTAAAATGTTGAACAAAAGCCACCACATTAGGCATTGTATGTGTTTTTAGACAATCAACAATTATTATTATTATTTAAGAAAATCACGGTCATGGGTTGGAGTAAAAAAAAGTATAGAAGATATCACCTTTGCCCACTAAGAGTTTACAATCTAGTTGGAAGGACAAAAATCCACACATAAGAAACAACCACTCAATTTACCAAGAATTTGTTGAATACCTGGAACCCAATGCTTCCTGACATTCAGATAGACTTAAAAGAAGTCTGGTCTGGTTCACTACACTTAAGAACCTTACTTTCTTATTGTGGGAACACAATTTATACATGTGAAAGAAGAAGAGAAGAAGAGATTGGATAATAATCCAATTTTAAAATGAAAAGTATTCAGAATAAGTATTACATAAGATCAGGAAGAGGAGAAAACCTCATGTGCCAGTGGCATTGGGGAAGGCTCTGTGGAGAAGATGAAACTTGAGATGGGGCTTGAAAGATTTGATCACATGGACAAATGTGGCAGGAGGAAGGAATTCTAATGAAAAATTAACACTTTGTGTGTGGGGAATGACAGAGGGGAGGAGATCTATCTGCTTTGGATGATATGTATTATCATGTAATAGGAGATAATGGTGCCTAGAGAAGATGGGGCCTATATTAGATAACACCAGAATGAGGAGTCTGGATTTGATTAGAAAGACAATGGGGAGCCACTGCCAGTCTCCAAGTAGAAGCTATGACTATAACAGAAGGAGTACAGATATTGGCCTTCGGAGACCTGTCCTGAATACCTGCCCTCACTTACCAACTGGGTGATCCTGGGCAAATCACTTCACCTTGGCTTTCTCATGTGCAAAAATGATGATGATGATGATAGCTCTGCTTTCTTCACAGAGTTTGTAACTCTAGAATTATTAAAAAAGCAGGGTTTTGGAAAGATTAATCAGCCAAGGATTAGAATAGATTGAAAGAAGAAAAGGCTAGAGACAGGTTGACTTCTCAGGGGGTATTTGCCATAATCTATATGTGGGTTTCTGTGGGCATGAACCAAGGAGTGGTGGCAGTGGGAGGGTGAAAGGGAAGGAGAAGACTACAGTGATTTTACAGAGGAAATCTCAATAAACCTAGGAGAGAGGAGATAGTCTGATGATGATGCCAAGGATCCAAATAAGCATAAACAAATCCAAATGAATAGAGTGCACACTAAGTACTGTATGGACAGAGAATAAAGAAGCTGTCTGAGTCAAGCAAGGTCAAGACTTTCTGGAGGATGTCAGTCATGAATAGTTTTGGAAGAAGATGGTAGACTTTGTGTGTGTGTGTGTGTGTGTGTGTGTGTGTGTGTGTGTGT
>NW_020954576.1:55341792-55350578 GCF_900497805.2 Vombatus ursinus | reverse complement strand
CATTACTCCTATCTCTTGGAATTCTTAGCTTCCTTCAGAGTTCAGCTTCCTATCTCCTATAGGATCCCTTCATGATAGTGGATAAGAGAGAGGGCTGGTCTTGGAGTCAGGAAGGCCTGGGTTCTAGTCCTGCCTCTGACACATACTGACTATAACCTTGGGCAAGTCACTTAACTTTTCAATGTTCTAGGCAACTAAGACTGTAAGTGGCAGAGAAGGACCAACTTATACTGATAGGGAGGGCAGCTAGGTAACACAGTGGATAGACCACTGGGCTTGAAATCGGGAAGCCTCATTTTCATGAGTTCAAATCTGGCCTTAGACACTTACTAGCTGTGTGATCCTGGGCAAGTTATTTAACCCTGCTGGCCTCATTTTCCTCATCTGTCAAATGAGCTGGAGAAGGAAATGGCAAACCATTCCAGTGTCTTTGCCAAGAAAACCCCAATTGGGGTCACAAAGAGGCAAACATGACTGAAAAAAACCAAAACATTGGTAGAAGAAGCTTTCTCATCTGGGAGTTCCCTATAAAAATAAAATCACAGGTCTAGTTCCTATCTGTGCCACATAATTATCTGGTGATATTTTGTATTCCTCCAGTAGAATATAAACTCCTTGAGGGCAGAAACTACTTTTTATTTTTGTCTTTGTAGCCCTGGCACATAGCACATTGCATGTACATTTTGGATTAGACCTGTGATTTTACTGGTATAAAGCACATCCATGAAGAAATTCCCTCTACTGATGTAGATCAACACCTTTTCTGACCTATTATAACTCACAGCCTTAAAGCACTGCCTGGGACACTGAGAGACTGAGTGACTCATCCAAAATGTCACACAGCTAGTCTGTGTCAGAGGTGGGATTTGAACCATGTCTTCCTGACTCTGACTGTCTATCCACTATGCCATGCATATAGTATTGCTTATTATAGTAAATGCTCATTGAACTGGATTGGACTGGGGAAAAGAAGGTATCCTAGGGGTGGGATTACTAAATGGAATGGTGAGAAAGAAAGGATTCACTCCCAAGACACCCTCCCTGTGCTTTCTCCTTAGAGGTTTTGAGTTGTAAAAGAGAAATTTTTATGGAAAGGAGCGGGAGGAAACCCAGTTTCCTGCCTCACTTTCCACTAAACTTAAGGAATTGGGAGTATTGAAGCTAGAATTTAAAATAAGATTGTAATAGAAACCAGATACTCATGGATACACTTCTACCTCCCTCTGCATCTCACCTATTCTGACCACAATTCTCCAAGGAGACTGAATTGTTTTGAGAACCTCATCGGGTCTTGCTCTTAGTTTTGTTTTCTTCCCCTTTGTGCTCTGAATAAAATGTTTGATTCTATGCTTCTTTACAAGAAGCTAACTGTCCCTGGTGGGGTGCAACTGGTGATAATACTCTCGATTCTCACTCTGTTTCCAAAGTATTTGGAAATTTGATTGGAGTAGATGGGCAGGATCAGAAAGATGGCATCTTCTCTGATTATACAAGTTATCCAAAGTGTCCCATAAAGGACCAAAAGAGAGTATTTCTGTATTAAAGAGGATCTGTGTACTTCCCTATATCCCCAGCCATATCTTCCCCTTTGTGGAAAATTTGAAGGTCTACCAGGGGTAGGGAACCTACAGCCTTGAGGCTACATGTGGCCCTCTAGGTCCTCAAGTGCTGCCCTTTGACTGAATCCAAAGTTCACAGAACAAATGTGAAGTTTGGATTCAGTCAAAGGGCCACATTTGAGGACCTAGAAGGCCACATGTGGCCTCGAGGCTGCAGGTTCCCCACCCCTGGCTCTAGACTCTGTCATGGGGACTGAAAAAGGAGCTTCAATTGCCCCACATTTGAAAGACCTTAGCTTGAAGAGGCCAAGGTCCCCACTGCATCAGGGCCATCTCCATTCATACTGATCTATATCTTGCCACTGCATCCAGCTGGCTCTGGAGGAGAAAGTGAGGCTGGTGACTTTGCACAGCCCTCCCTCACTTAAATCCAATTCACTTGCATGTCATGGCATCACCTCCCTGATGTCATGGTCCCCTGGGAGAACGAAGGACAAACAACAACAAGAATAAGAAGCCCCAGAGCTATGAGAAGGAAAAACTTTCAACGCAGCAGGCTATTGCACATTGTCACACATTTCCACTAATCTTGGGATGGGTGGGGTGGTCACTAAGCACATTGGAGCACTGAGATATATACCTACTGTAATGGCTGGGGGTCGGGAGCATGTGCAGGGGACCCATGTGGATGTTCAGTGAGCTTGCTTCTGGAAGTGTGCGCCAATATGGAACAGATGGGCCCAGCTTTCCACTTTAGACAATTCTACAATGATTTCCTTTCTGTTTACAGGGTGGTAAAGGCATCCTCTGTTGTCCCCCCTCTCAGCTATCCCCCTCCCCCAAAGTAGTTTTTACACCTCTTCATTACCAGAAAGGAAGGAGAATAAATTTTGCTATTGGGACCTTTTATGTACACTCTCATTTCTGCCTCAGCAGCCAACCAAAAGGCCTTTTTCTTTCTTTCTTTCTTTTTTTTTGCTTATTTTTGTTTGTTTGTTTTTGGTTAGGCAATGGGGTTAAGTGACTTGCCCAGGGTCACACAGCTAGTAAGTGTTATGTGTCTGAGGCCAGATTTGAACTCAGGTCCTCCTGACTTCAAGGCCGGTGCTCTATCCACTACACCACCTAACTGCCCCCAAAAGACCTTTTTCACCACACAGTAAATGGACAAGAACAGTTACAGAATGATATTAGTTAATGATAATAATAGATAGCATTTATGTAACATTTTAAGCTTTGCAAAGCTCTTCATATATCTTATTTCATTTGATCCTCACAATAATCCTGTGAAATAGGAGGTATTATTATCCCCATCTTACAGATGAGGAAACTGAGTCCATGAGAAGTTAAATGACTTGCTAAGAGGTCATAAAACTAGTAAGTGTCTGGGACAGGATTTGAACTCCTAACTCTGAGTCCAGTATTATACTTGCTCTGAAGTAGAGAGGTAGGCTCATTCATTCCATGGCCATCATGGACTTCTAGAAGCAAGCTCACCAAGTATCCTTGTGAGTTCATCCAAAAATCTCCCATTCATGCTCGCAGGACCAGGCCCTCATTGGCCAGGATCTTATTAGCATCCCCCATGCACGGAATGGTTTCCCTCCTTTCTCCCACCTCTTAGAATCCCTGCCCTTCTTCAGTTTCAACTAAGATCCCACTTTCTTTCCTAGACCTCACTCTCCACACCCAGCTTCTGGTGCCTTCCTGCTGAGATTACATTCCAACTCCTCCATATAGATCTTATATGTACCTAGTTATTTTCATGTTGTTTCCCCTAATAGAACATATGTTCCTTGAGGGCCTATCTTTATATCCTATTAGCACACTGTATGAAGCACAGTGATTACTTAATAATTGTTTGTAGACTGATTGACTGGTGTCTCCATTTCACCATCCAGTTCCAATATGGAAAGGTACCAAAACAGAAATTTGCAAGCTATTTGGGGGTTGACAAATAGGATAGTTTGATTGAAACCAAAGCTCTGGGTAGAGAAAGAGTGAGGAATGAGATAATCAAGATGGTGGGGTTTGGGAGGAAAGAGAAGGGGCTTACAAAGGGATCTTGAAGACTAGGATGAAGAATTACATCTATATGTCAAGGACCTCTGCTTTCATCAACATCAGAATTATTTCTAGGCAGTCAGTCAATAAACATTTATTAAGCAACTTCTAAGTGTGCCTGGCACTATGCTAAGCACTGGGGATACAAAAAGAGGAAAAAGTCCCTGCCCCCAAGAAGCTCATAATCTAATGCATATAGAGCCCAACAATCTATAACTTACAGTCTTAGAGAGTTGCCTGAGGTACAGAGTGTTAAAGATACTTGCCTATGGTCAGATAGCTAATAAGTATCAAGGCAGGATATGAACACATATGAACAAGGTTTTTGTGACTTCAGGTCCAACACTTTAGCCACTACACATGCTGTGCTGCCTCTTTGATGAAGAATTTGGTATCAAAAAAGAGAGACCACCGAAAACTCTTGAGCAATAAGATGACATAACAGAAATGGTATGTGAAGAAGAGTGTTCTAGCACCTCTGTGTAAGACTGATTTAAAGATGAGAGACTAATGGCAGAGTGACTTCTTAGGAGGAGTGACTTCTTAGGAGGTTGTCATAGGAACTCAAGGAAGAAATGGTGAGGGCCATGAATGAAAGAATGAAAAGTATTTGTTAAGTGCTTATGTGCCAAGCACGCCTAAGAGTTGGGGATACATACACCAAAGTAAGAAAGTCTCTGCCCTCGAGGAGTTTATGTTCATTTGAATGGGTGAGATAACATCTATAGGGGAAGGTAGCCAGAAATGGAGTCATGTTCTGGTAAGTCACGGAGACCTTGAGTGGAACAAGAAAATAGTCAGTTAATATAATCTTTTGGGAGGAAAGGGTGGTGGTAATTTGATTACAGTTCTCAGCAAAATGGTGGTGATGGGGAGGAGGAGGAGTGTGGAACATTCCTAGTGGCAGGAGGGAAATAGCCACAGTGAAGGGGGGCTGTATGGTCCCAGGGAGGGCAGAACTGAGTGGCTTAGCTCCTCCCAGACATGGCCTCTGGTGATCCAGTTTGGAGGGTGGAGCAACAGAATCAGGTGATGATATTGGCAATGGAATAGGAAAGGTATCCCAGAAATATTTCAGTGGAAAAATACACAAGATCTGACAATGGATAGAACCCTGGACTTGGATTCAGGAAGTACTGAGTTCAAATCCTCTGTCAAGACACTTACTAACTCTGCGACCTTGGGTAAAATTATTTGTCCTAAGTTTTAGTTTGCTCGTCTATAAAATGAGAGGGTTGGACCTGTGGCCTGTAAGGTCCCTCAAGTTCTAAAATCTATGATCCTTTGATCAAACCTAGTTACTCCATTTACTGATCTATGTGGTATGTTCAGTCATGTTTCTTTTTTTCGTGACTCCATTTGGGGTTTTCTTGGCAAAGGTACTAGAGTGGTTTGCCATTTCCTTCTCCAGCTCATTTGACAGATGAGGAAACTGAGGCCAACAGGATTAAGTGACTTGCCCAGGGTCACACAGTTAATAAGTGCATGAGACTAGATTTGAACTCAGGAAGGTGGGTCTTCTTGACTCCAAGCCCAGTGCTCTATCCATTGTGCCACCTACCTGCCCATTACTGATCTATGTGACTGGGTGAAGAAGTCATTTCTCTCTCCCTTCCCACTCCTGTACCTCAGGTGATACATTTCTAAAAGGAGAGGATTGAATGAGACATTTTTAATATCCCTTCCAGTTCTAAATCCTTTGATTTTAAATGTATATCCCCTCTTCCATCAATAAATGGAAGTTGTAGAAACCAGCCAATCAACTAGCTTTTATTAAGCTAAGTATCCAGCTCTGTGCTAAGAGCTGAGGATACAAAGAAAGGCAAGAAATAGTCCGTGATCTCAAGGAGCTCACAGACTAATAGGAGAGACAACATGTAAAGAACTACGTACAAACAAGATATAGACACAGTAAGTTGGAGTTAACCAACTGAGGAAAGGTAGAAAGAAAGGGCAGGTAGGTGGCATAGTGGATACAGCACTGGCCCTGGAGGTAGGGGGGCTTGAGTTCAAATGTGGCCTCAGACACTTACTAGCTGTGTGACCCTGGACAAGTCACTTAACCTCTGTTTGACTTAATCCACTGGAGAAGGAAATGGCAAACCATTAAGGTATCTTTGGACACCATTGGCATGCTATAGTCCATGGGGTCACAAAGAGTCTGACACAACTGAATGACTGAACAAACGAAAACAAAAAGATATAAGAAGACTGGAAATGTATTAGGGGTCCAGGTTGTTTGAAAGTCAAATAGGATTTTATATCTTGTCTTGAAGGTGATAGGGAAACTTTGGAACTTACTGACATGATGGTATCGTCAGATGTGGGCTTTAGGAAGATCAGTTTAACAGCTGAGTGAAGGAGAGACTGGAGTGGGGAGAGACTTGAAGCAGGGAGACAAACCAGAAGGCTATTGCCATAGTCTAGGTATGAGGTGATGAGGGCCTGGGGCAAGGTAGTGGCAGTATCAGGGGACAAAAGGGGGTTCATAGGAGAGATGCTAAGAAGGTGGAAGTGACAGGGCTCGACAACTGATTGGATATCAGGAGCAGGGATAGTGAAAGATAGAGTAAGGAGTCCAGGATGGCACCCAAGATTCGGAGCCCGGGTAACTGGGATGATAGCAGTACCTCAAAATAATAGGAAAATTAGAAGATGGGGTGGTTTGGTGGGGATAATGACTTCAGTTTTGGACATACTGAGTTTAAGGTGTCTATGGAACATCTAGTTTGAGATATACAATAGGCAGTTGGAGATGAAAGACTGGAAGTTAAGAGCTGGCTAAGCAGATTTGAGTCATCTGCTCAATGTCAGGAAAACTTCTTAACAAAGAGAGCAGTCTAAGGGGAAGCTAGGTGGTGCAGTGAATAGAGCACAGGCCCTAGAGTCAGAAGGACCTGAGTTCAAATCTGATCTCAGACACTAGCTATGTGACCCTGGGCAAGGCACTTAACTGTGACTACCTCCAACCACCCCCCAAAACCCCTCCCCCCAAAAAACAGAGAGAGCAACCTAAAGATAGAAGAGAATTCTCCCCATCACTGAGTGGTTGGAGAAGTTGGGTAGGGAACTGTTGGTTGGGCTGGGTGACTTATGAAGTTCCTCCCTACTCTGGGTTTCTGTAATTCCCTTTGCTTCATCCTGAGATATCTCATATACTAGCTAAAAACTCCCAACCAGACTTATGAAAGGTATTGAGGAGTAGCTCTAGAGAATAAAAGATCGTTGAATCCTTTGTAGATTTTCTCTAAATTCAACTCATGGTACAGTCCTTTTCTACCATGGAAGAGAAAATCTGGAATATATTATTTGCCATTTGGGAGTAGTCTTATTTTTGGAGTGGCTATAATATCAAAAGGACAGAATGCTGAATAGGCACCTATCTCTGACTGGTTTGCCCAACTCTAAGATTGCATTACCTTCTCTTATATACTGAAGAAGCAAAGTTATGACTCGGATAGCACAATTAGGACTTTGCCTTGGGGCCACCAAAATTTAGAGAGCGCTGGCAGCTACTGGATTCCAGTAGCAAAGAAATAACTGAGTTTAGCACTTAGGCAGGAAGAACAATTAGTCAAAATAGATATTAGGCTTCTTCTCCTCCACTGTCCTCACCCCTTGCAGCCTCACTCCAGTGGAGCACCTCCATGGATGAGCTGCTCACAACACTGTCCAAAGTGGCTTCCATGGTCCAAGGGTCTCTGTCTCTCTCCCACAGGCCTTTCTGTTAGATTGAATTTATCTTTTAAAAGCTGATTCAGGATGTTTTTCAGGTTGCTTGACCTGAAGGGCAACATCTCTTTGCCCTTTGTTCTAGGCACCAAAATGGTTAGTTATAACTGTACTATAGGAGTTGGGTCTGTTTTATTCATTCAGGGTAGCAAGTCAAGTCAACCAGTTGTTCCTTTTCTACAGGCAAACTTTTGTCAAAGTTGCTGCCAAATCCCTCAGCTTGGTTTGGAATCAGTCTGTCCCCTTACAAAGAGTCTAGCATCTTGACAGTAGCTGTGATCTAATACAGCAACAGGTTAACAAGAAATGAGTGGAAATTGACTGACTGCCGCCCCCGCTTCCCGCCCCTCATCCTTTCTCAAAGGCTTTTTAGAACTTGCTTCTTTTGACAAATTTTTTCTCACACTGATCTCACTGATTTAGGGTCTCTGACCTATCTTATTTTGGGACGGCTGGCCCAGCATTATTTTGCTTTGTTGGAAAACTGTAAGAACAGAAGATTACTTTTCGGCAATGATCAGAGACAAACTCCACTCAAGTCACGCGGCCGACTCCCCAATTGGTCTAGATGTTTCCCCAATCCCATGACTTTGATCTGGCCCTTTTAGCTCCTGGAATGTTGTTCACTTTCTCTTCACCCAGTTACAGCCTACTCATTCTTCAAAGGCCCAGATCAAATCCTGAGGCCTTTCCCAGACACTTGGGATAGATTAAGAACAGGAAGAACACTGAAAAGACACAATCACAAGGGGCCCTCTCCAAGGAGTTACTGTTTACATGGCAATCAGTAATGTAAAATGCATCTTTATGCCCCTCAAATCTAGGGGCCCCAAGGCCCTTACTCCTTTTGCTTTTATACTCACCCAACTCTGCTAGGCACTTCTCCCTATACCCACCTTTCCAATCTCTGGTCCAATTGAACAAGTGAGGATTAAGCACCTACTATACACAAGGCATTGTAGACACTACGTCTGCCCGCTAGGAGCTTACCATCTGGTCAGAGAAATAGAAACTGATATGAAATGACTACTCAATTTACCAAGAATGTATTGAGCACCTGGTATATGCCCAGTACATCTAGACACCAATACATCTGTGCGGGAGATACAAAGACAAAATGAAAAACAGTTCTGGTCTTCAAGATGCTTACGTTCTGCTGGGCTTAAGAGGGATAACCTCCTCTAAACACCTCTAGTGCTTATTGTCTATAATCCAGGGGTGGGGAACCTGTGGCCTCCTAGGTCCTTGGGTGTGGCCTTTCGACTGAGTCCAAGTTTTACAGGACAAATCCTTTTATTAAGGGATTTTTAACCTTTCTTTCCCTTTTATTAATTGATTTTATTAATTATTTATTATTTGATTCAGTCAAAGGCTACACTTGAGGACCTAGAGGGCCACATGTGGCCTCGAGGCCAAAGGTTCCCCACCCCT
>NW_020954576.1:55340714-55341756 GCF_900497805.2 Vombatus ursinus | reverse complement strand
TATACCACCAGTGATTTCTTAATTGACAGATATAATGGCCTTTTGTCATTCCTTCCGCTTCTCGACATCCCTGAAGCATTTGACACTTGACAACATCTACTAGGATACACTCTCCTCTTTTAAGTTTTTCCCTGGTTCTCCTCCTGTCTCTCTGACCACTTCATCTCAGCCTCCTTTGTGAGATCTTCATTGATGTCACACCTCCCAGCCACCCAAGCTTCTGTTCTGGGACTTCTTATCTCTTTGTAGTTATCCTATTTTTTGGTGATCACATCATCTCCCATGGATTCGATTATTATCTCAATATATCTATCTATCTATCTATTATATCCAATATATGAATTATCATTGACTATCTATATCTGCATATTGAGAACTATATCTATTATTTATCTCTATTTATATGCCCTTCCTTACTCTCTCTCCTTACCTACAATCCCATATCATCAATTACCTTTTGGGGACATTGTAAACCAGATTTCCTGCAGGCATCTCAAATTCAACATGTAAAAAACGGAACTTATTATTTCCCCCCCCACCCCACCAAAACAAAACCTTCCCTTTTCCTGAACTTTCTTATTACTGTTGAGAGTCACCCAGTCTCACAAAATATCATCCATGATCCCTCCCTCACATATCAAATCTGTTGCCAAATTCTGTAATTTCTACTTCACAGCTATTACATATGTTTCCTTTTTACCACTCATATAGCTACTACCCTAGTTCAGAACCATCACCTCTCACTTTGACTATTGAAAATATTCTAATTGGTCTTCCTTGCTCATCTCTCCTCACATCAACCCTCCCTCCATTTAGCTGACAAAATGATTTCCTAAAACATAGGTCTAACACAGTAGTCAATGACTATAGTAATCTACTATTTGATAAACCCAAAGACCCCAGCTTCTGGGATATGAACTCACTATTTGACAAAAACTGCTGGGAAAACTGGAAAAGTATATGGCAGAAACTAGGCATAGGCCAAAATCTCACACCATATGCCAAAATAAAGTCAAAATGAGTTCATGATTTAGATATAAAG
>NW_020954576.1:55339828-55340704 GCF_900497805.2 Vombatus ursinus | reverse complement strand
CATGACAAAACAGATAAATGATAAATGTTGGAGAAGATGTGGGAAAATTGGAACACTAATGTATTATTGGCGGAGTTGTGAACTGATCTAACCATTTTGAAGAGCAATTTGGAACTATGCCCAAAGGGCTATAAAAATGTGCATACCCTTTGACCCAGCAATAGCACTTCTAGGGCTGTATCCCAAAGAGATCATACAAATGAGAAAAGGACCCACATGTACAAAGATATTTATAGCAGCTCTTTTTGTTGTGGCAAAGAATTGGAAATTGAGAGTATACCAATCAATTGGGGAATGACTGAATAAGTTGTGGTATATGAATGTAATGGAATACTATTGTGCTATAAGAAATGATGAGCAGGCAGACTTCAGAAAAACCTGGAAAGACTTGTATGGACTGATGTCGAGTGAAGTGAGCAGAACCAGGAGAAAATTGTACACAGTAACAGCCACGTTATACCATGACTAATGTCGATAGACTTAGCCCTTCTCAGTAATTCAAGGATCTAAGACATCTCCAAAGGTCTTGTGATGGAAAATGCTATCCACATCCAAAGAAAGAACTATGGAGTTTGAATGCAAATCGAAGCATACTATTTGCTTTTTTTTTTCTTTTGTTTCGTTTTCTCTTTTTTGTGGTTCCTTCTATTGGTTCTAATTCTTCCTTACAACATCGCTAATGTGAAAATGTGTTTAATAGGAATATATATTTATAGCCTATATAAGATTGTGCACCATCTTGGGGAGGGAGGTGGATAAAAATTTAAAACTCAAAAGCCTATGGAAGTGATTGTTGATAAATCAAAATAAATTTATAACAAATAGGTCTAACCATCACACACACACACACACACACACACACACACACACACACAC
>NW_020954576.1:55327281-55339799 GCF_900497805.2 Vombatus ursinus | reverse complement strand
AGTGGTTCCTTATTACCTCCAGCATAAAATATAAGGTCCTCTGTTTGGCATTTAGAGCTCTTTCTACTTTTCTGTTCTTCTTAAACATTGAGTCATTTGAGTCATTTTTCCCAGTTGTGTCCAACTCTTTGCAATATTCTTTGTTTTTTTTGTTTTGTTTTGTTTTGTTTTTTTGGCAAAGATGCTGGAGTGGTTTGCCATTTCCAACTCATTTTATAGATGAGGAAACTGAGGCAAGCAGGGTTAAGTGACTCATCCAGGATCACACAGATAGTAAGTGTCCAAGGCTGGATTTGACCTCAGGAAGATGAATCTTCCTAACCATATTTGTACATATTTTTTGGCTGATTGTCTTCTTCACTAGTTCATGAGCTCCTTGAGGGCAAGGAGAAAATCTTTTGGTTCCTTTTGTAACCTTAGTGCTTATTGACTGACTGACTGCCCTCACCACTCATTTGTGCCCTCCTGCCAAGATTGCTAGTTGCATCTTCACCTATCCTTGTCTCCCCATTAGATCCCTAATTAGATTGTAAGGTTCATGAAGACAAGGACTAAGGCTCACGAGTATTCCACCGCCTCCCCCAGCACTAAATCTGACACTTAGTCTTCCACCTCTCTCCCTTTGTTCAGGCTACCCCACAACATATGGAATGTATTCCCTCCCCATCACTGCCTCCTAGAATCCTCGACTTCCTTTAAAGCTGAGCTCAAGTGCCCACTTTTGTGGAAGTCTTCCCCGATTTCCCTAGTTCAAAGGATCACAGATCAGAGTTGGAAGAGATGTTAGACACTATTGAGTCCAATCTCATCTTTTGACAGATGAAGAAACTGAGTACCAGAGAAGTTAAGTGAGCTGCCCATGACTAGAAAGTGCCTGAGACAGGATTCAAACCTACGTCTTTCTAAATTCAGCTCTCTAGCCACAATGCCATGCTGCTACTAAAAAAAAAAATTAAGTGGAAAAAATTAAGAAGTAGTCACAAGATCATAAATCCAGAGTCTGAAGGGTCCTCAAAGGCCTAGTACAACCCTCTAAATTTTACAGATGAGGAAACTGAGGCCTAAGGTGGTAAAATGACTTGCCCAAGATCATACAGGTAATAAGCTTCACAGGCTGGATTTGAACCCAGGTCTCGATCTCCAGAGCCAGTGTCCTAGAACACTACTCTCCCAGTTGTTAGTGTTTTCACCCATAACAACAATAATAATAGCTAGCGTTTACATAAGGTTTGCCAAATGCTTTACAAATATTATCTCATTTGATCCTCACAACGACCCTAGGTGGTAGGTGCCATCATTATCCCCATTTTACAGATGAAGGAACTGAGCAGATCAAGGTTAAGTAGTTTGCCTAAAGTTACACAGCTAGTAAGTGTTTGAGACTGGATTTGAATTCAGGTCTTCCTGACTCCAGGCCCAATGTGTAATCTGCTTTATCACCTACCTGCCTTTGGGAGAGGAGGTGGGGTTGACTACATGAACTCCAAGTTTCTTTCCAGTTCCAAATCTATGATCTTATGCTGTCTCCTTGAATAATCTATATCCTGCATGGCCCCCCTGAATAATGTACATATACATGAATATACACGTATATACATATATACACATATGCATATACACATATTTGTATATATGTGTGTATATGTATGTATATATATATATGACTATTTTTATACATGCACAAGGAATATATTCCTTGAAAATGGGGAATGGTTTTCATTTATGCATAATTCCTAATGTTTAGCACAGTATGTTACATATAATACAGGCTTAAGAAATGCTTTTCAGTTGAATTGCATTGCATAGTAGTAGTAATCATTATTACTAGTGATAATAATAAAATTAGTAATAGTAATAATAATGCATATTTATGAAATACTGTAGAATTTTTAAATGCTTTTCTCACCACAACCCTATAAGATTGGTAGTACAAGAATATACCCATTTTATATAATAGGCAACTGAGATTCAGAGAATTAAAGTGACTCACCCATGCACACACAGCTAGTCAGTGCTGGAGCTCACATTTAAGTTTTACAGAACTTCCTAACAACCCTGGCAATGCAAACAATGTTAAAGATGAAGAAACAGAAACACGGAACGGTTAGGTTAATTACCAACGATCATGTAGTTAGTAGGTATCAAAGCTGGGGTTTGAACCCAGGCCCTCGGACACTAAGGCTAATGTTAATGTCTCAATCCCTTTCAATCTGGTTTCCAACTTCATCACTCAACTGAAACTGTTCTCTCCAGAGTTAACTATAATTGCCAAATTTGGGCAGCTAAGTGGTGTAGTGGATAGAGAGCCTGGGCCTTGAGTCAGGAAGACTCATCTTGGTGAGTTCAAATCTGGCCTTTGACACTTACTAGCTGTCTGACCCTGCGTAAGTCACTTAACCCTGTGTGCCTCAGTTTTATCAGTAAAATGATCTTGAGAAGAAAAATGGCAAACCACTAGTATCTTTGCCAAGAAAATCCCAAAGTGGGTCACGAAGAGTCAGACACAACTGAAAACGATTGAACAACAACAATAACAATAATCGTCAGTACATAGCATAGGGCCTGGCACATACTTAATAAAATGCCTGATTGATTTATTAGTGCCTCACTCCATTTACTTTACTTTCCTATATAGGTATACCATCGGTATACAAAGAGCATGAGCAGGCACAGTTTGGGGAAGCATTCCCACTGGCCCTCACAAAGAATATACACCCTCTCTATTTGTTCATCATAATATTTTTATTTTTTAAATATTTCCCAATTACACATAAAAATGTTTAACACTCATTTTTAAAAGTTTTGAGTTCCAAATTCTTTCCCTCTTTCATGCTCCTCCTCCTTCTTTGAGAAGGCAGACATTTTTGGGCAGCTAGGTGGCACAGTGGATAGAGCACCAGTCCTGAAGTCAAGAGGACCTGAGTTCAAATCCAGCCTCCAATCAAACACTTGTCATTAGCTGTGTGACCCTGGGTAAGTCACTTAACCCCAACTGCCTAAAAAAAAAAAAGGGAAAAAAAGAGAAGGCAGATAATTTGATATCAGTTATACATGTAAAGTCATGCAAAACATTATTTCCATATTAGCCATGTTGTAAAAGAAAACACAAATACAATAAAACTGTAAAAATAAAGTGGAAAAAAGTATGCTTCTATCTGTATTCATAGTTTGTCAGTTCTCTCTCTGGAGGTGGATAGCATCTTTCATCATGAGTCCTTCAGAATTGTTTTGGATCATTGTCTTGATCAGAGTAACCAAGTTTTTCAGGGTTGATCATCCTTACAATATTGTTGTCACTGTGTAGACTGTTCTCCTGGTTCTGCTCGTTGCACTTTGCATGATTATTCATTTAAGTCTTCCCAGGTTTTTCTGCAAGTATCCTGCTCATCATTTCTTAAAACACAATAGTATTTCATCACAATCATATATCACAACTTGTTCAGCCATTCCCTAATTGATGGACATCCCTTCAATTTCTAATTCTTTGCCACCACTAAAAGAGCTACTATAAATATTTTTGTACACATAGGTCCTTTTCCTTTTTTTTTAATCTCTTTGGGATACAGACCTAGTAGTGATATTGCTAGGTCAAAGGGTATGCACAATTTTATAGCCCTTTGGGTGAAGTTCCAAATTGGTCTCCAGAATGGTTTGACTAGTTCACAACTCTACCAGCAGTGTCCCAATTTTTTCACATCCCCTCCAGCATTTATCATTTTCCTTTTGTGTCATGTTAGCCAATTTGATGTGAGGTAGTATCTCAGAGTTGTTTTAATTTGTATTTCTCTAATTAGTAGTGATTTAGAGCATTTTTTCTTGTGACTATTAATAGCTTTGATTTCTTTTTCTGAAAACGGCCTGTTTATATCCTTTGACTTCATATGAACTGGGAAATAGCTCTTATTTTTATAAATTTCGCTCAGTTCCCTACATATTTGGGAAATGAGGCCTTTATCAGAGAAATTTTCTGTAAATTTTTCCCCCAGTTTCCTGTTTTCCTTCTAGTTTTGGCTGCATTAGTTTTGTTTGTGCAAATCACTATTTGTTTTTATACAACCAGCCCCCTTTCCAGGGGAAGGGCCGATGGGAATGCTCTCCCAGGGTATACCAGAACACTGAACCCATAGTCTATGCACTCCTTGTGCTATTAAGTGTTTCCCTTGATCATCAAGCTGTTTAACTCAACCTTGGATATTCAGCACCTTCCAGTTCTATCAAGCAACCTTATCTCCTCTCTGATTGGAGGGCTGAAAGTGAGCACTACACTCCAAGTCAAGCTTTCCTTTATAGAGAGCTGGGCCTGGAGTTTGTAGCTCACTCAAAGTGAGCTTTGGCCCACTGCTTGGTCTGAACTCTCTGGAACAAGATGCCCCATGCCAAGCAGCCCTGGCATCTTTCTCCCTGCCCCTCCCCAGTCCTGCCCACTTGTAGCTTCCTTTTGGTATTGTCTTCCTCTGTTTGATTGTAAGCTCCCTGAGGGTAGGGCCAGTCTTTCTTTTTCTTATTTCTATCCCTAGCACTTAGCATAGTGCGTGGCACATAGTAGGTGCTTCACAGATGTTTATTGAATTGAATGGATCACCCTTTCTGCAAGAGGCCTTTTTTGGTACTCCTACTTACCACTTCTAGGGCTTCCCCTCTGGGATTACTTTTCATTTATATTACATACATACATATATACACATGTACACATACATATATGTATGTATATATCTATATATATAATATATTGATCATACAATTTTTTTTGCATGTTGCCTCCACCACTGGGATGTAAGCACTTTGAGGCCAGGGACTGTGTTTTTACCTTTCTTTGTATCCTCAGCATTTAGCATAGTTCCTGGTATATAGTAAGCACTTAATAAATGCTTGTTGACCAACTGACTGAACACACACTTATTGAGGGCAAGGCCTGTTTCATTCTGGTCTTTGTATTTTCAATACCTAGCACAGTACCTGGCATATACTACAGCATTTGATAAATGCTTGCTGCTTGCTTGATTTTTCTATTTCTGTACTCTCCTCCCCAAATAGGCACTTAATATTTATTTGTTGATTGGGTCACTGATTGCAATGGGCTGCCAGAAGGGAGAGCAGGAAATGTAAGACAGAGAAACAGCAATTTTTCTCCACCACTCTTTGTATGCTGCTTTGCCCCATAACTGTCAAAGTTGGTTAGCTGCCAAAGATGGAAACTGAGACGGGGTTAGAAGAATAAAGTCTGAAATCCTGGGGAGGATGTATACAATCTGGGGTTAGCTACCAGCATAAATCAGCTCCAAAGCACACTTTCTGGCCATCTCCTCCTACTTATAATTGGGTCATCTTTCAAAAGTTCATCTGTGAGTCAATGGTTTGGAGCTTAGTATGCGTTTTCCCATAGGAACAATGTCACAAATGGTAGTTTTACCTCCCCCCTCCCCCCCAGCTCACAAAAGACTATTGAAGTCATAATGTAAATGAACTATAGTATTCTTAGTACTAGCCTGGGTTTTTAAAGCAGGGATTCATGGGGCCTAGAAGGAAGAAAAAGGAAGGGAGAGGAGAGAGAGTGAAAGGAGTTTCCTTTCCTTTTGTAAGGTGTAGGGAATGTCCTCACTGAAAGGCAGAGGCTATGCCAGGCCCACAATTTCATTGGCATATTAAGCAGCATCAGGATATTCTCTTCATGCTGGTGATCAGACCTGCCTGGTGGTAGAGACCAGCCTGGAGGGTGCACAGTAGAAATAGTGATTGAGTAATGTGAATGAGATAAAGGGAGAATAGAACATGATTGAGTGGAGTATGTGTGAGGAAGAAAGACTTTAGTTATGGTAGAGATTGAGGGAGTGTCTGGGAGGTGGAACACTAACAGTTTATGTGTAAGCCTCTATCTGGAAGAGTGTGGAAAGAGAAGCTACCAGAGCAAATGTAGGAGGCTAGCAAATTCCACCTTTGAATTAAGCCCTGTTGATTCAACACCATTTGCAGGATCTGTTTCCCAGTACCTTCCCACACAGTGATATCGGTTTTGGGGAGCAATGATGAGAGAGCCTGATCAGATTCTATATTTGTGAATGACACATTTCTGAGCTCCTCATCATCTCCGCAGAGGGAAAAATAGAAAGAGGCAAAGGGGGTGAGAGGAGAGATGGAAAAATGCAGCAATGGACGGGAGGGTTGGCCATAAGAGAAAGCTGGGCAATAGTGTAAACCAGGGGTGGGGAACCTGCAGCCTCGAGGCAGGTTCTTTGAAGTTTGGATTCAGTCAAAGGGATTCACTTGAGGACCTAGAGGGCCACATGTGGCCACTCCTGATGTAAACACTGCCATAGCTAGGAATCCCATTACCAGGGTAAATTCAGCTGGGGAAGGGGATAGACATAACCCTAGACAGTTCAGCTTATGGCCCTATGAGAGTTGGGGGAAAGTTCAACCATAGGTCAAGTCTTAGAGGGAGAGTGAGTTGCTAGTATTCCCCTCTGACATCTGCTGGCCTGTAACACTGATCCTTTGAGCTTTCCCTGGGCTCATCTTCCCCACCCCCAACCTCTGTTACTGTACAGGCTGAATGAGGAGTGAAAGGTCCAGGAACAGGGATGAAATCCTCCCTCAGGGGAGGAAGCTCAGGTCCCTAAACATCAGTCTCTAGTGGCAATGCCACATCCTGATTATGGCTCTGAATATGAATGTCAGTGAATGGTAAGAGTAGGCTTGCTATAGGAAGCCTTGATGTCACATTTTAAATAATCAGAGTTTCAGGCAGCCATTTGTCTTCCTTTCTGTGACCCTCTTTAAAGTCTTCTAAGACCCTCTTCCATATTTTCTCTTAAGGCATCAATGTCCAGATAGCAGAGTAACATGAGACTTATCATGTGATGTAGATCTTGCTTTCCATTTGCCACTAATTACTCTCATATCCGGACTCTGGATCCATTGTTTGCCCCTCTTCCTCCCAAACCCCAACCTCGAACTTTTTTTTTTCCTTCTCCTATGTACAGTCTACTGGAAGCTTGGAATTGTGTCAATCAGATATCCACATCAGAGAAGGGACTTGTCATCACAGAAAGATGGTATCATTTTGTGGAAGGGAACTGGACCTTAGAGTCCAGTTGACACATGGCCTCAGAGCTCAGATTACCATCAGAATATGCCATACTCTGCCAGCCCCCATTGCTAATCTTCCTATGCTTCCCCAAACCCAAATACAAACCTTCTAAGTACTTCCTGTCTATATCCTGTTTGCATATAGCTTTTTGCATATTGTCTCCCCCATTAGACTGAGCTCCTTGAGAGCAGGGACTGGTTTTGTGTGTGTGTTGTTTTGTTTTTTGCCTTTTTTTATATCTCTAGCACTGAGTATATTGCCTGGCACATAGTAGGTGTTTCATAAAATGCTTCTTGACTTGACTTCTGTTCTTGTTGTTGAGTTGTTTCAGTCATGTCTGACTGACTCTTCATGACCTATTTGTTTTTTTGTTTGTTTTTTGGCACAGCAATCAGGGTTAAGTGACTTGCCCAGAGTCACTCAGCTAGTAAGTGTCAAGTGTCTGAGGCTGGATTTGAACTCAGGTCTCCCTGACTCCAGGGCTGTGCCATCTAGTTGCACCCCACCCCCATTTGGGGTTTTCTTGGCAAAGATACTGGAGTTGTTTGCCATTTCCTTCTCCTGAGGGGTGACTTGCCCAAGATCATACAGCTAGTTAGTGCCAGATTTTAACTCAAGAAGATGAGTCTTCCTGACTTTAATCTCCAAATTCTACCCACTGTGCTACCTAGCTGCCCCCTGGCATCTACTCTATGGGCTCCTAAATAACTGGGTATTATCCCAGCCACCCCCTCACCATATTTCTGTAATCAGTCCCTCTTACCCACACAAGTACATGGACTCAATTTCACTGTTACACACTTTCTCACTCACACAAGTCTTCTTTGCTTATTCAAATGCTTCTCAGCAGCGCTAGATCATGATCAGCAATAGCAAAACTTTCAGTCTCTTTGCATTTTCTAACAGGGGAAGGGAGTCATTAATGATTTCGGACAGCTGTATGGACACTGCATCTTCCTGTACAGCTGTCTGCCTTCCTTCCCTCTGGGTTCTTAATCCTAATATCCTGCTTTCTTAATACTCCCTACCCTTGTCCCTGCAGAACCCCATTCCAAAATTACATACCTATATTTCCCGCGCCCCACCTCCCAAAAAAATGACCATTCCTCACAGCCAGTCTCAGATGTGGTAGGAAGAAAGCAATCCAATTGGCTTAATTCTCACTAAATTGTAAATGATCAAGAAGTAACTCTTGAACCCTGCCAGAAATATTTGAGCATTATTCCAAATGAATTTGTCATTAGTGAATTTTGGGGAATACAACAAAAGGAACTGAAAAGATTCATGCAACTTGGAGGGGGATTATTTTGGAGGCAGGAAGGTTACCACTGGGGCAGGTCAGCTTCACTTGGAAGTTTGCCCCCTGGGAGTCACTCAGTTCCCTTAAAGTTGTTTCTGCTTTTCACAACTACTACCCTTCCTTTACTTCTGAATTCATACCTCTTTCACATCAGAAGCAGCACATCCTCCTATAGGGAGCAGGGGGAGTTAGCTAGCCAGCTGCATGGGTCATTTGTAAGTCAGGTGTTGTAAGTTGGGAGACCACCTGGATGTTAAATACCTGCTTAATCACTACTAGTAAGATGAATGTCTCTGAGTCCCGAGGGAACTGGATGTTCTCCAGGACACATTAGGAAAGCCTGACAGTTGTTAAAGAGGAGAAAATGGCATCAACTCCCCATGTTTTTGTTCCCCTTCCTGCCTCCTCCGACTGGCTGGGAGGTCTTCAATTCAGTTTAGTCTTTTATTTCTGCCTCAGGGGTGCAAATCACTGCACCAGGGCACCTGATTCCAGCTTTATGCAGAGAATGGGGTGAAATCTGCACTTCTTAAAGGTAGCAGAAGGCTTAATTGAGGAATATTTGAGAAATCCTTTGGATCATGGGAGTGGGAGGGAAGCATGAGGGCTGTTGACATTCAAAGTCATCTGGGAAAGAATGGCACAGAGAAGGAATGGTACCCCCAGCTGCTGCTTCTGTTGATTGGTGAATTCACTTCAGTTTTTTAAAAAAGTTCTTTCTTCTCTTAAAAATACAGTTTCCCCAACAAAGACCTTCCCGAAAATAGAAAGTAAACGGATTTGGAGGCTTCATAAGTAAATGAATATTCATAGGAAGATGTATACAGAAAAGAAAATCCCTGGGCCGGATCAGACTCATGGCTGCCTTGCTGTTCTTCCCAAGTTGGTTCTGGAATTCAGAGGGAAATAAGAATATTTCCCTCTCCCAGGTAATTCGAGGTAACAGCCTTGGATCTTTCCAAAGCAAGTCTTTAGCTAGTCCTTTATTTCCAGCACTGAGAGCTGACAGTATCAGCATTGCAGGCTGTCACATTCTTTTTCAAAAAGGGAAAAACATCTCCTCTTTGGGAGATGAGAGTGTTGCAACTTGCCTTGAACTCAACAATTATTTTCTTCCAGTGATTATCGGGGATTTGTGTGTGCGTGTGTATGGATGTGTGGGTGCATGTGTGGAGAGGGGCGTTATGCTTGTTTTATTAGGCCTTCCATAGTTAGAGGTTTGTAAGTCACCTTCAGTGCCTTCAAGGACTGCGGCAATGATGATTGTGTGGTCAGACGTGCATGAAGGAGGTACCCTCTAAGGACCATAGTGGGGTAGGGGTAAGTATGAAGTACTCTTAGCTTGTGCTTTGCTCTTCTTTCCTGGGCCTTTTTAAGTGTCTTGAGCAAGCCTGAGATGTCAGTGGAGAATTTTATGTCCATGTTCTCTCTCTCTTTGATGGCATTCAGCTGCTGTGGCTACTGCAGTCCACCCCTCCCTCCAAGATAGGTTACTGTCAACCTCTTCATGGAGTTCCCAAAGAAAACAACAGCTGGCTCATCTGGCAAGACCTTCTGAACCAGTGTCTTCATTCATAATGTTTCCACTTCTTCTCCCCTCCCCTAATATTTCCATATTTCCTGATCTGGAAATTCTAATAAAATGCCTGGACATAGAGAAAACCAACATGTTGAAAAAGGAACATTTCCTCACAGTTTCTTCTTTTTTTTCCCCTCCCCTTTGTGAGTCTTGGCCATATCTATCGTTAGTAGAGAGGAAAGCTTTGGGTCAATGAAAGGTCAGGTTCTTCAGTCCTACCTTTGGTCAATAATGTGAGTACCTACCGTGGCAGGAACAAATACGGCACTCTTCCCTCTCTCCAAAAAGCTGATTATGTGATTGAGACGATCAGAGAAACAAAGATGACATGGTTTTTAAGATGCTAAAAATGTCGCATACCCACACATCGCCATTTTATTCCCACTAATGCTCTTCTCTAGGAAGCTGTTAGAATTCTCATTGAAACTATCATACCCAGAATGGCAGAGACTCATTCCCTGAAGATTGGCTACCAAAGGCTGATATTTTTCTCCCTTTTTTTTTGGTGTCAGCAATTCATGAAGGCTGTCTCCTAAGATACTTAGGAGTTGCAATCTTTGCTGGTGAGGGGAGTGCCCATATTGCTAAAAGCACAGATATTTTGAAGTCCTGACAGGGAAAAAGACAGAATTATATAAATATTCTAGAGGCCTACAGTGCCTTGCACTGGAGTTCACTGCCACTTTCCCTTTCTTCCTCATCTCTCTCTCTCTCCCTCTCTCTCTCCCTCCCCTTTTACTTTCCATTTTTGGCTTCTCTCTATTCTTCCCTCCTCCCTACTTTTTTTTATATTTTGTTTTTAAAGCACTCCTTTATACTTAATACCTTCCTTTTTTTCTTCTTTGAACTTCTATTTTCTCCCATTCTCCTTTTCCTTCATTTTCTCTATGTGGTCATTCTATTGAGTGCCCTTTTCTTCTTCTTCCCTCCCTCCTCCTTTTGTTCTCTTGAATCTCTGAAAATTTCTCCTGCTTCCCTCTCCTCCTCTGGTAATTCTTCTCAATCAATAGCAAGGAGAAGCAGCATTGTGTAGTAGAAGAAGCACTAAATTTGGAGTCATGAAACTACAGGATTATAGATTTAGAGCTGGAAGAGATCTCAGAAGTCAGCTAGTCTAGCCCTCTCACTTACAAACAATAATAATAATAATAATAATTAATGGCATTTAGATAGTACTTTAAGGTCTGCAAAGTGCTTTATATATGCTAATTCACCTGAAATTCATAATAACCTTTTGAGGTTGATGTTATCATTATTCCCATCTTACTGAGGCATAGAGAGATAAAATGACTTGCCCAGGGTCACACAGCAAGGGAGTGTCTGAGGCAGGATTTGAACTTGGGTCTTCCTAACTCTAAGTTCTACATCCTATACATTTCACTACATGGTTGCCTAAGATAAGAGGAGACTCCAGAAGAGTCACTCATTCAGGTAGTAGTATTAGAGTCAGGATTTGAACCCAGGTCCTCTGTCTCCAAATCCAGTGCACTTAACATTGCTGCCATAATCCAATTTTAATCTGTCTTCCCATCTTATCTCCTATTCATCTTATTTATATACCCTAGGTTCTAGCCAATGTGAGAAGGAGGAAGAAGAGGCGGAGGTAGAAAAAAAGGAAGAGGAGGAAGTGTAGAAATGATACTGCATTCTCATTTATAAACAAACCCCACTGTTGAAAGCAATTTCATTCTCTCAACCAGCCAGAGTTCAAGGGCAAAAGGAGCCAACAATGTCTTGATCTCTTAGAGCTTGGAAATGCTCAGTCTTATCAGTCATCAGTGAAGCTGGTTTAAAAGACCAAGATCTGAACCCAAGCCTTTTGACTTGACCCCTATATGTCACCAGGCAAGTTAGTTAGTTTGTCTGGGTCCTAGACTAAGTGTTGTCTAAGGTCTCTTCCAGGGCTAAATCTCATGATCCTTGGAACAAGTATTAGCTGAGTTCTTAATCTGTATCAGGATCTGTGGAATACAGAGAACAAAGCACCCCAGTGACCTGCCATCTTACATTCTCCCAGGTAGGAAAGAAGTGTCTCTGTCTTCAGATCCATCTATCTTAGCTTTCCCCATGTGTTCATGGATTACCTATCATGCTTTTCTTTTCTTGCCTTGCTTCTCTGGCCCCTAGCCTAGGTGGAGGCAAAGAAGCTTGATGTTTTTTTTCTTTTCAAAGAGGGAGATGGTGATGACAAGCATCAGGATTTGGAGAACGACTTCTCTCATGACAATTTCACAGAATGGAATTTCAGCAGCCATCTAGTTCAACCCATATACCAGAAGAATGCCCATTATAACATACCCAACAAGGATACCTCTAGCCACTTCTTGAAGACCTACAAGGAGAGAGTGTCCAGACACTCGGTTTGTTCCACTTTGGGATAGCTCTAATTGTTAGGATTTTTTTCTGACATTAAGCCTGAAATGGCCTTTTTGACTTTCAACCATCCATTAGAATGTAAGCTCCTTATGAATAAGAGTTTCTTAATTTATTGCATTTGTATCCCTAGTACCTGGGCAGCCAGGTGGCACAGTGAATAGAGCACTAGTCCTGGA
>NW_020954576.1:55320515-55327209 GCF_900497805.2 Vombatus ursinus | reverse complement strand
CAAGGAAAACCCCAAATGGGCTCATAAAGATTTACACGTGACTGAAAAAACTACTCAACAAGAACAAATCCTCAGTACCTATCACAATGCCTGACATATCACAGGCACTTAATAAATCTTTATTGATTGATTAGTCCTAGGTCAGGCCCTAGGGATCAATCAGAATAGGTCCAATTCCTCCTCCTTCAAATACTTGAAGACATATCATGCTTGCCCAGAATCTTCTCTTCTAAATATGCCCAGTTTTTTCAAACACTCCTCAGAGGACATGGTCTCAAGGCTCTTCATCATCCAGTTCATGGGGGCCTGTCATCTCTCACCTCAGCTCTGATAATGACAATGTCTGTGTGACCTTGAGCAACTGACCTCACCTCTGACCCCTGCCCCAGGCCTCAGCTTCTTCATCTGTCAAATGAGGGTGTTAGACTAGATGGCCACTGAAATCCCATGATTCTAAGATCTCTCTAGGGAAGACCCTACTGAAGTAGGTTGGTCTAAGTCAGACCTTGGTTCTTGAAGGAGAAGATGGTTTAAGTATTAAAAAAAGAGAAGGGACTTATTTAAGAAGCAAATAAAGTAATTAAGTTGTATGCTGTGGAATATCACAAAGCACCACTCACTTCCCAGCCTGAAATAGAGCCTGAGAAGGAAGATTGGCTTGAAGTGGACAGTTCATGATGGGAAAAGAGATGGCCAAGGTGAAAGTTAATGCACCGTGCTTTTTTTTTTTCCAAGAAATTATTTCTTCTGGAAGGAACTCATAAATACACAGAACTGGCACACTCCATGACTTGTGAAAACAGACAGGAGGAAGGGAAAACGCTGGAACTTGCAGACTTGGACCAAAAGGTTTCCATCTCTGTTCCTTCTTCCCTTTCCATCTCCTGTCTTCTTTTCCCTGAAGAGCAGATTGAAGAGATACTACTGTGGGAAAAATGACTCTGGGAGCCTGGATCCCTGTTTTCTGTTTCTCTAATGGAGGGGTTTGCTGGAGCAGGAAGAGCATTATGAAGGAGAGATTCCCCACCTGGAGGCTGCTGTCCTGGCCTCCCCTCTGGGAATTGTTTTAAGAGCTTCCCTGGCAGCTCCTCACTCTCCCCCAGGGTATCCAGTGCCTATCAGGGATTGGTGAAGGAGTTGAGGAATCCTCCCCCTCATAGACTTTGTTCCTCCAAGGGACCACCATCAACTAGACAGTGTTACTCATGGGATCTGCCCTACACTGAACACTGCAATGGTAGAACTGAGGGGATTTTAAGCAGAATCTAAAAGAAGTTACCAGTATATTTACCTTCTGAGACAGCCCCATCCTGCATGCAGGGCCCCACGTGAAGGGTTAAACTGAATGCCTTGTGTTTTTCCAGGCACATGGGGTGACCTGCTGTCCCTGGCCACTTTGACCAGTGTCCTAGAATCATGGGAATTTTCCCTGCTTCCTCTATGGGAGGAATCCAATCTATGTACTGTTGGTCTGACTAGCTGTAATATAAGGAGCTTCATAGAGATGGAGATCTGGTATGCCTTACTCCTAAAGATCATAGGACTTGGAGCTGGAAGAGACCTTAAAAGTCATTGAATCCACCCCCAGAGTGGCTCTCTGAAGCCCAAAGACGCAAACTATCTTTCTCAAGGTCTCATAAATGCAAAAATGTATAAGTATAGCACTTTAAGGTTTGCAAAGCAGTATATATATATATTATCTTATTTGACCTTCACAAGAGCCCTGTGAGATAGATGCTATTATTATCCCCATTTTAGAGATGATAAAACTGAGGCAGACAGAATTAAGTAACTTGCCTGGGGTCACGCAGGTAATAAGTGTCTGAGGAAGAATTTGAATTTAGGTCTCCCAGACTCTAAGCCCAGTACTCAATCCACTGTGCTCTTTGGCCACCCAGAGAGTGAATAGTAGATTTGGAACACAAAACTATGATCTGCAGTGGCTTCTGTGGCTAATGGTTCAGCACCTTGAATCTAGTCAGAATTGTTGTTGTTTGCCCTCTGTTTTCAAGGAAGACTATGATGTCAAGAAGGTAATGCCATGACTTGCAAGTGAATTGTATTTAAGTGAGGAAGGGATGTGCAAAGTTACCAGCCTCACTTTCTCCTCGGGAGCCATCTGGGTCCAGTGGCAAGATATAGATCAAGATGACTAGAAATGCCCCGATACAGTGGGAAACCTGGGAAACAGTGGGAAAAAGCTAAGGTCTTTCTGTCTCTGTTTGACTGAGGCAACACCCATTCAGTGTTTAAGGCGAGGTAGGGAGAATCTAGTCAGACAGACTGAGTTTGAGTCCAGCTCTACTCATGGCTCCCTGGGCAGTGAAGGGGCACAGTGGATAGAGCAGGGCTGGGCCTGGAGTCAGGAAGCCCTGAATTCAAATCCTTCCTCAGACACTTATTAGCTAGGTGACCCAGGGCAAGCTTCCCCAGCCCAGGGTGCTCTTCTTAATAGTTTGCTGCCTCACCTGCTGCTGTATTGACACATTAACCTTCCGGGCTGTATTAGTCTCCCCTAGCATTTGAGTGTCTTATCTTACCGGCACTTTAGCCTGTGAACGAAAAGCCTTCCCTCCCGCAGCTACATCCGCGGGGAAGGAGATAAAGCAATACCATTCTCGGCTGGAAGCCACCCAGCAGGGTCCTCACAGAGCCATTCCAGCTTTAGTGAACTTCACCCGGTGATTCCCCAATTAGAAGGAACCTCTAATGGCATAATTGAAGGTTTCAGACTTCGGGGAGCCTGATATTTTCCTGTATCCCCGGGACTCCTCAGGAGAGGAGGGGGGAGGACTGGTGCACGGGAAGGGGTTTCTTGGCTCCCTTGGGGCATATCAGGAGAGCTCGTAGATGTGTTATCCTCATCCCAAAAAGGATTTTTGCTCTGTGGGATGCGTGTTGCAGAGCCTCTGTCCAGACCTTTTTGCTCCTAAGTGTCCGACAAGGACAAGGGAGCCCACTCCACTTGAGGATGACTAAGGCAGCCACACCAAACAGGCAGTGCAGAAGGAGAGTGTTAGCATGTTGCTAAGCAACCAAATGCCGCCTGAAAACTACAGCACACCTCTGACACTTCCATGGGATTAGACACCAGCAGATTAGAGGGAGGGAGGGTGCAAGAAACAAAGAGAAGGGATTGGGAAAGAAAATGTTCCAGCATAAAGCAAAGAGCTGATACGATTTTGTTAAGTGCCCCCCCACCCCCATCCGCAAAAACCCACCAATTAAACCAGATAGTGAGGAAAATCAAATCGCTGAAATTAAAGAGATAGAAAGGCAACTGGATCAATAGAGGGGACAGAAGTACTGTGTGTGTATATGTATATATGTATATATGTGTATGTGTGCATGTATGTATCTATATGTGTGTATATACATTTTGTTCAAATCTTACATGATTAGAGGCAGTGTTGGTTGAAATGATAAAGATAGTGATTTCCTTATCTTTTAGCTATTTTATTCTAGCTATGTGACCCTGGACAAGTCAGTTCTCTGAGCCTGTAAAATGGGGATAATAACAACACATACCTCACAGGGTTTTTGTGAGGATAAAATGGGATGATATTCTAAAGCACTTTGTAAAATTGTAAAGCTATAAATGTTATAGTTAGAATTGAATATACTAGCTATTATTGTGGTCATTCTTGCTTTTATCCAATCTACAAACTACAATCTACAAACACACACATGCACATATGCTACTCTCTATCTAGGTATATAGATATAGTTTATAGCCATAATTATTTTGTGGAGAATAAGGGTTGTTCAGTCATTTCAGCCGTAGCTGACTCTTTATGACCCCAAGTGGGGTTTTCTTGGCAAAGATTTTGGAGTGGTTTGCCGTTTCCTTCTCCAGCTCATTTTATAAATGAGGAAACTGAGGCAAACAGAGTGAAGTGACTTGCCCAGGGTCACACAGCTAGTAAGTGTCTAAGGCCAGATTTAAACTCAGGAAGATGAGTCTTCCTGACTGCAGGTCCAGCACTCTGTTCACTGAGCCACCTAGCTGTTCTGGAGAACGAAGGTACAACTTCATAAATTCAGCACAAGTAGAATATAAACCATAAGAAGATAACCATTAGATTTAGAGTTTGAAGATTATCATTATATCATCTGGGGCAGAGCTTTTTGACCACTTTTGTGTCATGGACCCTTTTGGCAATCGGGTGAAATCTACTTCTCAGAATGATGTTTTTAAATGCATAAAATAAAACATATAGGATTGCAAAAAAGTTCAATTATATTGAAATACAATGATCAAAATGGGTGAGACAGAAAAAGGAGAAAGAGACAGAGCAGAGAAAGAGACAGAGGGGGAGAGAGAGAATGAGAGAGAGAGGGAATGTTCATGGGACCCTTATCTAGGACAATCCCCTCATTTTTGGGGGGGGCAATTGGGGTTAAGTGACTTGCCCAGGGTCACACAGCTAGTAAGTGTCAAGTATCTGAGAGCGGGTTTGAACTCAGGTTCTCCTGACTCTAGGGCCAGTGCTCTATCCACTGCACCACCTAGCTGCCCCTGACAATCCCCTTATTTTACAGATGAAGAAAATCCCCAAAGGGCCAGAGAGACTTGCTCTAGGCCACACAGGCATTACATATCAGCACCAGAATTTAAAAACCTGGTCTTCTGAATTCAAATCTAGTGCTCTTTTGTCAATTCCGTACTGCCCCTGAATCTCTATCCACATTTCCTATCCCCCTCCCTGTACCACATCACACAGATATCCCATGCTCTGGGTAAACATATGGTGTGGACATAAGCAGAATTGGAATTTACAATACTCATAAAAGCAGGAACAATCTTGTTGAATATAATATCAGGCTATAAGCTCGAGTGATTTTTAGGCCAGGGGGCAAAACTGTTACATCCTGGTCCAATTTGGCTAGGTTCTGTGAAGATCAAGAAAGAGGAGGAGAGGGACAAAGGTCTAGAAGTTTTCAACATGGACATGGCTAGAGTCGGAGGCATGGGAGAACTTTTATGGTCTGAGAGGAATGAGGGGAAGGGCTATGAGAAGAAGAGGTGGCTGGGGATGAAAAAGATACTATAGTAATAAAAACTGACATATTTAGGGAGCAGTCCTGAGATTTCACCAGTGCAGGGAACTCCCTGGTGTGGAAATTTTCTCTACTGAAGTTGGCTAGCAACTCACTTGTAGTTTACAGGCTTCAAGAGTTACCTGGCATACTGTGGTCTGTGTGATTTATGGTTGCTTAAGTCACATGTGTAAGGGGTAGCCCTTGAGCCCACGTTTCCCAAATTCAAGGCTGGCCCTCTATTCTAGAACGTTTTAAAGTTTGCCAAGTATTTTAAATCTATCATTTCCTTTGAGCCTCCTAACAAACCCATGAGGTAAGTATGGTAGGTATTATTATCACCATTTTATAGATGGGGAAACTGAGGCACAGAATGGTCTAGTGACTCCTTGGTGGTCATACAGCCAGTAAATGTCAGAATTGGGGTTCAAATTCAGGTCTTCCTGACTTCAAGTCTATCTATTGTGCCATACTGCTCTACCCTGAAGCTGGAGAACAGTTATAATGTAGTGGCAGAGTCTTAAAAATCCAGTTGGTCAAACATTACTACATGCCTGGCACTATGCTAAATGCTGGGAATACAAAGAAAGGCAAAAACACAGTCCTTGCACTCAAAGAGCTTATAGTCTAAAAAGAGAGACAACACACAAATAATACTACATACACATAAGACATATACAGATGGGGGAAGTCAATGGAGTTTGTGAGTATGGTGGTGACATAGGCAGACCAGTGCTTTAAGAAAATCAAGTTGGTGGTAGATTGAAGGATGGGTTGGGGTGGTGTGTTGGAAGATTTGAGGCAAGGAGACCAGTTAGAAGGCTACTGCCATAATCTATGCTAGAAGGGATGAGGGACTACATTAGAGCGATGGCCAAGTGAGTATAGAGAAGAGCACGTATACGAGAGATGTCGTGAAGATAGAAATAAAAAGTTTTGACAAGTTGAGCATATGAGGTAAGTGGGAGTGATGAATTAAGGATGACACCAAGGTGGAAATTTTGGGTGACTGGGAGAATGATAGTGTCCTTGACAGCAGTGGGAAAGTTAGGAAGAAGGGAGGGTTTGGGGAAAAGCATAACAAGTTCTGTGTTTATAAAGACAGCTATAGGACATCCAATTGGAGAGATCCAAAATGAAGTTGGTGCCGTGGAACTGTGACTCAGGAGAGAGACTAACACTGGATATGTAGATACAAGAACCTATTGCATAGAGATTATCACTGAACCCATGAGAGGGGAAAGAGGAGAGGGCACAGGATGGTGCCTTGGAGGACACCTACAATTAGTAGGGGTGAGCTGAAGAGCCAGTAAAGGAAACTGAGGAGTGGTCAGAGGGGTGGGAGAAGAACCAGGAGAGAAGGGCGTCAGGAAAACTTAGAATTCCCAGAAATAGGACTGTCAATGTCCAAGGCTGCAGAGAGATCAAGAAGGATGAGGAGTGAGAAAAGGCCATTTGATCTGGCAATTAAAAGATCACTGGGGAGCAGCTAAGTGATGCAGTGGATAGAGTGCTGGAGTCAGGAGGACCTGAGTTCAAATTCAGACTCAGACACTGGCTAGGTGTGTGACCCTGGTTAAGTCACTTAATCCCAATTGCCAAGGAAGGAAGGAAGGAAGGAAGGAAGGAAGGAAGGAAGGAAGGAAGGAAGGAA
>NW_020954576.1:55302036-55320482 GCF_900497805.2 Vombatus ursinus | reverse complement strand
AGTTAAATGATGGGGTCAGATGCCTGATTGTAGAGGATGGCTAAGGTTCCTGAGATTCAGAGTAGGACTAGAGTTCTTAACAGGCACAGACTCAATGTGAAAATATATTGCCTGGCATGATACTAAGACAGTCACAATAGTCACCATCATCTTGAACCTACCTCTACCTATGAACCATTTCTTCCCAAACTTACTGGGAGGTTGTTTTTGCACAGAAATGAGTATGATATTTTGTAATGGAAGTTAACTGAAACGTAGAATTCACTTTCCATAAAGCTGATTTATGGCAAATATTAAATATATCCCATAAAGAATGGAGCATTTGAAGTCTTTGTTACATGGACATTAAGTATATGGAAGTTACCTGGGATAATCTCATCAGATTAAAAGGGATAGATCTCTTGTCATCTTCTAATCTAACTCCTTTTGTTGTTGTTGAGTTGATTTTCAATCATGTCCAACTTTTCTTGACCCGATTTGGGGTTTTCATGGCAAAAATACTGGAGTGGTTTGCCATTTCCTTCTCTAGCTCATTTTACAGATGGGGAAACTGAGGCAAACATGGTTCAGTGACTTGCCCAGGGTCACACAGCTAGTAAGTGCCTGAAGCCAGATTTGAACCCAGGAAGATGAGTCTTCTTGACTCCAGGCCTGGAGTTCTGTGCACTATGGCGCCACCTAGCTGTCCTACTCTAGCCTGTAGGTGGGATGTAAATGAGACTTAATTTTACACATATGAGTGCAGTAAGTGAACTCCACGAGACTGTCTACATTTTTTTGCTCTGCTGGAATCTTGTTGTAACAAATGCTGCTTTAATTGGTATAAGGGAGGGAGAAGGGATGGATGTAATTCTCTGCTTCCAACTCAGTTGATGTAGTCACAGGATTTACTCAAGGATGATGGGGTTTAACTGTGGCATCAATGTGTTCAACTAACTGGAAAGCTGTGACTGCACTTGGTGATTCCTTTACAAAGTATAAACAGCCCTCAGCTGAGTCAGAAGGGAATAACCTGATTGCCTGAGTAAATAAGACAGCTAGGTGGTGCCATAGTGCACAGAGTGCCAGGCCTGGAGTCAGGAAGATTCATCTTCCTGAGTTCAAACCCAGCCTCAGACACTTACTAGCTGTGTGACCCTGGGCAAGTCACAGAACCCTGTTTGCCTCAGTTTCCCCATCTGTAAAATGAACTAGAGAAGGAAATGGCAAACCACTCTAGTATCTCCGCCAAGAAAACCCCAAACGGAGTCATAAAGAGTCAGACGTGATTGACAACAACAACTGGGCAGATAAACTAGCTCTAGCCCAGGAGCATTAAATATCTAAACCCTGATGCACTCGAGAAGGAGAGATCCCAACTCCTGAGAGGCAATCATTCTTGGGCACTGAAAGATCTCCCTCTTCCCTGCCCTCATTGGCCATGGCATCTAGCAGCATAGAAATAGGAGATCTACCTATCCAGCATTTGAAGAATTCTTCGGTTTGAGAGAAGGGTGTTGCGGTTGAGTCGTGGCCCGCTTAGCACAGATGATGCACCTAGAGGGAGCCGCATGAGGATTCCATGAAGAAAGAAAGGACTTCATATCCCTGGAATAGCAGGGGTGATGAGATGCCTTTGCCACGTGCGCATCCTTTGGGAGGGGGTCTCAAATGAGGCAACAAGGAGGTGTTAGTGGCCTTATTCTTTGTCTGAATGCTGTGTGGTATCTAAAGACTTTATCTTAAACAAAGAACTCATTACCTTGGTCTCCAAACCCGTCTGTCTTCCAAACCTATGAACTTCTGTTCCAGGTATCACTCGTCTTCCAGCCTCTCAGGTTCCCCACGTTGGTGCTGTTCTAGGCTTCTCACTTTCCTTTGTCCCACTTAACTGATCACTTGCCAAGTCTTGCCATCCTACCCCTTCAGTATCTCTCACATCGGGTCTTTCCCTCTACTCCCCTCGATACAACTTTGCCTCTTGCCTAGATGACTGTAACAGCCTCCCAGTTGGTTCTACTGCCTCAAGTCTCTCCCCACTTCAGGTCATCTTTAACACTGCTGTCAGATGCTTTTCACAAAGTGCACATCTGACCAAATCATCCCCGACTCAGTGGCTTCTTATTGTTATACTATGTTATGGAAATGCTTGTTTTAGTCCATAAATGAAAAATAAAATAAATTTTTAAAAGAATTACATAAAAATTCCTCTATTTGACCATGAAAGCTCTTTACAACCTTGCCTCTACCTCAATTCAGACTCATTGCACATGACTCCTCCTCCCTCATTCTGTGATTCAGCCAACCAGGCTTTCTCTCTCTCTCTCTCTCTCTTTTTTTTTTTTTCACACAGGATACTTCATCTCCGGTCGCCATACCTTTGCACTGACTGTCCCCTATGCTTGGAATGCATTGTCTACTCATCTCCACCTCAGAAAATGCATCTTTTCCTTCATGAAGCAGACCAAGCACCACCTTTGACATGAAGTCTTTCCTATGATATGCAGCAAGCACTTCATTAATGCTTGTTTTCTTCTGTCCTGATTACCCTAACTACTATACTTTCTACTACTATTCCCTTTCCTAATTTCTTTATATTATTAACTATTTATTTATTCTTTACAGACTTATTTATGTGCTTGTTGTTTTCTCAGTTAGAATCTAACCTCCTTAAGTAGGGATTGTTCCATTTATCTCACTTATAGCTTTGGCACCTAGTACAGTACCTGATAAACAGGAGGTGATTAATAAATGATTGTAAATTAATCGACTAATTTTTCAAAAGATGGAGAGTGTCCAAAGGAGGGCAATCAGGATGGTGAGGAATTCCAAGTTAATGTCATGTGAGGTTCAATTGGAGAGACCGGGGCTATTTAGCCTGAAGAACAGAAAACAGGGATGGGGTGGGGGAGGGACACACGTAATAGCTGTGTTTCAAGTATTTAAATGGCTGTCATGTGGAAGAATTATTACACTTTTTCTGTTTGGTCTCAAAGACCAGAACTAGGCTCATTGGGTAGAAATAGCAAGGAAGCCAATTTGGCCTGGTTGTAAGGAAAAACTTCGTAACAATTGGAGCTGTCTAAATGGGCTGCCTTGGGAGGGGGCAGCTCTTCCTTCCTCATAGGAAGTCTTCAAAGAAAAGCTGGATAACCATTTTCAGGTGTGCTGTAGAGGGAATTACAGGTAGGAGTTGGATCAGAGGGCTTCTGAATTCCTTCCAACTCTGAGAGTCCATGAGAAATTCCTTCCCTCAAAGACCTTACAGTCTAGGTAGAGAGACAACATACACACACACACATATTTTAAATAACCATGTCAAAGCAGTATATAATGAAGAACAAACGGTGGGCTTTTTTTTTGGCCAGAGAAAGCTGTCTGGAGGATGGAGGGCTAGAGCTTGGTAGGATATGTATACCTGGGAGGAAGAGGAGGGAGTCTAAGTCTTAGCAACTTCTAAGGAAGACTTAGAGAGGAGAATGGAAGAAATTACAGGAGGTAAGATAAGGGAAGGGGAGGAAAGAAGGAGAAAGAAAAGGGAAGGGAGGAAGAGAGAAAAACAATAAAGGAAAACTTTGAGATGAGATAAAACATCTGGAACAAAGGCACGTTCAGCAGAAGGTGAAGAAACTAGCTTAGCAGATATAGAGAGTCTATGCTAGGGAATAAATTGGTAAAGGTAGCATGACATCCTTACCATAGCTCAATTTTGAGTATTTAAGGGAATTCTCAATTATTTTCCCCTGCTGGAGGTGAGGGTGGAGAGTTGAAATATCATAGTTTTAAAGTCAGTTTTTAAGATAAGAGAATAAAAGTGCATAATCATAGTGTACATATTTATAGGTTTATAAAATTGTTTACATACATTATCTCATTTGACCCTTACAACAACCCCATGAGGTAGATGTTATTATTATCCCCATTTTAGAGATGAGGGAACTGAGGCTGAGAGGGCAAATGACTTGCCCCTGGTTAAATTTGTCACTTTTTTTTTCCAGTCATGTTTGACTCTTTGTGACCCCATTTGCAGTTTCTTGGCCAAAGAGCTTGGAGTGGTTTTCCATTTCCTTCTTCAGCACATTTTACAGGTGAGGAAATTGAGGCAAACAGGGTTCCCAACCATGTGAATTTGGGTAGCTTTTTTTGGGCTCTGTGGGCCTCAGTTTCCTCAACTGTAAAATGATGGCAATGAACCAGCTGAGCTTTAAATCTACAATCCTGTTAGGCCCAGAGAGATTAATTGACAGCTATTCTCTCTTATTCCAAATTCAATACACTTTCCTATTTACTACACTGCCTCCCAATGTTATGTAATACTGTTTTGTGACTGCCTCTTTGTTTTACAAGCAAAATATAAACTTTTAAAGCTTAACACTGATTATACTCTTTGACCTTGCAGTTTTCAAACTGGGAAAAATACATTGTTGTTGTTGGGTTGTTTCAGTTGTGTCCAACTCTTCATGACCCAGTCTGGGGTTTTCTTGGCCAAATACTGGAGTGGTTTGCCATTTCCTTCTCCAGCTCATTTTATAGATGAGGAAACTGAGGCAAAAGGGTTAAGTGACTTGCCCAGGGTCACACAGCTAGTAAGTGTCTGAAGTTGGATTTGAATTCAGGTTTTCCTGTCTCTAGGCCCAGCACTCTGTCCACTGTGCCACCTACCTGCCCTGGGAATAATATATACTGAATCTTTTTTTCTTTAAAAAGAAAAAAAATACTATTTACATAAATTTTATACCTGTATTACTTGTAACAGTGAAAAACTGGCAACAACCTAAATGCTCAATGAGTTGGGGGATAGCTGTAACTGTGATGCATCAGCAATGGAGTATTATGTCATCATTAAGAATGACCACTATTAGGTCATGTGGTATGGTAGGAATCCAGGCCCAGCTACTTACTAGCTGTGTGACTGATTTTTTTTGGGGGGGGGAAGGCAATAGGGTTAAGTGACTTGCCTAGGGTCAAGTGACTTGCCTAGGGTCATGCAGCTAGTAAGGATCGGAGGCTGCATTCTAACTCAGGTCCTCCTGACTTCAAGGACAGTGTGCTATTCACTGAGCCAACTAGCGTCCCGCTGTGTGACTGGGCAAATCACTTCTTTTTTCTGGGTCTCACTTTCCTTAGCTGTAAAGGATTAGATTCAACTCATTCCCTAAGGTCCCTTCCAGCTCTAACATGCTATGAATATGTGACTATAAAGAGATATGGAAATGCCAATATAAAATAATGCCAAGTAGAAAAAAACATTGACCCATAAGTATACTATGATACTTATGTGAATGAACAGAGATACAGAAAGGGAATTACTCGGTTGTTGGGAGTTATCATGGTTATTGATATGTTTAAGAATATTTTTCATTCTAGTCATGTGTACTAGGTTTTTCGTATAAATAATAATAGCTCACATTTATATGATATGTTAAGGTTAGCAAAATTCTTTCTTTAAAATAACCTTATAGTTCAAATCCAGCCTCAGACACTTGACACTTACTAGCTGTGTGACCCTGGGTAAGTCACTTAACCCTGATTGCTTCACCAAAAAAGCAAAATAAAATAAAATAAAATAAAATAACCTTGTAAGGTAACGCAGTACTATTATTATTATTATTATTACTCCCATTTTACAGATAAAGGAAATTAAGTTAAAAAGTTTAAATTAATAATAAGTGGCACAGTGGATAGAGCGATGGGCTTGCAGTCAGGAAGACTCATCGTCTGATTTCAAACCCATCCTCAAACACTTGCTAACTGTGTGACCCTGGGCAAGTCATTGAACCCTGTTTGCCTCAATTTCCTCATCTGTAAAATGAACCGGAGGAGGAAATGGCAAACCACTCTAGAATCTTTGACAAGAAAACCCCAAATGGGGTCATGAAGGGTTGGACATGACTGAGAAATTACTAAACAACAAAGTTAATAATAAAATTATTTTTAAAAATAAAAATGTTTAAAATGCAAACAGTAACAAAATAAATTAACCAGTAAATAAAGAAGAAAATTACACAGAACAAAATTTGCAAATTTATAACAAATGTCTGTCTACTTAATGCTGTTCATAGTTACCTGTCACTTAAGTTAAAGATGTGGTTTATTTGGCTTAATTAATTTTGAGACGTCTTTTATGAAACAAAAAGCCTAGTTAGTACCTAATGCAAATGCTAACCATAACAATCTTTTCAGATAGGACAATTTCCAAGTATTAGTTGTACTCATGAACACTAAATTGTTTCTCTCAATTAATACCTTTCGGGGCAGCTAGGTGAAGCAGTGGGTAGAGCACCTGCCCTGGAGTCAGGAGGACCTGAGTTCAAATGCTGCCTCAGACACATAATATTTCCTAGCTGTGTGACTCTGGGCAAGTCACTTAATCCAAATTGCCTCACCAAAAAACAAACAAACAAAAAACCCCCAAACAATTAATGCCTTTACTAAAAACTAATTTAAAAGTATACAGCGGGGCTTCTTAATCTTTTTTGTGTCCTATACCCCTATGGCAATCCAGTGAAGCCTATAGATCCCTTCTCAGAGTGATTTTTTAAGTGCAAAAAATAAAATACATTGACTTACAAAGGACACAAATTATATTCAAATTTTGGTGTTATTCAGTTGTTCTAATCATGTCCAACTCTCTGTGACCCCATTTGGGTTTTTTTTTTATTACAGTGGTTTGCCATTTCCTTCTCCAGTTCATTTTACAGTTGAGGAAACTGAGGCAAACAGGGTTAAGTGACTTGCCCAGGGTCACAGAGCTCATAAATGTCTCAAGACAGATTTGAACGCAAGAAGATGAGTCTTCCTGACTCCAGGCCTGGCACTGGTTCATAGACTTCAGGTTAATAACTCTTGTCTCTAAATTAATATGCCTCTACCTCACCTAGAAACAGTCCCTTTCTCACAGAAAATGATATCTCCAGAACACATGACAGCAGTTCCTATCTGGAGAACAAGGGGTTAGCAGTGAACTTTAATCAACAGTAACAGTCTGTCTATCCTCACCCCCACAGCAAATTAAATCTTAGTCTGCATTAAAAGAATCATCCTTATCTCGAATAAAGGGGTGATTGTCTCCCTGCACTCTCTCTTAGTCAGACTCCCTCTGGAACACGATGTTCAGTCCCAGGTGGCACATTTTCGAATGGATATTCTCCAATTGGATGACATCTAGCAGAAAGAGACCGGGATGGTGAAGGAACTCTATACAACATTCACATGAGAGCATTTGAAGGAACTTGGGGTGTTTAACCTGAGGAAGAGAAGGCTTAGGGGGTACATAACCATTGTCTTCAAGAGTTTGGAAGGCTTTCATGTAAAAAGGGATTAGTCATGTGTTACACGTAGTACTAGTGGGTGGAAATTACAGAGACTGACTTCAGCTAAAAATAAATAAGGAAGAACTCTTTAGCAATTAGAGCTGTCCAAAAACAGAATGGGCTGCCTTGTTGGGGAATGAGTTCCCCGTCATTGGAGGTGCTCAAGTAGAAAAGGAATTTGGTGAGCAACTGAAGAGGCAAAGTACAGTCATATAATGAAAAACAATAGCAATATTAATCAGGATTAATACATGAATGGTGAGACTGGACTCAGGAAGACCAGTTAGGAACTATAGCTCAAGAAGGAAATGATAGTGGGCATGGGAATGAAAAGGAAGAGATGCATCCAAGAGGCATTATGAAGGAAGGAATAATGAACAGATCTTGGTGACATATTTGCTTCTGGGGCAAGGGAGAAGAGTAGTAAAAAGAGGACCATAAGATTGTGAATTCTTTTGTGAAGTCAAACTAGGCTATTTTTTGCCTGAATTCTTATCTAACCTTAAATTACTGAATGGGTGTTGCCTCAGACAAACTGAGACCTGGGAAAGACTTTAGCTTAAAAAGGTCAAGGTCCTCCACCACATCTGGAGTCATCGCCAGTTGTCTTGACCTATGTCTTGCCACTGGACTCCAATAACTCTGGAGGAGAGAATGAGGCTGATGACTTTGCAGAGCTCTACCTCACTCAAATCCAGTTCACTTGCAAGTCGAAATATCACCCTCATGATGTCATTGGTCCTCTTTGAGAATGAAGCCACAACAAGATTGTGAGACTGGGAGACTTGAAGAGTGAAGAGAAAAAGAAACACATAGAAAGGAGTCATTCTAGGGGAGAAATGGGTTTGGTTTAGAAACACTGAGAGAGGAAGCTATGTAGAAATGTCTAATAGATAGGGACTAGAGCCCAGGAAAGAGTTCAGGTTAGAGACAAAGATTTGGGAGCCATCTGTATAATGGGAATAGTTGACTTAAGAGTGGATGAGTTTCCTAAAGGAGTAAGTGAAATTGGAGAAAAGTAGAGGCCTGAGGATTGGACCTAAGGGGGATAGCCAGTGGTTAAGGAAGCAGGAGGAAATGGAGGAGCTAAAATCCTTAAAGAGGCTTTAGATCTTACAAAGGGGACAAGAATTTGTTGGTAAGGCAGCCCCTTCCCATCTACCTGGCCACTGTACCCTAAGGACCTCCAGGCCTTTCAATCCTCCCTGCATCAGGCTTTTCTGGACCAATGGGCCTTTCCATCTACCTGCAGCTGAACCCTCCTGTATACATTGTCTCCTCCCATAAGAATGTGAAATCTTTGAGAACAACAACTATTTTTCTTTTCAATTTGTAGTCCTAGTGCTTGGCATATATTTAATACTTAATACAAAGTGCTTGGTAGATATTAATAAATGTTTTTTAAAATTCTCTCACTCATTTACATTCATTCATTTATGAAGACAGGTTTGAATTGGAAATTTTTAAAGGAACTTTTATACCATGATTTTGGGGGTAATTAAAAGTGATTGGAGATAGACCCAACCAAGGTTCTCTAAGAAAATTAGTCACGTGTCTTGGAGGGATAGATGGGAGAGGGCTTTGTGGAATCAGAACCCTAATAAACCCTAATAAAATTAACCCTAATAAAATAAACCCTAATAAAAACCCTATTTTATTTTGTTGTGCTTCTGCAGAATTGACATCACTGCAAAGGACTGTGGGAAGACTATAGATATGGCTAACGTGAAGAAACAATTTGAAAATGTGTTCCTGTGGGAAAGAATTCTGTCCTTCGACGGGATAATAGTCAGCACCCATCCAACCTGTTTGCTCCCAGAATGTTCCAGCCACAACTAGGTCACCGTGACTCACTAAACAAATCTTCATCAATCTCCTAACTTTGTACTTTCATCTCCCATCATTGTTCTGCTCCATTTTCGTCTTTCAATGCTGAGAAGTTTCTTTTCCTTCTTAACCCAGTTGTAAGTCTCTAAACTGGCCTGTCACAGTACACTTGGTGGGAATACATGGTTGTGAGACTTGATTGCCTGTCCATGGTCCCATTCTCCCCTTGTATATACAAATATACAAATCAGGAAAGTGTAGAGTATTTCATCAATCCCTTGGTTTCAAGGGGATGGACAATACTTTACACCTACCCAACACCATTTATTAAAGACCTTCTGGGATCCAATTAATTATATTTTTATCAATGGAAAAACTAAGACAAACAGATGAACTACCTGGTCAAAATCAGGCCATGTCAGGATAGCACAAGATCCCAGGCATCCTGACTTTTAAGACCATACCTTAATGGCTATAGTGTACCACACCAGATAGCAGGAGACTAAACTATTGGAGAGTTCTTTCAGTGCTCACTAACGAGGAGTATTGAAGTCCAAAGAACAGATTTCCATCTTGTTAGAAGTGACAAACTTAAACAGAAATCATTTCCCTAAACACACACTCCAATTCCTAGAGGGTGTTTTCTGCCCTGGGAGTTATTAGCTCTTCCTATGTTCCATTACCAGTCCACAACTGAAGCAGAAGCCCTTAGCTGCACAGAAGAAAATCAAAACTGGAAACTCTTTGAAGAACTTCTCCTGGACTCTGTTTCCCTAGAGGATCAAACAGCATGGAATTGGATATAATGGGTGTTAGTTTTAGATCAAATAACACAGCGTGCTATTATATCTCTGATTCCAACATCACTAGAATCATCCAAATGAAATCTGCACAGGAATAAAAGGAAAAGAACTAATGAAAGAGGTTTTGAAGGGCTGGCCTTGATGGAGGGGATCAATGTTTATAAATGTCCTTGATTACAATAAGAGAACAGGACCTTAGATTTCTAAGGCTAGTTTCCTGCAATAATCATTTGTTAAGCACCTCCTATATGCAGGGTGTTGTGCTAGGAGCTAAGGATTCACAGATGAAAAATCAAGGACTGCTGTGGAGGAGTTTACAATCCAATGGGGGAAGGGGAAGTGATACAAAACGGACACACAAAAAAACTGATGCAAAGTAGAATATGATAGGAATAAAGAAGACAAGGTGCTCTAGCAAAATTTGAGGAAGGAGAAATCACTTTCAGGTGAAGGGATCCAGGAATGCTTTACAGAGGATGTGGCCCCTCAGCAAAGTCTCTTTCAGTATAAATGTTCTATAATTTTATTATAGAATAGAATATATAGAATAGAAATGGGATTAAGACACCCCTTTCTACCTGCCCAACTCCACTGACTTTTTCCAGGGACCTGACTTTGCTCCAGGACCTAACTTGGTCACTAGGAGTATGTGGGTTTCTTCTACTTAATCTATATGGTGTGGAAACATCAATTTCTCCCTTCATTCTTGGGGAACAGATAGCTATCAATATTTTAGAATACTGACATTCTTAAAGCACAATCATGCTTATGCTTAAAAAGCACAAGTGGCTCCCTATTGCTTCTAGAATAAAATCTGAACCTTTCTGGCATTTAAAGCTCTTAACCAATGGGTTCAATCAATTCTTCTAAAATAATTTCACATTATTCCCCATCACTTACTCTCTGATCCAGCCAAACTGAATTACTTGCTGTCACACATAATATTCCACCTCTGACCTATGAGCTTCTGCAGACTCTATCCCCTTCCTATCCCATGACAAGAATGCTCTTTCTCCTCACCTCTCTTAGCATGCCTCATTAAGCTGAAATGTCACCTACTGCATGAGATCTTTCTTTAAAGTGGCCATCCCCAATTGCTGGCACTCTCCCCACCTACCACACACACCTGAAATCAGGACATATATGCACTTGCATATATGCTTTATTTCTTGATCTCTGTGCATGTTGTCCTCATTCCCTTTCCTCTCTCCATAGAAAGTAAGCTCCTCGAGGGCAGGGATTGTTTCACTTTTGCCTTCATATCTCCAGCAATGTGGGGCACATGGTGGGAGCTTTTTTTAAGGGAGCATTTGCTAAAATAGGAATATGCAAAAGATGGGTGATTTCTTTAGCATGAGGAAATCACAGCCCATCTGTGACACCCTATGGGATTATCTAAGGATTATAGAGGTTAAGTTCCAGGGTCACACAGCTAGTAAAGCTGAGAGGTAGAACTTTAACTCAGGTCCTCCTAATAGAATTTTAAAAACCAAGGAAAAGCGATGCAAACAAAAAAAAATAGAAAGAGAGCTCACAGATCAATGGTTAGCATTTATATAGTGCTTTACGGTCTATAAACACGTATTATCTTACACATATTTCATTTGATCTCTCATTTGATTCTCTTTAATCTTTATGTACTATTGTATTGGGCTAATAATAATGATGATGATGATGATAATAATAGTTGATTGATTATAACTATTCATTTGTTAATTGTTAGTGGTTGGGGGCAGATAGATGGCACAGTAGATAGAGCACCAGCCCTGAATTCAGGAGGACCTGAGTTCAAATTCAACCTCAGACACATCATACTTACTCGCTGTGTGACCATGGGCAAGTCACTTAACCCTCATTGCCAAAAAAAAAAATTGTTAGTGGTTATTCCATTACTAATATAAGCTTGTACAAGGAGAAATAGTTCTTGTTACTGATTTTAGCATTATATCTTCCAATATTAATAGAACTGTCCAACTTAGGGGCAGCTAGTAGTGCAGTGGATAGAGCACTGACCCTGGAGTCAGGAGGACCTGAGTTCAAATCCGGCCTCAGACACTTGATACTTACTAGCTGTGTGACCCTGAGCAAATCACTTAACTCCAGTTGTCTTGCAAAACAAAAGAATTGTTCAATTTATTCCCTCTTATTATTGAATTATTGGTATTAAGATATTGGCAGATTTGAGCTTTAACCCTTTCTTAACTGATGGCTGCTTTTAAGCCCACAATGTTCTTTGTGGATCATTATCCTCTAAGGATGTTTGTTTACATGATCAAAAGAGTTGTCCCCTTGTAGCTAGAGTCAAGCCACAAACTTGTTTTGCCATCACAGCTTAGAGCAGGCCCGCACAACATACAGCCCATGGCCTGCTTGTGGTCCGCCAAAGGACCCAGAAAAATATAAGGTTGCCACTGCGCACTGTCTCCTGTTTGTCATGTGACCCACAGCAACCAACCATCCTCAGTCTGTCTCTAGCCTAACCTATCTGCTGCCCAAAGAAGTTTAGCCTATTTTAATTTCAGCCCCAACCTGCTTCCAAGTTGTGCAGGTCTGGCTTAGACTCTCTCAGGGCCTTTCCTCTCATCTCAATGTAACACCAAAGGCACTCTTAAACCTTTGGTGTCTGATGCTTCCCTCTAGGCCAGCCCTGGACATCTTGTCCTATCTTCAGGACAACAGACTGTTAATTAACTGGTGAATGAACGGGTTACCCCACTTTAGAGAAATGAACAAGTCCCATTTCCATAGGCTTCAATGGCTCCAAAGCAATGTCTCCACAACAATGTTGTGAGGTAGGTGGTATACATTTTATTAGTCTCATTTTACAAATGAGGAAACTTGAGGCTCTAGAGGGTAAAGGCACCTGTCTGGGATTACACAACTAGAAAACATCAGATCCAGGAGTCAAACCCATGTCCTCCTTGATTCTGGGTCCATGTTGCTCATGGAAGGGAAGGGGAAGGAAAGGGGGAAAGGGAGGGAATAAGCATTTATTTAGTGTCTATTATGTGCCAGGATAGGGGCACTTAGGTGGCACAGTGGATAAAGTGGCCAGCCTGGAGTCAGGAAGACTCATCTTCTGTGTTCTAATCTGGCCTCAGATACTTGCTGACTATGTGACCCTGAGCAAGTCAGAGTTCCCTGTTTGCCTCAGTTTCCTCATCTGTAAAATGAGCAGGAGAAGCAAATAGCAAACCATTCCAGTATCTTTGACAAGAAAACCCCAAAGGGAGTCATGACGTGTCAGACATGACTGAAAACGACTGAATAACAACAACAAAAATGTGCCAGACACTGGGCTAAATGCTCTGGAGGCACATTAGCATTTCAGATCTATGATTTCATAGGTCTGAAAATATAAGGCACTCCATACTGAGGAAATTCCTTTTACCAAAGCAGACTGGTAAATGTTCTGTAACTTACAGTCTTAGAAAGCTGCCTGGTACAGTGAGAGCTTGAAGGACTTTCCTGGAGTCACATAGTCAACATGTGTCAGAGACAAGACTTTAACCCAGGCCTTCCTGCTTTTGAGGCTTTTCTGCCCACATCAGCATGCTCCTCCTCTACATGCCAGCATAGTGGGACAGATAACAGATGATAGGGCAACTTTCATTGGGGCTTGTTTGGTGGAGCATAGGCTGATAATGTGCTTTGAGTGTGATGAGTTTGGAAAAGTGGAGGGTTTTTCCCCTGAAATAGAGAGTTCACTCTGTACCATGAAGCCCCAAATTCAGTACTTTATTTAGAATGCTTATTTATAGACTATCCCCAACCCCGACCAGTTCCTCACGTTTACCATCTAAGAGGTCTCTCCCTTGCTGCAAATGATCCCTTTGCAAGTGCCAAGGAATTAAAGAAGGTTGCTAAGGACTCCCAGAAAACAATGGAGCAGCGAACAAACACCCCAGAATATAGAGCGAAAAGAGGAAAACAAGAGAGGTAAAGCTCAGAGAATGATGAAAGAGCAGAAAATCAGAGAAGTGAGAAAAAGCTTGTCAGTGAGAGCTGGTGTGTTGTGAATAGAAGGAGTTCTCCTTTCGGAAGCAGAATCCTTTGGGCCAGGGTCCAGATTCTGCCACTAACTAGTTGTGTGACTGGGAATAAATCATTTTAACCCTGAGTATCAATTCATCTGTAAAGTGGGGATGATAATACCTGTACTAGTTATCTCACTGGATTGTTGTGGGTAAAGTGCTTTGAACCCAAAAGGGGTATGTAAATGGGGGTTATTATGATTTGTGTCATGGGTTGAAACAAGGAACAAGAGGGATTAAATCAGCACTGATGGAGGGAATACTAGTCAAGCTGTTACCATATTCAGGAAGGCAGGGAAGTGAATCTATGGGGTAAAAAGAAAATAGCTGTTGCCAATAGTTCAAAAATGCAATCACCCCCTCTCCAACTCTGAGGCTGCTTGCAGGTAGCATTTACAAGTTAGGACAGCTTGGTTTCTGGACTGCTGTTTAGGCTGGCCTCTCTTTCTCTCTGTCTCTGTCTCTGTCTCTGTCTCTGTCTTTGTGTGTGTGAAGATAGGCAAGAGAGCTGGATGGTAGAGCAGTGTAACTGGGGCTGGGGGTGGGCAGGGGAAGTGGTGTATGTGTTAGGGACTATCAGGTTTGTCTGTGTATCTGTGTTTGTATCCATGTCCTCATATGTTACATTACATATTTTTATGTGGAAGTCTTGCATCAATCTGTGTTGGGATATGCCTGAGGTCTTAGGCTCCAAGAACCACAAAAAGCAGGGGAATGACCTGTGTCTCAAGGTCAGTGACAGTTGTATCCTTGCAAAGACCTTCCCTGTTCTCTCGGGTGCCCTTGTGTCAGAAGCCACCAGACCCTGACACAAAGTATCCAAGTAAAGTATTAACATTTTAGCTTAGGAAGCTTGCTAAAGAAGCAGCAGGATAGTAGTCCTCTAATCAAGTCATAGAGATGGTTTAGCAGATCTGGTATTTATGATCCATTTTTACCTGGAGAAGTCTTATTGGCTGCAAAATGATTTTTACAGTATATCAACATTCTACTGTTGCTTAAGGGATTGCCCTTCTAGGTCACTACAGTATGAAGACACATTCCCTCAGGAATGAACCTCTCAAATTAACAGGCTTCCCATTAGCACATTTCCCCTAAAGATCCTGTAAACCAAGGCAATTGTTAGGCAAATGATATTCAGGAAAGAAAATGCTGAAAAGAATCCTGGGGCCCATCAGTTCAAACTGATCCCTCTCCTTCGTTTCTCTCCCCCCCCCCCTCCATTCACTTCTCCTTCTAGTTGTAACTTAAAAAGTGGCAAATCCTATTTGGTAAATCAGATCTGACTCTACATTCACTATGGCAACATCAATACTGGGTCAGAAAGATGTCTTCTCCCCAGCCCCCGCAAAGGACAGTGAGAATTCTGTTAAATCTCTGCGTACCATCTTCCCAAAGACTGAATCACTCATGCCTCAGGTGACAAGGACACCAAAATAAACAAGGACATAAACTTGAGCCTTAATCCCTTGAACCAATCAAATCCCATGGATAACCTCCCCATTCACTTAAAGAGAAATTAGCTCAGTCTATATAAAACAAATACCATTTCTACCATACCTTGTGCTCTATATGTGTTTTATATACTCCTATATAGATATAGATATAGATATTGATGTTGTCTCCCCCATTAGAATGTAAACAATCCCATTGAGGGCTTTGTGTTTATCTTTGTATTCCCATCACTTAGCACAGTGCCTGGCACATAGTAGGTACTTAACAAATGCTTGTTGATTTGTTGGAGCCATACAGCATCAGTAGAAGAACACTGTTGTTAAAAAAAAAAAAAGATAGTCCTTTGTTTCAGTAAGAAGCTTAGAACTATTTTCCCAAGAACAATTCAGTTCTGGGTCCAGTTCATTGTCCATGTGCAATGTCTGTCAAATGTTTGGATGGACCAGCTCTATGTGTTATCTAGCCAATTGCATATTATAGTCTGGACAATAGGTGTTCTTCAACCATTTGATTTTTCTTATGTAGATGGTTAGGGAAAACTCTTTTGAATGATTATGGATCTTTGTTAGAAATCTCCATGGTATTCTAGGATTTGATGCAATAAACTCATTATCACACTCAAAGAATCTAGCCTTACAGACTAAGAAGTGCACTTGATAGGGATTCCTTTTAAAATGTGGGATTGTGAAGGGTGCCTGTCCAGGGGATGAGTACAAATTCTTAAGGTAAGAGGGAGAAAAAGGGAAAATACTCACTTCCCTAGTGAAGGGATTGGACAGTCTTCAAAATAAGCTATAGAAAACTGTATTTTAAAAGTCAGCTGGTGTACAACTGGTTCATCAACAACCCAATGACTAATCATGCCATGGGGCCAACTTTCAGTTCTGGAATGCTCTGTAGACAAAGACTTTCAATTCTCCATGCCATATTTTAGCAAGGAAGAAAGGATTTATTAAGGATTTATTAAATATTATGTACCAGGCACTAGGAACAAGGGCTAATTACCCTGAAGAGAAGACATGAGGTAGGAGGGAAGGAAGGAAAGAAGCATTTATTAAGCACCTACTGTATGTCAAACTCTATGCTAAGAGCTTTGTAGACATCATCTCATTTGATCATTATAATAATCCTAGGAGGTAGGTCCTGTTATTATCCTCATTTTAATAGTTGTAGAAACTGGGGCAGACAGCCCTTAAGTGACTTGCCCAAGGTCATACAACTAGTAAATGTTTAAGACCAGATTTGATCTCCGGTGTTCCTGACTCTAGGCCCAGTGCTCTTCCCGCTGTGCCACCTAGCTGCCTACATGTGCCACCTACCAGTCCTCAGGTATTTGAAGTCTTGTCCCCTAGAAGAAAAATTAGACTGAGGGTGTTTGGTTTTACAGGACAAAACTGGTGCCACTTCCTTTTTTTTTTTTGGTGAGGGCAATTGGGGTTAAGTGACTTGCCCAGGGTCACACAGCTAGTGAGTGTTATGTGTCTGAGGCCAGATTTGAACCCAGGTCCCCCGACTCCAGAGCCGGTGCTCTATCCACTGCGCCACGTAGCTGCCCGTGCCACTTCTTTTATGAGGCTTTTCTTGGTCATTCAACAGTTGGCAGCACTGTGTTCCTCTTAAAATTACTTTGTATATACTTTATAGTTACTATTATCACTACCACTATCACTACTACTACTTATCTGTATACGCTTTGTATTCTTCCAATAGAATGTAAACTCCCAGAGTGTAAGGACTATTTAAATTCAACAAACACTTATTAAGTGCCTACTATGTGCCAGGCATTGTGCTAAAGTGCTGAGTATACAAGTACAAGCAGAAAGAAAGACAATCCCTGCCCTCAAAGAGCTTACAATCTAATTGGGGAAGACAACACACAAAAGGAAACTTAAAATGTGTGGGGTAGAAGGTACTGGATGTAGGGAAAGACAGAGGTGGCGTGGAATCCAACAGGTGCACCTGGTAGGAAATCATTGGACTGTGAACCCTCTGTAAATGGAAGCATGGGGAGGAATTCTTTGCTCCACTTGCTAGCTCTCCAATCAGAGGTCAGAGGCTGCTAAGGGTACAGATGAGGTGTGAGTACCACAGTGGATGTACCCTCCAGATGATGAATATTCCCTGAAAGTAAGGATGGTGAAGTGGAATCCAAGGAGCGCAGCTGATAAACAATGGTATTTCAGTTTTGTCTTCATATTTTGGCACGTGGTCCTGTATCTTACACATAGTGGATTTGTAATTAATGTTTGTGGAACTGAATGAAATTGTATTGGAGCAGGAGTCTTAGGAAGGCAAATTTTGGCTTAATGTAAGGGAAAGCTTAATTAGCTCAAGGGGAATGGGCTGCCTGGGATACTACGGCCCAGGGGTTTTACCTCACAAGATGTCATCAAGCAAAGGTTGACTGGCAACATTTCAAGGCTACAGTAGAACAGACTCCCCTTTGCACACTCTATGAAACAACCAAATTGGCTTTCTTGTCATTCCTCACACTGGTGCAGAATTCCATCTCCTGTCTGTGTACCTTTGTCCAGACTGTTCCCCATGCCTGAAATGCTCTTCCTCCCTCCTCACTTTGACTTTTCAGAATCTCCAATCTCTTCCAAAGTTCTGTTCAATTTCATGTCCTGTGTGAGACTTTTCCTGATTGCCTCAGTAGTTGGTGCCTTCCCTCCCAAAATTGATTTGTATTTATTTTATACTCAGAGGAAGACATTTCAGCTGATTGGCTAAGGTGCCCATGCTGTATACACACACAGGGGGCTAATCCCTTAGGCAACTGTCAGCCCATGGGGGTGGAGTTGCTACATATATACATATATATGCTACATATACACACATACATATATGTATGTGCATGTACACACACACACACACACATACACATATGGCTGCTATTGTTAGGTAACTGTCCAGATTCCAGCCCATGGGGGGGGTAGGTTGCTACCCATACACCCACGTTTATAATATATGTATGTACACACATACACACACGCGCACGCACACACACACACACACACACACACACACACACA